>NC_044554.1:155327439-155687971 GCF_007565055.1 Rhinopithecus roxellana | reverse complement strand
CGGCAGCAAAAGCAAAAATTGACTAATGGGATCTAATTAAACTAAAGAGCTTCTGCACAGCAAAAGAAACTACCATCAGAGTGAACAGGCAACCTACAGAATGGGAGAAAATTTTTGCAATTTACTCATCTGACAAAGGACTAATATCCAGAATCTACAAAGAACTCAAACAAATATACAAGAAAAAAACAAACAACCCCATCAAAAAGTGGGCAAAGGATATGAACAGACATTTCTCAAAAGAAGACATTCATACAGCCAACAGACACATGAAAAAATGCTCATCATCACTCGCCATCAGAGAAATGCAAATCAAAACCACAATGAGATACCATCTCACGCCAGTTAGAATGGCAATCATTAAAAAGTCAGGAAACAACAGGTGTTGGAGAGGATGTGGAGAAATAGGAACACTTTTACACTGTTGGTGGGATTGTAAACTAGTTCAACCATTATGGAAAACAGTATGGCAGTTCCTCAAGGATCTAGAACTAGATGTACCATATGACCCAGCCATCCCACTACTGGGTATATACCCAAAGGATTATAAATTATTCTACTACAAAGACACATGCACACGTATGTTTATTGTGGCACTATTCACAATAGCAAAGACTTGGAATCAACCCAAATGTCCATCTGTGACAGACTGGATTAAGAAAATGTGGCACATATACACCATGGAATACTATGCAGCCATAAAAAAGGATGAGTTTGTGTCCTTTGTAGGGACATGGATGCAGCTGGAAACCATCATTCTTAGCAAACTGTCACAAGAAGAGAAAACCAAACACCACATGTTCTCACTCATAGGTGGGAACTGAACAATGAGATCACTTGGACTCGGGAAGGGGAACATCACACACTGGGGCCTATCATGGGGCGGGGGGAGGGATTGCATTGGGGAGTTATACATGATATAAATGATGAATTGATGGGTGCTGACGAGTTGATGGGTGCAGCACACTAACATGGCACAAGTATACATATGTAACAAACCTGCACGTTATGCACATGCACCCTAGAACTTAAAGTATAATAAAAATAAAAATAAAAAAAATAAAGTGATCGTCTCACCTCAGCTTCTTAAGTAGCTGGGACTACAGGCACACACCACATCCAGCTAACATTTGTTTTCATTTTTTTCTAGAAGTGGGGTCCCACTATGTTGTTCATGCTAGTTTCAAACTTTGGGCCTCAGGTGTTCCTCCTGCCTTGACCTCCCAGAGTGTTGGTATTATGGGTGAGAGCCACCATGCCCAGCAATCACAAGGGTCTTTATAAAAGAAAGAGGGGCCGGGCGCGGTGGCTCAAGCCTGTAATCCCAGCACTTTGGGAGGCCGAGACGGGCGGATCACGAGGTCAGGAGATCGAGACCATCCTGGCTAACACAGTGAAACCCCGTCTCTACTAAAAAATACAAAAAACTAGCCGGGCGAGGTGGCGGGCGCCTGTAGCCAGCTACTCGGGAGGCTGAGGCAGGAGAATGGCGTAAATCCAGGAGGCGGAACTTGCAGTGAGCTGAGATCCGGCCACTGCACTCCAGCCTGGGAGACAGAGCGAGACTCCGTCTCAAAAAAAAAAAAAAAAAAAAAAAAAAAAGAGGGGAGGAGAGTCAGAACTGGAGCAGGAGATGTGGTTGATGTAAGCAGAGGTCAGAGAGGGAGATTTGAAGATGCTTCACTTCTGGCTTTGAAGATGGAGTCAGGGGCCATGATCCAAGGAATGGGGATGGCTTCTAGAAGCTGGAAAAGCCAAGGGTACACTTTAGAGCCTTCAAAAGGAATGTAGCCCTGCTGACACCTTGACTTTAGCCTTAATAAACCTAGTTTGGGCTTCTGGCCCCCAGAATTGTAAGATGGTAGATTTGTAGTGTTTTAAGCCACTAAATTTAGGAAACTGCAAACTATGTTGCAGCAGCAAGAAGAAATGAACATGAAACCAGGCATGGTGGCTCATGCTGGCAATTGCAGCACTTTAGGAATTTTAGGAAGATCACTTGAGACCAGGAATTCAAGACCAGCCTGTGCAACATAGTGAGACCTTGTGTCAAAAAAAAATTTAAAAAATGGCCAGGCATGGTGGCTTATGCCTGTAATCCCAGCACTTTGGAAGGCCGGGGCGGGTGGATCACCTGAGGTCAGGCGTTTGAGACCAGCCTGGCCAGCATTGTGAAACGCCATCTCTACTAAAAATACAAAACTTAGCTGGGCGTGGTGGCACGTGCCTGTAATCCCAGCTACTTGAGAGGTTGAGGCAGGAGGATTACTTGAATCTGGGAGGTGGAGGTTGCAGTGAGCTGGGATTGCACCATTGTACTTCAGCCTGGGCAAGAAGAGTGAAACTTCGTTTCAAAATAAAATAAAATAAAATTCTAAAAAAATTAATTAGGCATGATGGCATGAACCTGTCTGTAGTCCCAGCTACTAGGGAGGCTGAGGTGGGAGGATCGCTTGAGCCTGGGAATTTGAGGTGGCAGTGAGCTGTGACTGTGCTATTGCACTCCAGCCTTGGTGACAGAGTGAGATCTTGTCAAGAAAAAAAAAAAGAGGAAGGAAGAGAGGTGGGGGGAGGGAGGGAGGTGAGGGGAGGGAAGGGAAGGAAAGAAAGAAGGAAGGAAGAAATTAGCATGGTGGGCATGAGGACAGATGGCAATGTTAAATAAAATGGTCAGGGGTGGCCTCCTAAGTGAAAATTAAGCCAAGACTTGAAGGAGGGGAAGGAGCTGGCCGAGGTGCTGAGGGAAGAGGATTGTAGGCAGAAACAACGGAATAAAGTGTCTGAGGCTCTGGAAGGAGGTCAGTGGAGCAGAAGGAGAGAGGGAGAGAATTAGGGCAGGAGGCCAGGGAGTTGCTGGGCTAGGATCAGCACAGATCGTGTAAGCTCTGGGAGGTTATTGCTGGGGCTTTGGCTTTTACTCTGACCGAGATGGGAACTGCGGGAGGGTTCTGAGCAGAGAGACGACATGGTCTCTCTCCCGATTTAAAAGCATTCTCTGGCTACTGAGTTGAGAAAGACTGTGGGAAGATTTGGGTAAAAGCATGGGGGCCAAGCTGTGGCAACATCCAGGCGAGAGATGATAGTGGTCCTGACCAGGGTCATAGTGGTGGTGAGAGATGGTCAGAGGAGAGAAGCAGGGGAGGAGGCCAGGGAGTTGCTGGGTGGGGATCTTCAATACATGTTGAAGGCACAACAGGATTTCCTGACAGATTGGATGTGGAGTGTGAGAGAAGGCAGGGGTCAAAGTTGAGATAGATTCTTACTGAATTATTAAGTAATTTTAAAAAACACTACTGCCTTTCTCAATCCCATCAAGTATGGGATGCTAGATTAAAGAAATATCTTCAGGCTCAGTACAGTGGCTGATGCCTGTAGTCACAGCTGTTTGGGAAGCAGAGATGGGAGTATCTTTTAAGGGCAGGAATTCAAGACCAGCCTGGGCAACATAGCAAGACCTCCTCTCTACAGAAATATTTTTCTTTTTCTTTTTCTTTTTTTTTTTTTTTTTTTGAGGTGGAGTTTCGCTCTTTTTGCCCAGTCTGGAGTGAAGCGGCATAGTCTCAGCTCACTACAACCTCTGCCTCCTGAGTTCAAGCGATTCTCCCGGGTTCAAGCGATTCTCCTGCTGCCTCAGCCTTCCTGGGTAGCTGGGATTACAGGCATGCACTACCATGCCTGGCTAATTTGGTATTTTTAGTAGAGATGGGGTTTCTCTATGTTGGTCAGGCTGGTCTCGAACTGCGGACCTCAGGTGATCTGCCCACCTCGGCCTCCCAAAGTGCTAGGATTACAGGCGTGAGCCACCGTGCCTGGCCAAAAATATTTTTCAATATTTAATAAAATAAAATAAATGTAGCTAGGTATGGTGATGTGTACTTATAGTCACAGCTACTCAGGAGGCTGAGGTGGGCAGATCTCTTGAGGTGTCAGGAGTTTGAGGCCAGCTTGGGCAACATAGCAAGACCCCTCTACAAAAAATTTTTAAAATTGCCAGGTATGGTGGCACTCAACTGTAGTACCAGCTACTGGGGATCTGAGGCAGGAAGATGGCTTGAGCCCAGGAGGTCGAGGCTGCAGTGAGCTATAAGTGCACAACTGCATTCCAGTCTGGGTTACAGAGCAGGAGCTGTCTCACAACACAAATAGAAATACAAATAAAATAATGAAATCTCAAGTCAGAGCCTTTTGGCTCTCCAGCCCTTGTAACCCTGGAGCCGTGCAGTGGGGCTTATGTCACTGGGAATGAGGAGACCCCTGCCCAGTGTTGTTGCCTGACTAATCAGTGTTTTAAAAATTATATTAATTGGGTTGGACATGGTGGCTCATGCCTGTAATCTCAGCACTTTGGGAGAGCCAGGCAGGTGGATCACCTGAGGTCAGGAGTTCGAGACCAGCCTGGCCAACACGATGAAACCCTGTCTCTACTAAAAAAAATACAAAAATTAGCCAGGCATGGTGGTAGGCACCTGTAATCCCAGCTACTCAGGAGGCTGAGGCAGGAGAATTGCTTGAACCTGGGGAATGGAGGTTACGGTGAGCTGAGATCACGCTACTTCACTCCAGCCTGGACGAAAGAATGAGACTCCGTCTCAAAAAACAAACAAAAAAAGTATTATATCAACATGTAATGGTTTTATTATTAATATGTAATAAATGATAAATTTATTTTTTTTTTTTTTGAGACGGAGTCTCGCTGTGTCAGAAGGCTGGAGTGCAGTGGTGCGATCTCAGCTCACTACAACCTCCGCCTCCTGAGTTGAAGCAATTCTTTTGCCTCAGCCTCCCGAGTAGCTGGGATTACAGGTGTGTGCCACCATGCCCAGCTAATTTTTATATTTTTAGTAGAAGTGGGGTTTCGCCACGTTGGCCATGATGGTCTTGATCTCTTGACCTTGTGATCCGCCCACCTCAGCCTCCCAAAGTGCTAGGGTTACAGGAGTGAGCCACTGCGCCCCGCCAAATATTTTAAAAATTTTGTCTTGTATTACTTCTATCAACAGGTAATGGTTCTATTATTAATATGTAATGAATAATATTTTTAAATTCTTGTCTTTTCTAATTTTGACATAATTATTTATATAAAGAAAAAGTCTTAGAGATCTTCAACAAAGTTAAAACATGTAGAGGGATGCTAGACCCGGAAAGATTAAGAACTTCTAGTTAGAAATATTCAGAGTAAGCCACATACAACTTGCTACTTGATCTATTTTCTTTCTTTTTTGTTTTGGGAGATGGGGTCTCAGTCTGTCACCCAGGCTGGAGTACAGTGGTGCAATCACAGCTCAATGCAGCCTTGAACTCCTAGGCTAAGGCTCCTCCTGCCTCAGCCTCCTGAGTAGCTGGGACTGTAGGTATACATGATGATACCTGGCTAATTTTTAAATTGTTTTGTAGACATGGGGTCTCACTTTGTTGGCCAGGCTGGTGTCAAACTCCTGGCCTCGAATGATCCTTCCATCCTAGAGGTATGAGCCACCACAACAAGCACTTGTTCAAATTTCTAAAAAAATTAAAAATTTCTAAAGTAAGGCTGTGGGATGATGGCAGAAAGATCAAAGTAGAAGAACAGAAGAATAAGTTCTAATGACTTATTCACACATATTATTTTGATAGTAAGAATAACTTTTAGTAGATACATTTCTTCATTTCTTACAAACAAAAGGCAAATAAACAATGTTGTCCAGAAACTTCAACACACACTGTACAATATTTCCACTTTGCTGACATCAGTTGTGGAAATTCTTCATGGTTTACTTAACTATCACTATCAGTAATTTGCTTCTCTGATCATTTTTATCAACTTCCTCATCTGTTAATTTCTCTCCAAGGTATGTCATATCATGACATACTGCTGCTGCATGAACATGACCAGTGTCATTTTATTAAACATGTAGAATGCTTCCCTAATTTCTTTTTTTACCCTCTGTCTCTGTGTTTTGCATTTTTTTTACCTTTATTGTCAGAAACTCCAGAAAGTCAATCATACTAATTTATCACCATTTGCTTCATTAATTTATACTTTGCTTATATGAAATTTTGCCCAACAGACCTCACTACAATTTCTAACCCATTTTTTGTTTTTTGTTTTGTTTTGTTTCTGAGACAGGGTCTTGCTCCGTTGTCCAGGCTGGAGGGTAGTGGTGCCATCACAGCTGACCGTAACCTCAACCTCGCAGGCTCAAGTGATCCTCCCACCTCAGCCTCCCAAGTGGCTGAGGCTATAGATGCTTGCTACTATGCCCAACTAATATTTGGACTTTTCCTATATGTGGGTTCCAGAGGGCTGAATGTGAAACGTGAGTATGCATGGATTTTGGTATATGCAGAGATGAGGAGCTGAAACTAATCCTCTCTGTATACTGAGGGATGACTGTATATGTTTTTACAATTATGCTGTAGGACACATATTGTTCCATAGCCTTGAAAATGATACTTTTAATGAAAATTATTTTTAATTGAGTGGAATAATAATAATAATAAAAGTAGCAGCTGGACAGGTGTGGTGGCTCACACTGGTAATCACAACACTTTGGGAGGCTGAGGTAGGAGGATGGCTTGAAGCCAAGAGTTTCAGACAGGATTCGGAAACCAAAGGAGTCACCATCCCTACAGAAAAATACATGAATTAGCCTAGTGTGGTGGCATGTTCCTGTAGTCTCAGCTACTTGGGAAGCTGCTGTGGGAGGATCACTTGACCCCAGGGAGGTTGAGACTGCAGTGAGTCATGATCAGGCCTCTGCACTCCTGCCTGGGTGACAGAGTGAGACCCTGTCTCAAAACAACAAAAAAGTAGCAGCTAACATGAACTGACCTTTTACCAGGTGCCTATAAATACCATAATATAATTTCTTATAACTGTTTCTTATTTCACTTAACCACTTTGTCTTCGATTACTCCCAGAATTTCACCGTGTTTATGCAGATGACCTTTTGTTTAGATTGAATTGTCTCCCAAGGTATTTCCAGAAGTGAGATTACTGTGAATCATGGTGAATGGACATTCTCATTGCCCTTGATGTGAATTGACAAGGTTTTGGATGCCTCCCAGGTATAATCCCAGCACTTTGGGAGGCTAAGGCAGGAGGATTGCTTGAGGCCAAGAGTTGGAGGAGGCAGTAAGGTGAGACCCTGTCTCTATTATTTTAAAAAATTGCCAAGCTTTACCCTGGAAGGCTTATGTACAATTTAAACACCCCTCATAGTATAAGAAGGAGTCCATTTCACTGCACCTTTGCCAGCACAGGGTATTATAATTTAATAAGTTATTTTTTGTTTGATTATTTTAAATAGATAAAAGACCTCATATTACTTTGTCACATTTCAACATCTTTCCTTAGCTTATTAGCTCTATTTCTTTTCTGTCTGTAAATGGTTATTGTGGTGGTGGTTTTGTTTGAGGCAGGGTCTTGCTTTGTCCCCCAGGCTTGACTGTAGTGGCATAATCATGACTCACTGCAGCCTTAACCTCCCAGGATCAAACTATCCTTTTGCTTCAGCTTCCTGAGGAGCCGGGACTACAAGTGTGCACCACCACTCCCATCTAATTTTATTCTTTTTTAGGATAGAGACAGGGTCTCACTGTGTTGTCCAGGCCAGCCTCTAGCTTCTGGCCTCAAGCAGTCCTCCTGTGTTGGCTTCTTAAATTGCTGGAATTTCAGGCATGAGCCACCATGCCTGACCAGGGCTAGTCCTACATTCTTTAGAGTTCTCTTTACTTTGTGCTAGCCAGTCTCTCATTATGTTGTTCCCCTGTTATAATGAATAATTCTCTGTATTAAATTTTACCACTTTAAATTTTTGAGTGGTTTATGTCTCCTGATTGGACTCTGATACGCTAAGAAGGGTCCCTGGAGATAGACTCACACAGATGGGATTTGGACATGGGTTTGGTTATCCAAGGGACTGTACTGAGCTCCTTGCCAGTGGAAAATGGGATGCTGGTGATTTCCAGAAAGTGACCTCACAGTGACTCAAGCTACCACTTACTGTTGATTGTGATGAAATGCCAGCTGAGGCACATGCCTTGGGAGCTAAGTGGTTACTGCACTTGACTGCTATGAAGACTGTTGTGGGAACGGTCCTTTTGGATGTACATCAGCAGGGGTCCCCAACACCTGAGCCATGGAGCTATAAGGAGCCACACAGCAGGAGATGAGTGGTGTCGAGTAAGGGAAGCTGCATCTGTATTTACAGCCACTCCCCATTGCTCATATTCCCACCTGAGCTCCACCTTCTCTCAGATCAGCAGCAGCATTAGATTCTCATAGGAACATGCATCCTATGTGGACCGTGCATGCGAGAGATCTGGGTTGCACTGTCCCTGTGAGAATCTAATACCTGATGATCTGTCACTTTCTCCCGTCAAGCTCAGATGGGACCATCTTGTTGCAGGAAAACAAGCTTAACATGCCCACTGATTCTACATTATGGTGAGTTCTGTAATTATTTCATTATATATTACAATGTAATAATGGAAAAAAGTGCCTAATAAATGTAATGTGCTTGAATCTTTTGGCTCAGCTTCTGCCTCCTGGCAGCCTCTCCAGGTCCAGAACTTTCTCCATTCAGCCTCTACAGGTCAAGCTCATGGCTCACAATGGCCTATTTAGGCCCATACCCTACCTCATGGCAGCCTCCACAGGCCCAGCTCCATCATTACAATGGCCTCTTTAGGCCCAGCTCCTGCCTCCCAGCCCAGAACTCTCCAGGCCCAGAACTTTCTTAAGTCGACCTCACCAGGCCCAGCTACTGCCTCTCATCAGCCTCCCAAGGGGCAGCTTTTGCCTCCCAGCCACCTTCCAAGACTCAGCTCCTGTTTTACAGTGGCCTTTTGAGACCCACCTTCTGTCTCCTGGCGACCTGTACAGGCCCAGCTCCTGCCGTACAACAGCCTCTTTAGTCCCAGCTCCTGCCTCTGGGCGGCCTATACAGTCCCAAAATGTTCACAAGTCGGCCCCTCAAGGCCCAGCTCCTGCCTCCAGGTGGCCTCTACAGGCCAAACACTTTCTCCTGGCTATGTCTGGAGGCCCAACTCCTGCCTCACAACAACCTCTTTTGGCTCAGCTCCTGCCCAGCTCGTAGTGGCCTTTGTAGGCCCAAAACTGCCTCAATTCAAGTTCTCCAGACCCACCTTCTGCCTCCTAATGGCCTGGACAGGCCCAGCTCCTGTGTGACAATGGCCTCTCCAGGCCCCTCCCAGCGGACTCTCCAGGCCCAGCTTTTGCCTCGTGGAGGTCTTCCCCAAACAAATTTCTACCTGCCTCCCGGCAGCCTCTACAGGCCCAGGTCCTGCTTCACACTAACCTCATTATGCCCAGCTCATGCCTCATGGCAGCATCCTTAGGCCCAGCTCCTGCGCCCAACAGGCTGTCCAGGCCCAAAACTTCCTCAAGTCCCCTCTTCAGGCATAGCTCCTGCCTAACACTGGCCTCTTTAGGCACAGCTCTTGCTTCTCAGTGGCCTCGCCAGGCCCAGCACCTACATCCCGGTGGCTTCTCCAGACCAAGAATTTTCTCAAGTCTGCCATTCCAGCCCAAACTCCTGCCTCCCATTGGCCTCTACAGGTCCAACCTCTGCCTCACAGCAGACTCTCCAGGCCCAGCATCTGCCTCACCACAGCCCCCCAGGCCAAGCTCCTGCCTTTCCGCAGCCTCTACAGGCCTAGCTCCTGCCTCCCAGTGGCCTCTCTAGGCCAAGCTCATGCCTCACAGTGGCCATTCCGGCCCAGCTTTTGCCTTTTGGCAACCTCTCTAGGTCCAGAACTTCCACAAGTGAGCCTCTTGAGGCCCAGCTCTTCCTCCCGGCTGGATCTCCAGGCCCACCTCCTGCCTCACAACAACTTCTTTCGGCTCAGCTGCTGCCCGGCTCCTGGAAGTCTTTGTAGGCCCAAAACTTCCTCACATCAAGCTCACCCGCACAAACTTCTGCCTCCTGGTGGCCTGGATAGGCCCAACTCCTGCGTGACAATGGCCTCTCCAGGCCCAGCTCTTGCTTCACGGAGGTCATCCCTGGCCAAGTTCCTGCCTGCCTCCCAGCAGCCTCAACAGGCCCAGCTCCTGCCTCACACTGGCATCATTAGGCCCAGTTCATGCCTCACAGTGGCCTCTCCAGGCTGATCTCTTGTCTCACACTGGCCTCTTTAGGCCTAGCTCATGCCTCTTGGCAGCCTCTTCAGGCCCAACTTCTGTGTCCTGGCAGCCTCTCCAGACCCAGCTCCTGCCTCCTGTCAGCCTCTACAGGCCCAACATCTGCCTCACAGCAGATTCTCCAGGCCCAGCATCTGCCTCACTGTGGCCCCCCCAAGCCAAGCGCCTGCCTTTCAGCAGCCTCTACACACCCAGCTCCAGCCACCCAATGGCTCTTCAGGCCAAGCTCATACCTCACGAGAGATTTTCCAGGGTCAACTTTTGTCTCATGGCAACCTTCCCTGGCCAGGTTTCCACCTATTTCCTGGCAGCCTGGTCAGGCCCAGGTCCTGCCACACACTGGCCTCTCTACGCCCAGCTCACACCTCACAGTGGCCTCTCCAGGCCCGGCTCCTGTTCCAGGACATCATCTACAGGTCCAAAACTTCCTCAAGTCGGCCTCTCCAGGCCCAGTTGCTGCCTCCCAGCGTCCTCTCCAGGCCTAGCTCTTCCTCCTGGCTGTATTTACAAGCCCAACTCCTGCCTCACAACAACCTTTTATGGCTCAGCTCCTGCCCAGCTCCTGCCAGCCTTTGTAGGCCCAAAACTTCCTCAAGTCAAGTTCTTTAGGCCCACCTTCTGCCTCGCGGTGGCCTGTACAGACCCAACTCTGGCTTGACAACAGCCTCTGCAGGCCCCGCTCTTGCCTCTTAGCACCCTCTCCAGGCCCAACTCTTGCCTCATAGTGGCTTCCGTGGGCCAAATTTCCGCCTGCCTCCCAGCAGCCTCAACAGGCCTAGCTCCTCCCTCACAGAGGCTTGTTTATGCCCAATCGATGCCTCTGGCAACCTATCCAGGCCCAGCTCCTGCCTCATACTGGCCTCTCTAGGTCAAGGTCCTTTCTCATACTGGCCTGTTTAGGCCCAGCTCATTCCTCTCGTCATCTCTCCAGGCCCAGCTTTTGCCTGTTGTTGGCCTCTACCTCACAGTGCACCTTCCAGGCCCACCTCTTGCCTCACTGTGGCCTCCTCCAGCCAGATTCCTGCCTTTTCGCAGCCTCTACAGGCCTAACTGCTGCCTTCCAATGGCCTTTGTAGGCCACGCTCATGCCTCACGGTGGCCTTTCCAGGCCTAGCTTTTGCTTTTTGGCATCCACTCCAGGCCCAGAACTTCCCCCAGTCAGCCTCTCCAGGCCCAGCTCTTCCTCCCAGCAACCTCTGCAGGCCCAAATCGTCTCAAGTTGGCCTCTTCTGGCCCAGCTCCTGCCTCCTAGTGGCCTCTGAAGACCCAAATCATCCTCCAGTCGGTTTTTCCAGGCCCAGCTCCTGCCTTTTGGCGGCCTCTCCAGGTGCAAAACTTTCTCCTGTCAGGCTGTCCAGGCCCAGCTCATGCCTCTCGGTGGCCTTCCCAGGCCCTGCTTTTGACTTTTGGTGGCCTCTTCAGGCCCAGAACTTGACCTCAAGTCAGCCTCTCCAGGCCCAGCTCCTGCCTTCTGAAGGGCTGTACAGGCCCAACCTCTGCCTCACAGTGGACTCTCCACGCCCAGCTCTTGCCTCACTGTAGCCTCCCTAGTCCAAAACTCCTGCCTTTTGGCAGCTTTGACAAGCCCAGCTTCTGCCTTTCAATGGCCTCTTTGGGCCCAGCTCATTCCTTACAACGGCCTTTCCAGGCCCAGTTTTTCCCTTTTGGCGGCCTCTTCAGGCCCAGAACTTCCTCTTTAGGCCCAGTTGCTGCCTCCTGCCATCCTCTCCAGGCCCAGCTCTTCCTCACGGCTGTGTCTATAGGCCCAACTCCTGCCTCACAATAACGTCTTTGGACTCAGCTACTGCCCAGCTCCTGATGGCCTTTGTAGGCCCAAAACTTTCTCAAGTCAAGCTCTCCAGACCTATTGTCAGCCTCGTGGCAGCCTGAACAGGCCCAGCTCCTGCCTGACAATGGCCTCTCCAGGCTTTACTACTGCCTCACAGTGGGCTTTCCAGGCCTAGCTCTTGCCTCATGGTGGCCTTCCCCGGCCATGTTCCTATCTGACTTCCGGCAGCCTCAACTGGCCCAGCTTCTGCCTTGCACTGGCCTCTCTAGGCCCAGCTCCTTTCTCACAGTGGCCTCACCAGGCCCATCTCCTGCCTCAAATCTACCTCCCAAGACCCAGCTCCTGTCTTATGGTAGTCTCTCTTACACCAGCTCCTGCTTCACAATGGCCTCGTCTGGCCCATCTTCTGCCTCACAGTGGCCACTCAAGGCCCATCTTCTGCCTCATGGTGGCCTCTTCTGGTTTTGCTCTTGCCTCACAGTTGCCTCTTCCAGATCCAGCTTTAAGTCTTTGATGGTCAACAGCATCAAGGAGCTTAAAGCTTCCCTGGACTCTCATTTGTTCACTTCACAGCAGAGTGCTTTAGCAAAAGCCGCCTCTTCTTTTAACCTTGAGAGTGGATTTCTGACAAATCAATAGTAAATTCTGCCTGTGTGGTTTCACAGTGATTTCTGTTTTATTTAGTGTCCCGTGGTTTTTCTTGTGTACTGGGGATGAGGAGGCAATGGGCCTCTGCTGGGGCCCTTTGTCTTTGCCCTGGACGTGGTAGCTTCTCACTTCGTGTCTTCTTTTTTTATATTTTTTAGTTTTTTTTTTTTTTTTTTTCCTTAGGGTCTTGCTCTGTCACCCAGGCTGGAGTGTAGTCATGTGATTATGGCTCACTGCAGACTTGGCCTCTTGGCCTCAAGTGATCCTCCCAGCTCAGCATTTTGAGTAGCTGAGACTACAGGTTCATTCCAATATGCCTGGCTAATTTGTTATTTTTTCTGAGAGGTTGGTTCTCACTATGTTGCCCAGGCTGGTCCCAAACTTTTAGACACAAGCAATCCTTTTGCCTGGGCCTCCCAAAGTGCTGAGATTACAAGCATGAGCCATCATGCCTGGCCTGCCATTTGCTTGTCATGAACTATTAAGAATTTACTTTTTGAGTAATATACTATGACTATATACATTTGTAGAGAGAGATTTTAAATTTTTCTTGGATACCAATTTTTTTTTTTTTTTTTTTTTTTTTTTTTTTTTTTTTTTTTGAGGCAAGTTACTGCTTTCTCATTTAGGATGGAGTGCAGTGGTATGATCTCGGCTCACCGCAACCTCTGCTTTCTTGGCTTAAGTGATCCTCTCACATCAGCCTCCTGAGTAGCTGGGACCCCAGGTATGAGCTGCCATGCCCAGGTAATTTTTATATTTGTTATAGAGAGGGGGGGGTCTCACGATCTTTCCCAGACTGGTTTCAAATTCCTGGGCTCAAGCAATCCTTCCACCTCAGCCTCCCACAGTGCTGGGATTACAGGTGGGAGCCATCACATCTGGCCTGCCATTTTCTTTTCAATGATCATTAAGAATTCACTTTATGCCAGGCACAGTGGCTCATGCCTGTAATCCCAGCACTTTGGGAGGATGACATGGGTCTATCACGAGGTCAGGAGTTCAAGACCAGCCTGGCCAAGATGGTGAAATCCTGTCACTACTAAAAATAGAAAAATTAACCAGGTGCTATATCAGGCGCCTGTAATCCCAGCTACTCAGGAGACTGAGGCAGGAGAATTGCTTGAACCCAGGGGGAATGAGATGGAGGTGAGCTGAGATCGAGCCACTGCACTCCAGCCTGGGCAACATAGTGAGACTCTATCTCAAAAAAAAAAAAAAAAGAATTGACTGGGTGTGGTGGCTCACGCCTGTAATCCCAGCACTTTGGGAGGCCAAGGCAGGTGGATCACAAGGTCAGGAGATCGAGACCATCCTGGCTAACATGATGAAACCCCGTCTCTACTAAAAATGCAAAAAATTAGCCGGGTGTGGCAGTGGGCGCCTGTAGTCCCAGCTACTTGGGAGGCTGAGGCAGGAGAATGGCGTGAACCTGGGAGGCAGAGCTTGCAGTGAGCTGAGATCGCACCACTGCACTCCAGCCTGGGCGACTGAGCGAGACTTCGTCTCAAAAAAAAAAAAAAGAATTTACTTTTTGATTATATACTGTATATATTTACTGTATACTGTAAAAAATTATATATGTATGTGTATATTCATGTGAATATGTATATATATTCATATGTGAATATACGTATATATATTCATATGTGAATATACGTGTATATTTTCATATGTGAATATACGTGTATATTTTCATAGAATACACATACACACACACACACATATATATATATTGTGAAAGAGATATTTGAATACCTAGAAATTGATAAGCTTCTTCCAGGTTTTGAAACCACCCTTAGCACAAACACGAAAGAAGTACAAAGTGTCATTATTAATGACCGTGGGCCAAGATGACCATGAGTCAATAGTACTTTGCACCTCAACCACCTTCCAGCAAAGCATCTCAAAGGGCTGGATATATCTGAACGTCACATCCTTTCACTTAGATTAGGATGCTTTGTAATTACTACTTCTCAAGACATCAGTGTGACCCTAGTCAACATGAAATCAAACTATTTCTCAAATCGTAGAGATACTGAGTAACAGCTTTGGTCAGGAAATAGGTATTGCAGTTGGTTTGTCATGACAAATTCCTGACCTAGTCAGATGGAATATTGCAGAAATGTGTGTGTGTGTGTGTGTGTGTGTGAACATTCTTACACACAGATGTAAGGGTGGAAGTGGGGGGGTTGAATTTGATAAAGCCAGCAGTGGGCAGGCTGCTGGGCGGGGCAGTGTAACTGCAGCAGTGTAACTCTAGAATTAACAAATGCTTGTAAGCCTCAGTTTTCTCTCCTGGAAAATAAAGATTATAATTCCTGCCTTGATAGGTGGGTTAGGTGATTCACTAAATGCAAAATATCTAGTATATAATAGGCACTGAATTAATACTACTTTCTGTAGCTCTTAATCACTGCTTAATTTTTAAAAGTTTAGAATGACTACTGCTTTTGTTAAAATTATTTGTAATTACTATATAAAATCTAAGTCCTATAGAAAAGTACAAAACAGGCCAGGTGCTATAGCTCACACCTGTAATCCCAGCACTTTGTGAAGGCAGGGCAGGAGGATTGCTCAAGGCCAGGAGTATGAGACCTGCATGAGCAACATAGCAAGATCCTATCTCTATAAAAAATTAAAAACCAGTTATGGTAATGTGCACCTGTAGTCCCAGCAACTCGGGAGGCTGAGACAGGTGGATCACTAGAACCCAGGATTTTGAGACTGCAGGCTGGGGCAACAGAGTGAGAACCTGTCAGAAAGAGGGAGGGAGAGAGAGAGACAGAGAAGAGAGAGAAAAGTACAAAGAAGCAAGTAAGAAATCATGAAATTTTCAACCACCAAGAAATAACTCAACGTTAGGTGATATGGCCAGGTGAGATAGCTCATGCCTGTAATTTTAGCACTTTGGGAAGCTGAGGCAGGCAGAGCACTTGAATTCAGAAGTTCAAGATCAACCTGGCCAACATGGTGAAACCCATCTCTACTAAAAATACAAAAATTAGCCGGGTGTGGTGATGCCTGTAATCTTAACTACTTAAGAGACTGAGGAATGAGAATGGCTTGAGCCTGGGAGGCAGAGGTTGCAGTGAGTGACCCAAGATCGCACCATTCCACTCTAGCCTGGGCAACAAAGAGAGACTCTTGTCTCAAAACAAAAACAAAAGCAAAGGTGATAACGCATACGTCTTTTTGTACAAATAGGTAGCTAGATAAGTAGATAGATTAATGGACTGAAAATAACTTTCAAGAGTGCAGTGGCTCACACCTGTAATCCCCAGCATTTTGGGAGGCTGAGGCAGGCAGATCACAAGGTCCAGAGATCGAGACAATTTTGGCCAACATGGTGAAACGCCGTCTCTACTAAAAATACAAAAATACAAAAACTCCAGCCTGGCGACAGAGTGAGACTCCTTCTCAAAAAAAAATAAATTTACGTATTTTATATTGTGTTTTAGTTTATATATATATATATATATGTAACTCTTATTTTGCTTGCTACAACAGAAGCTGAAGAAACTAAAGTAAGGTGGGAGAATTTCTGAACTTCAGATAAATGCCTATGTGAAAGTGATATATTTTTATTCAACATTCATTAAAATTATTTTAAAAATAATAAAAGTATTATGAGTCTTTTCAATCTGCAGTTTCTGTTTTCACCCACAACTGCTGTATTTTTGGATTTGGTGCATGTTTGATAGTTTCTGTTTAATGTGTTTATACTTGGATGACTTTTTTTTTTTTTTTGACAGAGTCTTGCCCTGTTGCCCAGGCTGGAGTGCAGTGGTGCAATCTCAGCTCACTGCAACCCCTCCCCCTCTCCATCCCTCCCTCCCTCCCTTCCTTCCTTCCTTCCTTCCCTCCTTCCTTCCTTCTTTCCTTCCTTCTTCCCTTCTTCCTTCCTTCCTTCCTTCCTTCCTTCCTTCCTTCCCTCCTTCCTTCCTTCTTTCCTTCCTTCTTCCCTTCTTCCTTCCTTCCTTCCTTCCTTCCTTCCTTCCTTCCTTCCTTCCTTCCCTCCCTCACTCCACCCACCCTCCCTTCCACCTTCCTCCATTCCTGTGTTTCTTCTTTCTTTCAAGACAAGGTTTTGCTCTATCACCTAGGCTCTAGAACGCAGTGGTATCATCATACCTCACGGCAGCCTCAAACTCCTGGGCTCAAAGGATCTTCCTTCCTCAGCCTCCCGAGTAGCTGGGACTACAGGCGTGCATCACCACACCTGGCTAATTTTTGTTACATGTGTAGAGATGGGGTCTTACTATGTTGCCTAGGATTGTCTCAAACTCCTGGCCTCAAGCTATCCTCCCACCTCAGCCTCTGAAAGCACTGGGATTATTGAGCCACTGTGCCTAGCCCTGTTTCATTTTTTTAGGTTGTCTAACTCAGGGTCATCCATCGACAACCCAGTGTTAGACTACTGTCTCTAATTTCCATAATCATTTTCTTCAGTTGCTTTATTGTAGTTCTTTTATCCTCTGATTCACTTTGATGATTATATCAAGCATTTTCTATGTGTTGAACTTTTTTTTTTTTTTTTTTTTTTTTTTTTGAGACAGAGTCTCACTCTGTCACCAAGGCTGGAATGCAGTTTTGTAATCTCAGCTCACTGCAACCTCTGCCTCCCAAGTTCAAGTGATTCTCCTGCCTCAGCCTCCTGAAGTAACTGGGATTTCAGGTGAATACCACCATGCCTGGCGAATTTTTGTATTTTTAGTAGAGACTGGGGTTTAACCACATTTGCCAGGCTGGTCTCAAACTCCTGACTTCAGATGATTTGCCCACCACAGCCTACCAAGGTGCTGGGATTACAGATCACAAGCATGAGCCACTGTGCCCGGCCGCCACATTTTCTTTATTCTTTTTTCCATTGATGGAAGGAAATATACGTTGATTCCATCTCTTCACTGTTATGAATAGTTGTCTGCAAATTGTTTTTATACTTGCTGTCAAGAGATAGAATCTGGTTTTGGACCGGGTGCGGTGGCTCACGCCTGTAATCCCAGCACTGTGGGAGGCTGAGGTGGGTGGATCACGAGGTCAGGAGATTGAGACCATCCTGGCCAAAATGGTGAAACCCTATCTCTACTAAACATACAAAAGTTAGCTGGCCGTGGTGGCTTATACCTGTAGTCCTAGCTACTCAGGAGGCTGAGGCAGCAGAATCACTTGAACCCGGGTGGTGGAGGTTGCAGTGAGCTGAGATTGGGCCACTGCACTCCAGCCTGGGCAACAGAGCAAGATGCCATCTCAAAAAAAAAAAAAAAAAAAAAAAAATCTAGTTTATCTTCCCTTGAATATGAATTTAGTCCCCTGCTTCTATACATAGAATACAGTGGAAGTGTTGCTCGTGGTCTGCCAAAGTTAGGTCATAAAAGATGACACTGTTTCCACTTGGCTCTTCTTCCTGGGATGGGTGTACTTAGAACCCTTTCACCATTTTGTGAGAAAGCCCAGGCCATGTACAGAGGTGATGTATGGGGGTTCCACCAGATAGCCTCAGCTGAGGCCCTAGCTAAGAGCCCAAATTAATCAGGAGATATTTGAGCAAGGAAACCTTTGAGACTATTCCAACTGCATACTGTTTGAAGGCAACCACATAAGACATACAGAGGCAGAACTGCCTAGGTGAGTCTAGTCAGCCTCCAGTATTGTCAGAAGATGAATAAGCATCGTTGCAACTTTATACCATTAAGCTTGAGGTGGTTTCTTACACAGCAATAGATAGCTGATACACAAAGTGATCTTCCAATATGAATATTTTGTCACTTCTCCACTTGACAGCATTTAATGATTTAGAATTGAGTGTAAAAGTCAAAACCCAGTCCTGAATCCATCTGACAGGGGATTAATAACTAGAGTACAAAAGGAGCTCAGGTGGAAAAAAAATGGGAAAAAATATAATAATCTGATGTTAAGATGGGCAAAAGATCAGAATAGATATTCCTCAAAAGAAGACATACAAATGGCAAGCGGGTATATAAAAAGGTGCTCAACATCATTGATCATCAGAGAAACGCAAATCAAAACTACAAAGAGCTATCATCCTACTCCAGTTAAAATGGCTTATATCCAAAAGACAGGCAATACCAAATGCTATTGAGGATGTAGGGAAAAGGGAGCCCTGGTACCCTCTTGATGGGAATGTAAATTAGTACAACCACTATGGAGAACAGTTTGGAGGGTCCTCAAAAAACTAAAAATAGAGCTACTTTATGATCCAGCAATCTTACTGCTGGATATATACCCAGAAGAAAGAAAATCAGTATATTGAAGAAATATCTGCATTTCTATATTTATTGCAACACTATTCACAATAGTCAAGATCTGGAATCTATTTAAGTGTCCATCAACAGGTGAGTGGATAGAAAAAATGTGGTATATATACACAGTGGAATATTATTCAGTCATGAGAAAGAATAGAATCCTGTTATTTGCAACAACATAAGAACTGGAGATCATTATGTTAACTAAAATAAACCAGACACAGAAAGACAAATTTTGCATATTCTCAGTCATTTGTGGGTGCTAAGAATTAAAACAATTGAACTCATGAAGATAGAGAGTAGAATGATGGTTACCAGAGGCTGGGAAGGGTAGTGGGCTGGAGGGGGTGCACAGCAATGATTAATGGGTACAAAAATACAGTTAGAATGAATAAGATGTAGTAGTAGTTGGTAGTACAACCGCATGACTATAGTAAACAATAATTTATTGTATATTTAAAAATAGCTAAAAGAGGCCAGGCGTGGTGGCTTATGCCTGTAGTCCCAGCACTTTGGGAGGCCAAGGGGGGCTGATCACCTGAGGTCAGGAGTTCAAGACCAGCCTGACCAACATGGAGAAACCCCATCTCTACTAAAAATACAAAAACTAGTGGGGTGTGGTGGCACACGCCTGTAGTCCCAGCTACTCAGGAGGCTGAGGCAAGGAAATTGCTTGAACCCAGCGGGCAGAGGTTGCAGTGAGCCAAGATTGCTCTCCAGCCCAGGTGACAGAGCTGACCTTTGTCTCAAAAAAAAAAAAAAAAAAAGGAAAGAAAAGAAAAAACATAATTGGATTGTTTGTAAAACAAAGAAAGGACAAATGCTTGAGGTGATGAGCATCCCATTCACCCTGATGTGATGATTACACATTACATGCCTGTGTCAGAACATCTCGTGCACCCCATGCATATATACACCTACTATGTACCCACAAAAATTAAAAGTAAAGCATTTTTTCAACCCCCAATCTTGGCCACATGTGGTGGCCCACACCTGTAATTCCAGTGTTTTTTTTAGGCCAGGATGGGAGGATCACTTGATTCCAGGAGTTTGAGACCCACCTAGGCAACATAGCAAGACTGTCATCTCTAATGACAATAAAAAAAATTAGCCAGGCATGGTGGGGCTCATGCCTGTAGTCCCAGCTACTTGGGAGGCTGAGATGACAGGATCCATTGAACCCAGGAGGTTGAGGCTGCAGTGGGCTATGATTGTCCCACTGCACTCCAGCCTGGGTGACAGAGCGAGACCATGTCTCTTAAAAAAAAAAAACCAATCCTAGCATGATCTGACCCTGCCTGCCACCCTCTATTCTTTTGCTTATTGTGCATCAGGCCTCTGGGCTTCTTTTCTGCTCCTGCAAATGCCAAGTGGTTTCCCTCTTCAGGACCTTTGCACATGCTCTCCCCTGCCAGAAATGGACTTCCCATACCTCCTGCTGTAGCTGGATTTTTCTCATGTTTCAAACCTCAGCTCACACATCACCTCTGCAAAGAAATCCTCCCTCATCCTGTGAAGAGGGAATCATCCTCCTTTTCATTGCCTCATCCTGCCTGGTTCTCTCAAAGCAGATGTCACACTCAAAAATCAGCTTGTTATGTATTGAATTGCTTCTCTGTATGTCCTCCTCCCAAACTCACACCAAATCAGAACAGAGGCTGCCTATGGCAGGAGTCCCATCTTGTTCATTCTCAGAACCTAATATAGTACTTGGCACATGGTAGGTGTCAGGCCTCTGAGCCCAAGCCAAGCCATCGCATCCCCTGTGACTTGCACATCCACATCCCCTGTAACTGGCAGATATACGCCCAGATGGCCTGAAATAACTGAAGAATCACGAAGTGAAAAGGCCCTGCCCCACCTTAACTGATGACTTTCCACCACAAAAGAAGTGAAACTGGCCGGTCCTTGCCTTAAGTGGTGACATTATCTTGTGAAATTCCTTTTCCTGGCTCATCCTGGCTCAAAAAGCTTCCCCACTGAGCACCTTGTGACCCCCCACTCCTGCCCACCAGAGAACAACCCCCCTTTGACTGTAATTTTCGTTTACCTACCCAAATCCTATAAAACGGCACCACCCTTATCTCCATTCACTGACTCTTTTTGGACTCAGCCTTCCTGCACCCAGGTGATTAAAAAGCTTTATTGCTCACACAAAGCCTGTTTGGTGAGCTCTTCACACAGATGCGCATGACATTTTGGTGCCGTGACTTGGATCAGGGGACTTCCCTTGGGAGATCAGTCCCCTGTCCTCCTGCTCTTTGCTCCATGAGAAAGATCCACCCATGACCTCTGGTCCTCAGACCAACCAGCCCAAGGAACATCTCACCAATTTTAAATCGGGTAAGCGGCCCCTTTTTTACTCTCTTCTCCAACCTCTCTCACTATCCTTCAACCTCTTTCTCCTTTCAATCTTGGCGTCACCCTTCAATCTCTCCCTTCTCTTAATTTCAATTCCTTTCTTTTTCTGGTAGAGACAAAGGAAACACGTTTTATCCATGGACCCAGAATGCCGGCGCCGGTCACGGACTGGGGAAGGGAGCCTTCCCTTGGTGTTTAATCATTGCAGGGACACCTGCCTTGGTCCTTCGCCCTTAGCGGCAAGCCCCGCTTTTCTGGGGGAGGGGCAAGCACCCCAACCCCCTTCTCTCCCTGTCTCTACCCCTTCTCTGCTTTTCTGGGGGAAGGGCAAGCACCCCCACCCCTTCTCTCCCTGTTTCTACCCCTTCTCTGCTTTTCTGGGGGAGGGGCTAGAACCCTGACATCTTATTTTTGCGCCCCAACCTCTTATTTTTGCACCCTGACCTCTTATTTTTGTGCCCCAATCCCTTATTTATGCACCCCGACCCCTTTCCCGCTTTTCTGGAGGGCAAGAACCCCCGAATTCCTTCTCTCTGTGTCTCTACTCTCTCTTTTCTCTGGGCTTGCCTCCTTCACTATGGGCAACCTTCCACCCTCCATTCCTCCTTCTTCTCCCTTAGCCTGTGTTCTCAAGAACTTAAAACCTCTTCAACTCACACCTGACCTAAAACCTAAATGCCTTATTTTCTTCTACAATGCCGCTTGACCCCAATACAAACTCAACAGTAGTTCCAAATAGCCAGAAAACCGCACTTTCGATTTTTCCATCCTACAAGATCTAAATAATTCTTGTTGTAAAATGGGCAAATGGTCTGAGGTGCCTGACGTCCAGGCATTCTTTTACACATCGGTCCCTCCCTAGTCTCTGTTCCCAATACAACTCATCCCAAATCTTCCTTTTTTCCCTCCCGCCTGTCCCTTCAGTCCCAACCCCAAGTGTCGCTGAGTCTTTCTAATCTTCCTTTTCTACAGATCCATCTGACCTCTCCCCTCCTCGCCAGGTCAAGCTAGGTCCCTATTTTTCCTCAGTCTCCCACCCTGTAATCCTTGATTACCTCACCTCCTCACACCCTGTCTGGCTTACAGTTTCATTCCTCAACTGGCACCCCCCCAACCTGCCCAGAAATTTCCTCTTAAAAAAGTGGATAGAGCTAAAGGCAGAGTCAAGGTTAATGCTCCTTTTTCTTTTTCCGACCCCTCCTAAATCATTAGCGTTTAGGCTCTTTTTCATCAAATATAAAAAACTTAACCCAGTTCATGGCCCGTTTAGCAGCAACCCTGAGGCGCTTTTCAGCCCTAGACCCTGAAAGGTCAGAAGGCTGTCTTATTCTCAATATGCATTTTATTTTATTACCCAATCTGCTCCTGACACTAAATAAAGCTCCAAAAATTAAATTCCGGCCCTCAACCCCCACAACAGGACTTAATGAACCTCGCTTTTAAGGTGTACACTTATTTCTGAGTTGCAATTCCTTGCCTCTACTGTGAGAGAAACCCCAGCCACATCTCCGGCACACAACTCCAAACGCCTGAACCGCAGCTGCCGGGGTTCCTCCAGAACCTCCTCCCCCAGGAGCTTGCTACAAGTGCCGGAAATCTGGCCACTGGGCCAAGGAATGTCCACAGCCTGGGATTCCTCCTAAGCCATGTCCCATCTGTGCGGGACCCCACTGGAAATCGGACTGTCCAACTCACCCAGCAGCCACTCCCAGAGCCCCTGGAGCTCTGGCCCAGGGCTCTCTGACTGACTCCTTCCCAGATCTTCTCAGCTTAGCAGCTGAAGACTGACGCTGCCCCATCCCTTCGGAAGCCTCCTGGACCGTCACAGACACTTTGGTAACTCTTAAGTGGAGGGTAAGTCCATCCCCTTCTTAATCAGTATGGAGGCTACACACTCCACATTACCTTCTTTTCAAGGGCCTGTTTCCTTTGCCTCCATAACTGTTGTGGGTATTGACAGCCAGGCTTCTAAACCTCTTAAAACTCCCCACTCTGGTGCCAACTTGGACAACATTTTTTATTTTTATTTTTTTTTATTTTTTTTTTTTTTTTGAGACGGAGTCTTGCTCTGTCGCCAGGGCTGGAGTGCAGTGGCCGGACCTCAGCTCACTGCAAGCTCCGCCTCCTGGGCCTACGCCATTCTCCTGCCTCAGCCTCCGAAGTAGCTGGGACTACAGGCGCCCGCCACCTCGCCCGGCTAGTTTTTTGTATTTTTAGTAGAGACGGGGTTTCACCATGTTAGCCAGGATGGTCTCGATCTGCTGACCTCGTGATCCACCCGTCTCGGCCTCCCAAAGTGCTGGGATTACAGGCTTGAGCCACCGCGCCCGGCCTGGACAACATTTTTTTATGCACTCCTTTTTAGTTATCCCCACCTGCCCAGCTCCCTTATTAGGTCAAGACATTTTAACTAAATTGTCTGTTTCCCTGACTATTCCTAGGCTACAGCCACACCTCATTGCTGCCTCTTCCCCCAGTTCAAAGCCTCCTTCACATCCTCCCCTCGAATCCCCCCACCTTAACCCACAAGCATAGGATACCTCTCCTTGGTGACTGATCAGTCACCCCTTACCATCTCATTAAAACCTAATCACCCTTACCCCACTCAACACCAATATCCCATCCCGCAGCACGCTTTAAAAGGATTAAAGCCTGTAATCACTCGCCTGCTACAGCATGGCCTTTTAAAGCCTCTAAATGCCCCTTACAATTCCCCCATTTTACTTGTCCTAAAATCAGACAAGGCTTACAGGTGAGTTCAGGATCTGCACCTTATCAACCAAATTGTCTTGTCTGTCCACCCCGTGGGGCCCAACCCATGTACTCTCCTATCCTCAATACCTCCCTCCACAACCCAGTATTCTGTTCTGGATCTTAAACATACTTTCTTCACTATTCCTTTACGCCCTTCATCCCAGCCTCTCTTCGCTTTCACTTGGACTGACCCTGACACCCATCAGGCTCAGCAAATTACCTAGGCTGTACTGCTGCAAGGCTTCACAGACAGCCCCCATTACTTCAGTCAAGCCCAAATTTCTTCCTCATCTGTTACCTATCTCTGCATAATTCTCACAAATACACACTTACTCTCCCTGCTGATGGTGTCCAGCTGATCTCCCAAACCCCAATCCCTTCTATAAAACAACAACTCCTTTCCTTCCTAGGCATGGTTAGTGCGGAGAGAATTCTTACACAAGAGCCAGGACCATGTCCTGTAGCCTTTCTGTCCAAACAACTTGACCTTACTGTTTCAGCCTAGCCCTCATGTCTGCGTGCAGTGGCTGCCACTGCTTTAATACTGTTAGAGGCCCTAAAAATCACAAACTATGCTCAACTCTCTATAGTTCTCATAACTTGCAAAATCTATTTTCTTCCCCCAACCATCGCTCAAGACAACGCTTATGCTGATAAAGTAACTAAAAAGCAACCATCAAAAGGCATCAGATCCCATCGCTCAGGACAATGCTTGTGCTGATAAGTTAGCTAAGAAAGCAGCTAGCGTTCCAACTTCTATCCTTCACGGCAGTTTTTCTCCTTCACATCGGTCGCTCCCTCCTACTCCCCCACTGAAACTTCCACCTATCAATCTCTTCCCACACAAGGCAAACGGTTCTTAGACCAAGGAAAATATCTCCTTCCAGCCTCACAGGCCCATTCTATTCTGTCGTCATTTCATAACCTCTTCCATCTCTTACAACCCATCTCTTACAACCTCTCATTTCCTTTCCATCGTGGAAATCTGTCCTCAAAGAGATCACTTCTCAGTGCTCCATCTGCTATTCTACTACCCCTCAGGGATTGTGCAGGCCCCCTCCCTTTCCTACACATCAAGCTCGAGGATTTGCCCCTGCCCAGGACTGGCAAATTGACTTTACTCACATGCCCTGAGTCAGAAAACTAAAATTTCTCTTAGTCTGGGTAGACACTTTCACTGGATGGATAGAGGCTTTTCCCACAGGGTCTGAGAAGGCCACCGCGGTCATTTCTTCCCTTCTGTCAGATGTAATTCCTCGGTTTGGCCTTCCCACCTCTATACAGTCTGATAACAGACCAGCCTTTACTAGTCAAATCACCCAAGCAGTTTCTCAGTCTCTTGGTATTCAGTGAAACCTTTATATCCTTTACCAGCCTCAGTCTTCAGGAAAGGCAGAATAGACAAATGGTCTTTTAAAAACACACCTCACCAAGCTCAGTCACCAACTTAAAAAGGACTAGACAATACTCTTACCACTTTCCCTTCTCAGAATTCAGGCCTGTCCTCGGAATGCTGCAGGTTCCAGCCCGTGTGAGCTCCTGTGTGGACGCTCCTTTTTATTAGGTCCCATCTCATTCCAGACACCAGACCAACTTAGACTGCACCCCAAAAACTTTCATCCCTACTGTCTTCTGTCTAGTCATACTCCCATTCACTGTTCTCAGCTACTCATAAATGCCCTGCTCATGTTTACACTGCTGGTCTACACTGTTTCTCCAAGCCATCACAGCTAATATCTCCTGGTGCTATCCCAAACCGCCACTCTAAATTCCCTCTTAAAGTAAATAATCTTTGCTAGCAAGGCTATGCTGAGCCTCCTTAAGCACTCTCTAATAGATGTCCTAGGCCCTCCCAATTCTTAGCCCTTTAATACCTGTTTTCTCTCCTTCTCTTATTCAGACCTAATCCAGGCCATCACCATTCTATACGACACATGTTTCTTCTAACGACCCCACAATATCACCCCTTACCACAAGATCTCCCTTGAGCTTAATCTCTCCCACTCTAGGTTCCCATGTCGCCCCTAATCCCACTTGAAGCAGCCCTGAGAAACATCGCCCATTCTCTCTCCATACCACCCCCGGAAAATTTTCACCACCCCAGCACTTCACACTATTTTGTTTTATTTTTCTTATTAATATAAGAAGGCAGGAATGTCAGGCCTCTGAGCCCAAGCCATCGCATCCCCTGTGACTTGCCTTAAGTAATGACATTATCTTGTGAAATTCCTTTTCCTGGCTCATCCTGGCTCAAAAAGCTCCCGCACTGAGCACCTTGTGACCCCCACTCCTGCCCGCCAGAGAACAACCCTCCTTTGTCTGTAATTTTCCTTTACCTACCCAAATCCTATAAAACGGCCCCACCCTTATCTCCATTTGCTGACTCTCTTTTCAGACTCAGCCCGCCTGCACCCAGGTGATTAAAAAGCTTTTTTGCTCACACAATGCCTGTTTGGTGGTCTCTTCACATGGAGGCGCGTGACAGTAGGCACACAACAAATTTCATTAGAATGAATAAGTATCAAGGGGCCAGGTGTGGTGGCTCATGCCTGTAATCCCAGCACTTTGGGAGGCTGAGGCAGGTGACACCTCAGGTCAGAAGTTCAAGACCAGCCTGGCCAACATGGTGAACCTTGTCTCTGCTAAAAAGACAAAAGTTAGCTGGGCATGGTGGTGCACACCTGTAATCCCAGCTACTTGGGAGGCTGAGGCAGGAAAACCACTTGAATTTGGGAGACAGAGGTTGCATTGAGCCAAGATTGGGCCACTATACTCTGGCCTGGGTGACAGAGTGAGACTCCATCTCAAAAAAAAAAAAAAAAAAAAAATATCAAGGAAGGGAGATTTTGTGATTTGCCACCTTTACATGGAAATCCTACTTAACATTGACATTTTCTATTTGATGGTATTTTTATAATAGGAAATTGAAACTGGGCTAATTAAAAAAGAATAAGACTGGGTATGGTGATTCATGCCTGTAATCCCAGCACTTTGGGAGGCTGAAGGGGGAGGATCACTTGAGGGTAGCAGTTTCAGACCACCGTGGGCAACATACAGAGACCCCTGTCTCTGTAAAAATAACTTTTTTTTTTTTTTTTTTGAGACAGAATTTCACTCTTGTTGCCCAGGCTGGAGTGCAGTGGCATGATCTCAGTTTACCAACCTCTGCCTTCCAGGTTCAAGCTATTCTCCTGCCTCAGCCTCCCGAGTAGCTGGGATTATAGGTATCCACCACCACACCTGGCTAATTTTGTATTTTTAGTAGAGATGGGGTTTCTGCATGTTGGTCAGGCTGGTCTGGAACTCCTGACCTTGTGTGGTCCCCCTGCCTTGGTCTCCCAAAGTGCTGGGATTACAGGCGTGAGCCACTTCACCCAGCCAAAAATAACTTTTAAAAAATAAACCAGGTGTGCCAGGCGCAGTGGCCACCTCCAGAGGCTGAGGTGGGAGGATCACTTGAGCCCAGGAGATAGAGGCTGCAGTGAGCCATGATTGCCCCACCGCACTCCATCCTGAGCAACAGAGCTAGACCTTACCTCTAAAAACAAAAAACAAAACAAAACAAAAAAAGGTCGGGTGTGGTGGCTTACACCTGTAATCCCAACACTTTGGAAAGCTGAGGCAGGTAGATTACCTGAGGTCAGGAGTTTGAGACCAGCCTGACCAACATGGTGAAACCCTATCTCTACTAAAAAATACAAAAATTAGCTGGGCATGGTGGCAGGCACCTGTAATCCTAGCTCCTCAGGAGGCTGAGGCACGAGAATTGCTTGAACCTGGGAGGCAGAGATTGCAGTGAGCAGAGATCACACCACTGCACTCCAGCCTGGGCAACAGAGTGAGACTCCATCTCAAAGAAAAACAAAACAAAAACACTAAAAAGAACATTCCAGCTGCTTGTCAAGAGACTGGACATGGAGGGGCAATAGTGGAAGCAGAACACCTGGTGAGGAGCTGCCACATCAACATCTTTTGATCACACCAGGCCACGTTTTGAGTGGGGCCTCTGCAAGAATGTGGCCCAGCCTCAGATGCCTTAATTCTGACACTCAGTGCCACTGGAGTCCCTATGAGGTCACAGTGTGGAGGCTTCTTGGGAAAGTGTTGGCTCTAAAATCAACATCTTTGTTCATTCCTTTGATGCTGGAGACAATGACCTGTCTCTCCTCATATGTCTGCTCAAGACTGTTACAGAGTGGAGTATCTCTTAATCTAGGAGCTTGGGCTGCTCTGGAGTTTGCACAAATACAAATAATCATCACAGGCTCTCAGGCCACGTGTCTTAGTTATGACCCAAAACACCCCTTCAGCAGTGGATGTCTACATAGTGGAAGTTACCAAACACCTCTTTTTTTAAAAAAAAATATAGAGACAAGATCTTACTATGTTGTCTAGGCTGGTCTCGAATTCCTGGCCTCAAGAGATCCTCCTGCCTCAGCCTCCCAAAGTTCTGGGATTACAGGTGTGAGCCACTGAGTCTGGCCCTTTTTTGTTGTTGTTGTTTTTAGACAGGGTCTTGCTCTGTCACGCAGGCTGGAGTGCAGTGGCATGATTACAGCTTGCTGCAGCTTCAAATTCCTGGGCTCAAGTGATCCTCCTGCCTCAGCCTCCTGACAAACTGGGACCACAGGCATGCAACCACACCCGGTTAAGTAAAAAAAAAAAAAAAAAAAAAGAGAGAGAGAGAAAAAATTTTTTTTTCTGGAGACAAGGTCTCACTATACTGACCAGGCTGATCTTGAACTCCTGGTCTAAAGCCATCCTCCTGCCTCCACCTTCCACCTGGAACACCCCTTTTCCCCAGTTTGAAAATAAAATCCATACTTTGAGAAGGAGGAAGAAATGGAGAAGACAGGAAGCCAAGAAGCCAACCAGCCTTGCCTGGATAAACTAAATCTCTTACATTGGTTTTACTTCAGTGATACAGCTAATTAAGGGTTGTTGATTTTTTAAAGTTCCTACTTGGCAAGTGAACAGTTTCTTACTCAGTAAATATGAACATCAAGTGTCTATTCTGTGATTGAATGAAGCAAATATTTTACACATGGGAAACCATTGTTAAATGATTGCATTATAGAAAGGGGTGAATGGGATGGGGGCAAGGCAGGGGCGGATGTCAGTGCCTGTGTCCCTGTGCTCCCCACCCACCTCCTCTGTCCCTGCTCCCCATGATGTTTGTCAAGGGGCACAGTGCACTGAAGGAGGGGTTACCAGGTGGCATATCCAGAAGACATCATTCTCAGCTTCTCAGCTTCATGGAATCCACTTACTTTGATCTAATTTCTTTACTCATAAAATTCATTAAACATTCACATCAGCAGTTTCTGAATATCTAAACCAATTGTTAAACATAGGGATGTTACTGGATTCTTAAGCTGGAGGCCGGCCGGGCACAGTAGCTCACACCTGTCATCCTAACACTTTGGGAGGCTGAGGGTGGATCACCTGAGGTCAACAGTCTGAGACCAGCCTGGCCAACATGGTGAAACCCCGTCTTTACTAAAAAAAAAAAAAAATTAGCTGGGCATAGTGGCAGGCCCGTAATCCCAGATACTTGGGAGGCTGAGGCAGGAAGATCACTGGAACCCTGGGGTCAGAGGTTGCAGTGAGCTGAGATTGCACCACTGTACTCCAGCCTAGGTGACAGAATGAGACTCCATCTCAGAAAAAAGCAAAACAAGTTAGGGAAGGTTTTTTTTAGCTTCATATTGAAATTGTGAAGACAGGCAGTGAGAGTGAGTTAGTTGTCCAAATTCAGGCAGCAAGCTGGAGAGCATGCGATTCCTGGCCTTTTACAGCCGGAATGTGTGGGCCAGCTTTGTGGTGGTATGCACTCCCCCTCCGTCTGCCTGTACTACCATGTACCATGTCTGGCCTTGTCACCTGGAGACCTGGGAGTCTTCTTTGGTTTCCCTGACTTTTGTCACTGCTTACTTGCAAGTCCTGTTTGTTGTGTCCCTCCCAGCCTTTCCCGTCTTCCTCCTTTTTATCTTGGTCATTATCTCAACCCAGCTAGAATCATATCTGGCCCAGATTACTGCAATAGTTCCTATTTGGAGTCCTTTAAACTCTCTTTTGTAAACAAAGATGACTGAACAGGTGGCTCATGCCTGTAATCCAAGCACTTTGGGAGGCTGAGGCAGAAGGATCAATTGTGGCCAAGAGTTCAAGACCAGCCTGGGCATCAGAGTGAGACCCCCCCATCACTCCAAAAAATATTTTTAATTAGCTGGGTGAAGGAAATAATGTATACAGTGATCCATTTCCAAGACAAAGTGCCTTAAATCAGATTAGGTCAGCAAACTATAGAAGAAACAAGATATACATGGCTGGGCGCGGTGGCTCAAGCCTGTAATCCCAGCACTTTGGGAGGCTGAGGTGGGTGGATCACAAGGTCAGGAGATCGGGACCATCCTGGCTAACACGGTGAAACCCCATCTCTACTAAAAATACAAAAAAATTAGCCAGGCATGGTGGCGAGCACATGTAGTCCAAGCTACTCGGTAGGCTGAGGCAGGAGAATGGCATGAACCCAGGAGGCGGAGCTTGCAGTGAGCCGAGATCACGCCACTTCACTCCAGCCTGGGTGACAGAGCAAGACTCTGTCTCAAAAAAAAAAGAAAAAACACCTAAAGCCCCTATCCAACAACCAATAGGTGACCTGCAGGAAGATTGTGACCCCATAGTACTCAGACTATGTATAAAGAAACAGGGGAGGGCCGGGCGCGGTGGCTCAAGCCTGTAATCCCAGCACTTTGGGAGGCCGAGACGGGCAGATCACGAGGTCAGGAGATCAAGACCATCCTGGCTAACATGGTGAAACCCCGTCTCTACTAAAAATACAAAAAACTAGCCGGGCGACCTGGCGGGTGCCTGTAGTCCCAGCTACTCGGGAGGCTGAGGCAGGAGAATGGCGTGAACCCGGGAGGCGGAGCTTGCAGTGAGCTGAGATCCGGCCACTGCACTCCAGCCTGGGCGACAGAGCAAGACTCCGTCTCAAAAAAAAAAAAAAAAAAAAAAAAAAAAAAAAAAAAAGAAACAGGGGAGGTACCTGCACACAAGAGGATAAATTGCTTGTTGAAACTGTGCTAGGTGTGCCTGCCTATCAGACACCCCATCCTGCAAGACCATTGTTCAAAGTCTCACCTTCACTGTTCTCTGGGTATCTGAGTCCATTCTTTGTGTTTGGACAGGTGAGTTTGTTTCTCACACTGGGCATGGTGGTGCATGCCTGTAATCTCAGCTACTCAGGAGGCTGAGACAGGCAGATCGCTAGAGCCCAGGAATCTGAGGCATCAGTGAGCTATGATTGTGCCATGGCACTATCTCTGCTCACTGCAACCTCTGCCTCTCAGGCTCAAGCGATCCTCCTGCCTCAGCCTCCCGAGTAGCTGGGATTACAGTCACCCACTGCCATACCCAACTAATTTTTGTATTTTTAGTAGAAATGGGATTTCACCATGTTGGCCAGACTGGTTTCAAACTCCTAACCTCAAATGATCTGCCTGCCTCAGCCTCCCCAAGTGCTAGGATTATAGGCATGAAGCACCGCACTCGGCCTCAGAAAACTTTTTTTTTTTTTTTTTTTGAGACAGAGTCTTGCTCTGTCACCAGACTGGAGTTCAATGACACAAACTCAGCTCACTGCAACCTCCGCCTCCTGTGTTCAAGGGATTCTACTGCCTCAGCCTCCCAAGTAGCTAGGATTGCAGGCACACGCCACCACGCCCTGCTAATTTTTGTATTTTTAGTAGAGATGGGGTTTTGCCATGTTGGTCAGACTGGTCTTGAACTCCTGACCTCAGGTGATCCACCCATCTAGGCCTCCCAAAGTGATGAAATTGCAGGCATGAGCCACCGCGCCCAGCCCTTCTTCCATTCTTGCTCAAATTTTCCTTTTCTTCTTCTGTGTCTTTCTGCCTCCTTTTTTTTCTTGATACCCTGGAAACCACAGGGAATACATATTAATCTTAATTCCAAGGGCAATCTTTAAAATTTTTTTTAGAGCCAGGGTCTTGCTCTATCACCCAGGCTGGAGTGCAGTGGTGAGATCTCGGCTCACTGCAAGTCTCTACTCAGTGAGTGAAAAATAAATGCTTTTTTTTTTCTGCCACCCCAGACTTCTGGGAAAGGAGCCTGGAGCGGTGCCCAGGCATCCCAGCCTTTGCCCTCAATTGCAAACAGAGTGAAGTGTCTCTTAGCTCAGGAGTTTGTGCTGCTCAAGAGTTTGCACAAATACAAAGTTGAGAAATACTCCTCGCTGAAAGGAGTGTAAAAGGCAAAGGACAAACCGGTTGTCCTCTGAAGTGAAGACATTTCCATCCTATGTTGGGCTATGATCTTGGAGAATGCAGGCAGGGGACGAGTTTTGCTGGGTTTTCAGTGAGAGACCCCTTGTGGTAAGACAGGCTCTTCTGTCTCTACCTGGTGAGTTATTTCATCTCTTTGGTACCCAATTTCCTCATGTTTAAACTTAGGGAGTGAAAACACATGTCCCCTAAGATCCTTTTCTCTTAGCTGTTCTGTGAGTTAATTAATGAGATTTGTTTTCCTATTAGCATACATCCAAAAAGGTACTCAGGATAGGTTTTTCATGTTTCCTGGAATCTTGTAATTGCTCCAAATGAAGTGGAAGTATTTGGAGAGAAGCTCTTCCTTGCTTCCTTTGTTTCCTTTTTAGAGACAAAATCTCTCCCTGTCACCCAGGCCGGAAAGCAGTGGTGCAGTCCTGGCTCACTGCAACCTCCAGCTCCTGGCCTCAAGTGATCCTCCCATCCCAGCCTCTGGAGTAGCTGGGACAACAGGCTCACACCACCATGCCCAGCTAATTTTTAAAATTATTTTGTAGAGACAGGGTCTCACTATGTTGCCCAGGCTGGTCTCAAACTCCTGGCCTCAAGTGATCCTTCTGCCACAGCCTCCCAAAGTGCTGGGATTACAGGCATGAGACATTGTGCCTGGCCCTTCATTGCTTTTTAATAACCTTAATTATCTTCTTTTGAATATCTTTAGAACTGCAATGATTTTGTGTTTTGAGGCTAGAGTTGATTTCCATAAATAGTCATTTTGAGCCAGGTCTTTGGAATAAAGTGAGTGGCCAGAGATGATGCCACAACTTTGGCAAAAACAGTTTCCCAGGGATCATGCCATGAACTCTAAAATGCTGTGTGCTGGTCACTGGGCCACAGTTCACTCTTCTTGCCAAATTCAGAATTGCAAATGAAAACTTTTTAAAATTTTATTTATTTATTTAATTTTTTTAGACAGAGTCTCACCCTGTCACACAGGCTGGAGTGCAGTGGTGTGATCTCAGCTCACTGCAACCTCTGCCTCCCGGGTACAAGCGATTCTTCTGCCTCAGCCTCCCACGTAGCTAGGATTACAGGCATGAACCACCATGTCCAGCTAATTTTTGTACTTTATGTATTTGTTTATTTCTTTTTTGAGATGGAGTATTGCCCTGTCACCCCAGCTGGAATGCGGTGGTGCAATCTCAGCTCACTGCAACCTCCACCTCCCAGGTTCAAGCGATTCTCCCTGCCTCCGATTCCTGAGTAGCTGGGATTACAAATGCCCACCACCACACCGGGCTAATTTTTGTTTTTTAGTAAAGACAAGGTTTCACCATGTTGGCCAGGCTGGTCTCGAACTCCTGATCTCAAGTGATCCACCCACCTTGACCTCCCAAAGTGCTGGGATTACAGTCATGAGCCACTGCACCCAGCCTAATTTTTGGATTTTTAGTAGATACGGAGTTTCACCATGTTGGTCAGGCTGGTCTCCAACTCCTGACGTCAAATGATCTGCCCGCCTCAGCCTCCCAAATTCCTGGGATTATACGCATGAGCCACTGCACCCGGACGATTTTTTCTGGTATCAAAGGAATCACCAGGGTCTTCCTTTTCTTTTGATTCATTTATTTCATTTGTTCTGAAATATTTTTTTAAATATGGAATGCTTCATGAATTTGTGTGTCATCCTTTCACAGGGACCATGCTCATCTTCTCCATGTCATATCAATTTTAGTATGTGTGCTGCCGAAGTGAGCACTGGTTCTGGAATGATTTATTTATTTATTTTTGAGACAGGGTTTCAGTGTGTTTTCCAGGCTGGAATACTGTGGCATAATCATGACTCACTGCAACCTCCACTCCCCAGGGCTCAAGCAATCCTCCCACTTGTGCCTCCCAAAGTTTCGAGACTACAGGAATGAGCCACTGTGCTGAGCCTGGAATGTGTAACTGCTGACTTTGATGCCTGGTTTTGGTTGTACTAGACACTCCCACTACTTCTTTCTTTAAAAACTACTGGTTTCTTTAGCTCTTTAAGAAAAATTTGGTGTTTTATACGTGAAAATATGTGAGGCCAGGTGTGGTGGCTCATGCCTATAATCCCAGCATTTGGGGAAGCCAAGGTTGGAGGATCTCTTGAGCCCAAGAGTTCAAAACCAGTCTGGACAACATAGTCAGACCCCTGTCTCTACAAGAACTAAAAAATTAGCTGGGCATGATGGTGCATGCATGTAGTCCCAGCTCTTGGAAGGCTGAGGCAGGAAGATCGCTTGAGCCCAAGAGGGCAAGGCTTTAGTGAGCCATGATCATGCCACTGCACTCCAGCTTGAGTGACAGAGTGAAACGCCGTCTCAGAAAAAAAGAAAAAAGAAAAAAAAAGTAGATTAATAATTGCAGAACCATTTTCTATGTTCCCGATTACTTCAAAAATTAGACCTAATCTTGGCCAGGCATGGTGGCTCACGCCTGTAATCCCAGCACTTTAGGAGACCGAGGCAGGTGGATCACTTGAGGTCAGAAGTTGGAGACCACTCTGGCCAACATGATGAAAGCCTGTCTCTACTAAAAATACAAAAATTAGCTGGGCATGGTGGCAGGCACCTGTAATCCCAGCCACTCAGGAGGCTGAGGCATAAGCATCACCTTAAAGCTGGAAGGCAGAGGCTGCAGTGAGCCGAGACCATGGCACTGCACTCCAGCCTGGGTGACAGAAGTGAGACTCAGTCTCAAAAACAAAAACAAAAAACAAAAAATGTTAGGCCTAGTCTGTATTTACAGTTTACTCTTTAGCTTTCATCAAAGCAGTTTTTGTTGTTTGTTTTTTCAGACGAAATCTTGCACTGTCACCCAGGCTGGGAGTGCAGTGGTGCAAACTTGGCTTACTGCAACCTCCACCTCCTGGGTTCAAGCAATTCTCCTGCCTCAGCCTCCCGAGTAGCTGGGATTACAGGCACCCCCCACCACACCCAGTTAATTTTTGTACTTTTAGTAGAGATGGGGTTTCACCATGTTAGCCAGGCTAATCTCGAACTCCTGACCTCAGGTGATCCACCCACTCAGCCTCCCAAAGTGCTGGGATTATAGGCATGAGCCACTGCACCCGGCGCATCAAAGCAGTTAACTAGCATTTAGAGAGTAGATGGCCAGGCATGGTGGTTCAGGCCTGTAATCCCATTTGTTTGAAAGGCTAAGGTGGGAGGATTACTCTAGGCCAAGAGTTTGAGACCTTAGCCTAAATGGCTAACATAATGAGAACCCCATCTCTACAAAAAAAAAAAAAAAAAAAAAAAAAAAAAAGCCAGGCATTGTGACGCAAATCTGTAGTCCTAACTACTTCGGAGGCTGAGGCAGAACTGCTGGAGCCCAAGAGTTTGAGGCTGTAGTGAGTTATGATCGTGCCACTGCACTTCAACCTGGATATTGGAGTAAGACCCTGCCTCAAAAATACATAAATCAAATCAAATAGACAATAGAATCTTCTGAGCTTTTCATCTTTTCCACAAGTTATAGGTACCTGCAAGAAATAGTCAATGTTACAGGTAGACATTTTTCATTGCAGTATAACCAGGATACCATTCCCAGCCATGCTACTGTGCAGACAGAATGAAAAGCCAGTTGGCCAGGGCTATAGCAGGAATTCAGGCATCGTGCAGATGGCTGATTTGCAAGGCCTTTTCTTTCTTTCTTTTTTTTTTTTTTTTTTTTTTTTGAGATGGAGTCTTGCTCTGTCACCTAGGCTAGAGTGCTGTGGTGCAATCTCAGCTCACTGCCACCTCCGCCTCCTGGGTTCAAGTGATTCTTGTGCCTTAGCCACCTGAGTAGTTGGGATTACAGGCACCCATTACCATGCCCAGCTAATTTTTGTATGTTTAGTAGAGACGGGGTTTTACCATGTTGGCCAGGCTGGTCTTGAACTCTTGATCTCACTTGATCCACCAACCTCAGCCTCCCAAAATGTTGGAATCACAGGTGTAAGCCACTGTTCCTGGACAATACCTTCCTCTTAAGTCTGGATTAGACCTGCTGGCTTGCTTCTTTTTTTTTTTTTTTTTTATGAGGACAAGGTCTTGCTTTATCCTCCAGGCTGGAGTTCAGTGGTGCCATAGTTCACTGCAGCCTCAACCTCCTGAGCTAAAGAGATTCTTCTGCTTCAGCCTCCTGAGTAACTGGGACCAGAGGCACATGCCACCACTCCCACCTCATTTTCTGTAGAGGCAGGGTCTCACTATATTGCCTAGGCTGGTCTTGAACTTCTGGCCTCAAATGATCTTCACACTTTGGTCTCCCAAAATGCTGGGATTACAGGCGTAAGTCACTGCGCCCGGCAAAAAATAAGGTTTAATTTATTGGTTCGAGCTGTCCGGTTGGCTGTGCAGAGAGCTGCTGATGTGAGTGGTTTCAGGGCCACGGTAAGAAGCTGTGATTCTTATGAGCTCCTCTGCACCTCCACCTTCTGGAAAAGGGCAGGGTCCCCACATTATGACACCCCATCGACTCTCGGTGGGCCCTGACTCAACACATATCTGACTTGTTGTCATTGTGGTTCCTGGCATGTGGCACTAAGCACTATTTTTTTTTTTAATCAAGGTCTCACTTGGTTGCCCAGGCTGGAGTGCAGCTGTGCAATCTCAGCTCACTGCAACCTTGACCTCCCAGACTCAACTGATCCTTCAGCCTCAGCCTCCCAAGTAGCTAGGATCACAAGTGCCCACCATCACACCTGGGTAATTTTTGTATGATTATTTTTAGGAATACTGGGTATCCCTATGTTGCCCAGGCTGGTCTTGAACTCCTGGGCGATCCTCCCACCTCAGCCTCCCAAAGTGCTGAAGTTACAAATGTGAGTCATCACAACCTGGACAGAGTTTCTTTAAAAACCAAATTGAGATTTTATTTCAAAATTTAAGCAAGATTTTAAAATGTTAAATTAGGCCGGGCGCAGTGGCTTACAGCTATAATCCTAGCACTTTGGGAGGCCGAGGCAGGCAGATTACCTAAGGCCAGGAGTTCAAGACCAGCTTGGGCAACATGATGAAACCCTGTCTCTGCTAAAAATACAAAAATTAGCCTGGTGTGGTGGCACACACCTGTAATCCCAGCTACTCGGGAGGCTGAGGCAGGAGAATCGCTTGAACCCAGGAGACGGAGGTTGCAGTGAGCTGAGTTCGTGCCACTGCACTCCAGCCTGGGTGACAGATTAGGACTCCTTCTCAAATAAAAATAATAATAAAAATAAATATATAAATAAAATATTTAAAGTATTTTCTTAGCTGGGTGTGGTGGTGTGCGCCTCTGGTCCTGGCTACTTGCAGGGGCTGAGGCAGGAGGATGGCTTGAGCCTGGGAGATAGAGGCTGCAGTGAGCTATGATCATACCACTGCACTCCAGCCTGGGTGACAAAGCAAGACCTTGTCTCAAAAAAATAAAAAATAAATAAAAAAATAAAAAATATATATATATATATTATTTTTCCTTTCAGTCCCAGGTATTCTAACAAGCCTTGACAGCCCCCATTTTGAAATTACTGCCTGTGGCAAGGGCCTGGCAAACAGGTTCCATGTGTATCATTGAGGTCGTTGTGGAGTAACATTTCCTTGGGCTGCATCAGCCTGTGGGTAAAAGTAAAGTTGGGTGCTCTCCCCTGGATTCCTTGATGCTTTTAATACCCTGAGTCCTCTACCCCACTCTGAGCCACATTGACACTTGTGCACCAAGGTGCATGGTAGGTCCCCAGTGCCCACAGGATCACTTGTGAGAACTGCTCCTTCAGACCCACCTGTGGCCTCTCCTCCAGGGTGAAGTCTGGTTCCTGATGTTCACGCCACGCTCCTTCTCACCAGGGTGCACAGGCATCACTGCCTCCAAAACATTTGATTGAAACCTGTTCCCGATGGGGCTACCTCACCTGCCCAGGATGGCTTTCCCTGAAGCCAATTCTCTCACCACAGTGGAAGTAAAGAAAATTATGAAAATTGGCCAGGCACGGTGGCTCATGCCTATAATCCCAGCACTTTGGAAGGCTGAGGAGGGCAGATCACTCAAGGTCAGGAGTTCAAGACCAGCCTGGCCAACATGGCAAAACCTGTTCTTTAATAAAAATACAAAAAATTAGCCAGGCGTAGTGGTGTGTGCCTGTAATCCCAGTTTCTCAGGAGGCTGAGGCATGAGAATCGCTTGAGCCTGGGTGGTGGAGGTTGCAGTGAGCCGAGATCATGTCACTGCACGCCAGCCTGCATGACAGAGCAAGACTCTGTCTCAAAAAAAAAAAAGAAAAAGAAAATTATGAACACTCTCTCTTGAATATATGGGCACCTCCTGAACAGGGAGGTGGTTGAGGGGAGGTCCTGGCAGGTGGGACAGGGAATCCTGGCAGAGCAGCAGCTGGGACTTCAGTGTATTCAGTGTCTGGACCACAATGGTGCCCTTTGTCAGAAGTATCCATCTACATTCACCGACTTATATGGGGGAACCTGGGGAAAAACCAATGATATGGTTTGTCTGGGTCCCCACCCAAATCTCATCTTGAATTTTAGCTCCCATAATCCCCACATTTTGTGGCAAGGACCCAGTAGGAGGTAACTGAATCATGGGAGTGCGTTTTTCCCATGCTGTTCTAATGGTAGTGAATAAATCTCATGAGATCTGCTGGTTTTATAAAAGGGCAGTTCCCCTGCACATGCTTTCTTGCCTACATGGAAGATGTGCCTTTGATATTCCTTTGCCTTTGGTCACAATTGTGAGGCCTCCCCAGCCATACTGAACAGAAAGTCCATTAAACCTCTTTCCTTTATAAATTACCCAGTCTCAGGTATGTCTTTATTAGCAGCGTGAGAATAGACAAATACAATAAACTTCAATAACTTAAGTGGGTCTAGCCACCACTCCAGAAGATACAGGATTATAAACCATGGTGGTATCCACACAGTGCTAACTCAGCATATGTGCAGAGTATATGAGCTGTGGAGCAATGGTGGACTCCACCTAGATTTCTTTTTTTTTCTTTTTTTTTTTTCTTTTTTTTTTTTTTGAGACAGAGTCTTGCTCTGTCGCCCAGGCTGGAGTGCAGTGGTACGATCTCGGCTCATTGCAAGCTCCGCCTCCTGGGTTCACACCATTCTCCTGCCTCAGCCTCCCGAGTAGCTGGGACTACAGGCACCTGCCACCACGCCCGTCTAATTTTTTGTAGTTTTAGTGGAGATGGGGTTTCACCGTGTTAGCCAGGATGGTCTCGATCGCCTGACCTCGTGATTCACCCGCCTCAGCCTCCCAAAGTGCTGGGATTACAGGCATGAGCCACCGCGCCTGGCCCTCCACCTATATTTCAAAACATGAATTGAACAGCTGGGAGCCCCAGGCAGAAGTTTGTCACAGAGGTGGAGCTACTGCAGAGTCCCCACCAAAGCAATGGAGCTGTGAGAGTGCGGCCACCACTGAGATCCAAGAACTGTAGTTTTTTGTTTGTTTTTTGAGACAGAGTCTTGATCTGTCACCCAGGATGGAGTACAGTGGCACAATGTCGGCTCACTGCAACCTCTGTCTCCTGGGTTCAAGTGATTCTCCTGCCTCAGCCTCCTGAGTAGCTGGGATTATAGGTGTGTGCCACCATGCCCAGCTAATTTTTGTATTTTTAGTAGAGATGGGATGGGATTTCACTATGTTGACCAGGCTGGTCTCGAACTCCTGACCACAGGTGATCCACCCACCTCGGCCTCCCAAAGTGCTGGGATTACAGGTGTGAGCCACCATGCCTAGCTGAACTGAAGAGTTGATAATGTGCAACTCCAGCTTGGGAGCACAGGTGATCCACCCACCTCGGCCTCCCAAAGTGCTGGGATTACAGGTGTGAGCCACCATGCCTAGCTGAACTGAAGAGTTGATAATGTGCAACTCCAGCTTGGGAGACCTGAAGGCATGATACTTCAACCCATGAGAGCTGCTGAGTGGACTGAGCCCAGTGGCCACAGCAGTATAGTAGTCCTATACTGCTAGCTCTAGAGGGGCAGGGCTGCCCTAGGCTTTGGGGTCTCAATCCTCCCAATGTGTCCAGGTAGCAGCACAGGAAATAAAAGATTATTCTGGAGTCTTAAGATTTAATTTGCCTGCCTTGTTGGGTTTTGGACTTACTTTGGGCTTGTTACTTCTTTCTTTTGGCCTGTTTCTCCTTTCTGAAATGAAAACATCTGCCAGCCATGGTGGCTCATGCCTATAATCCAAGCACTTTGAGAGGCCGAAGTGAATGGATCACCTGAGGTCAGGAGTTCAAGACCAGCTTGGCCAACATGGTGAAACCCCGTCTCTACTAAAAATACAAAAACTGGCCAGATGCAGTGGCTCACGCCTGTAATCCCAGCACTTTGGGAGGCCGAGGTGGGTGGATCACGAAGTCAGGACATCGAGACCATCCTGGCTAACATGGTGAAACTCCATCTCTACTAAAAAACATACAAAAATTAGTGGGGCGTGGTGGCCCGCGACTGTAGTCCCAGCTACTTGGGAGGCTGAGGCAAGAGAATGGCATGAACCCGGGAGGCAGAGTTTGCAGTGAGCCAAGATATAGCCACTGCACTCCAGCCTGGGCAACAGAGCAAGACTCCATCTTAAAAAAAAAAAAAAAAAAAAAAAAAAAAAGAAACTTAGCTGGGTGTGATGGCAGGCACCTGCAATCCCAGCTACTCAGGAGGCCAAGGCAGGAGAATCACTTGAAATCAGGAGGTGGAGGTTGCAGTGAGCCGAAACTGCACCATTGCACTCCAACCTGGGCAATAAGAGCAAATCTCCGTCTCAAAAAAAGAAAAAAAAACAAAAAAGTGGCTGGGCGTGGCGGCTCATGCCTGTAATCCCAGCACTTTGGGAGGCCGAGGCGAGTGGATCACCAGGTCAGGAGATCAAAACCATCCTGGCTAACACGGTGAAACCCCGTCTCTACTACAAATACAAAAAAATTAGCGGGGCGTGGTGGCGGGCGCCTGTAGTCCCAGCTACTTGCGTGGCTGAGGCAGGAGAATGGCGTGAACCTAGGAGGCGGAGCTTGCAGTGTGAACTGAGATCGCGCCACTGCACTCCAGCCTGGGTGACAAAGCAAGAATCCGTCTCAAAAAATAAAAAGAAAAAGAAAGAAAATGTCTACCTTATATCTGTCCTACCATTGTATTTTAGAAGCACTTTTTTTTTAATTTCACAGTCTCACAGGTGTTGCCTCAAAATGAATTGTGCCATGGGTCTCAGCCATATCTGATTTAGATGAGACTCTGAACTTTAAACTTTTGAGTTGGTCCTGAAACAAATTAAGACTTTTGGAGCCATTGGGATGGAATGAATGTATGTTGCAGGTGAGAAGGACGTGAATTTGGGTAGTTGGGGCACAATGCTATGATTTGAATGTATCCCCCAAAGTTCATGTGTTGGAAACTTAATCTCCAATGCAACAATGTTGAGTGTTGCAACCTTTAAGAGGTAATTAGGTCATGAAGACTCTGCCTTCAGGAATGGATTAATGTTGTTATTGTGGAAGTGGGGTTTGTTATGATGTGAGCGAGTTCCTTAGGAAGGATGAGTTCCGCCCCTTTCCTGCTCTCTCTCACCATGTGATACTTTCTGCCACTGTCCGATATAGCAAGAAGGCCCTCACCAGATGTAGCCCCTCTACTTGGACTTCCCAACCTTCAGAACGCTGAGCCAAATACATTTCTGTTCATTATAAATTACAGCCCAGAATGAAGACAAGTGCCTCTGAATGATTCACCCTGGAGAGAAGAAACTGGTTTAAAAATGCAGATTTTTTAGTGTCTCCCAGAGCTCTGAATCTAAATCTCTGGATATGTAATTTTTAACAATTTTCCTGGTGATTCTTAAGCACATTAAAATTTGAGAACCGCTGCTCTATGCCCAATATCATTTTAACCTGGAAAATATGCACTCACCAACCGTTCGATGTTATTACCTGAGTTTGCCTGATCATAAAGGTCGCTAGAGGGCTTGATAAAAATATACATTCTTAGGTCTCTCTGCTGGTGGGACTCATGAATGAAACAAAGCCCAAGAATTTACATGTATTTATTTGCTCTTTTTGAAATGGAGTCTCTGTCACCCAGGCTGGAGTGCAGTGGTGCGATCTCGGCTCACTGCAACCTCCACCTCCTGGGTTCAAGTGATTTTCTGGCCTCAGCCTCCTGAGTTGCTGGGATTAGAGGTGCCTGCCAACATGCCCTGCTAATTTTTGTATTTTTAGTAGAGACAGGGTTTCACGATGTTGGCCAGGCTGGTCTCGAACTCCTGACCTCAGGTGATCCACCACCCTTGGCCTCCCAAATTTCTGGGATTACAGCCCAGAAATTTAGCCCGCCAAGTAGTGAGCCACCATGCCCAGCCAAGAATCTGCATTTCAATGCAGTTGTTAAATGTTTTTCTAAGTAACTACGTACACATTTATCTATTTTGTGGAATTACTGGAATATAGATCAGTTAATTTTGAATAGCTTTAGCCCAATATGATAATTTTAGTTTTTGAATAGCAGTTTATTTTAAGCCATTGCTTCCGGAAGAATTTAATCTGATGCAATGTTGCATTTTTCTTTCACCCATAGAGACAAGAGTGAAGATAATAGCTATAGCATTTATTGAGCATTAACTATGTGCCCATCACCATGTAACTGATTCTCCTCAAACCCTCTGAGGCATGGACCACTGTACGACTGCCATCCTCATTTTATGGAGAAGATACTGAGGCAAAGGGGGGTTAAGTACCTTGCTAGGCACAGGCAGTTATTAACACAGTAGAGCTGGGATTCCAAACCATTCTTGTAAGCAACGCCAACACTGCATCTCTGGACTTAATCCAGACCAATTTCTCTGATGCTCAAAAGTTGCCTGCATTAAATGCGCTCTTGTGAAATAACTTTCCCTCCCTCCCTCCCTCCCTCCTCCCTCCCTCCCTCCCTCCTCCCTCCCTCCCTTCCTTCCTTCCTTCCTTCCTTCCTTCCTTCCTTCTTTTTTTTTTTTTTTAGATGGAGTCTCTCTCTGTCACCCAGGCTGGAGTGCAATGGTGCAAACTCCACTTACTGTAACGTCCGCCTCCCGGTTCAAGTCTCAGCCTCCCGAGTAGCTGCAATTATGGGTGCCCAACACTAAGCCCAGCTAATTTTTGTATTTTTAGTAGAGACAGGGTTTCACCATGTTGGCCAAGCTGGTCTCAAACTCATGACCTCAGGTAATCTGCCTGTCTTGGCCTCCCAAAGTGCTGGGATTACCGGCGTGAGCTACTGCACCCGGCCAAAATATATTTCTTATATAAAAGAGAAAGTTTTCCTTGTGCTGTGTTCTACTCATGGCTAAAAGGTTCCTAAATGGGCCTTGTTATTTTCTCTTTCTCTTCTTCTTCTTCTTGCTTCTTCTTCTTCGTCTTCGTCTTCTTCTCTTCTTCTTCTTCTTCGTCTTCTCTTCTTCTTCTTCTTCTGCCTCTCACCTCCTTCCTCTTCCTCTTCCTCTTCCTCTTCCTCTTCCTCGTCCTCTTCCTCTTCTTCTTCTTCTTACCTTCTTCTTCTTCTTCGTTTCTTCTTCTTCTTCTTCTTCTCTTCTTCTCTAGACAGCTGAAAGAAGACACTTGTTTCTTAACCCAAGAGCCTCTTCTAAAAATGTTTTTCTATATTGGTGAGACAATTAAACTGAAAAGATCACCAACTAATGATAAAACAAGGTAAGCCTTTGCTATTATTTTTGAATAATTATTCCTGTCCGGGCACGTGCTCACGCCTGTAAATCCCACACTTGGGAGGCTGAGGCGGGAAAATCACGAGGTCAAGAGATCGAGACCATCCTGGCCAACATGGTGAAATCCTGTCTCTACTAAAAGTACAAAAATAAGCTGGGTGTGGTGGCACATGCCTGTAGTCCCAGCTACTTGGCGGGCTAAGAAGGGAGAATCACTTGACCCCAGGAGGCAGAGGTTGCAGTGAGCCAAGATGGTGCCACTGCACTCTAGCCTGACGATAGAATGAGACTCCATCTGGAAAAAAAAAAAAAAAAAATTATTCCTGGGCTCCCTATGACTTATTGAGGAATTGCAAGATACTGGGAAGTCTCTAATTAGGGAGTTTTAGAATAAACAGAAGTATAAACATTCATAGGAGTTAGATTTGAAGACAACTGCTTTTAACACGCAGACCCACCAGGAAGTGAGTATCTTGGTGGGGGTTATTTATTATGTGTTTTACTTTGAATAGAGAACATGTACATTCATTAGCTCAAAAGTGTTCTTGTCCTCGCATAGTGAAGGAAATGTGTGCAAGATAAGGATGAATGTGGTTTGCAGGTAGATCTAGGCATGACTGGCATTTGGCTTTGCTGTTGGCTGCAATGTGGACTGTGGACTGTGGGCAACTTAACTCACCGCATTATGAATGCCCCTTAGAGAGGAAATTCTAAAAAGATTCCAGGACTTGCAGCAGCCACACAGGAGATTGAGTATTCAAGGGAATAGAATGCTGGAGAACACAGAGACAGGTTAACTAAAGAAGATGAAAAATTAGGCTGGGCGCAGTACTTCATACCTGTAATCCCAACACTGTGGGAGGCCGAGGCAGGAGCATCACTTGAGTCCAAAAGGTTGAGGCTGGCCTGAGTGACATAGTGAGACCCCATCTCTACAAAAAAATAAAAAGAAATCAGTTGGGTACGGTGGCATGCACATGTGCTCACAGCTACTCAGGAGGCTAAGGTGGGAGAATCGCTTGAGCCTGGGGAGGTGAGACCCTGTCAAGGAGGAGGAGGAAGAGGAAGAAGAAAGAGGAGGAGGAAGAAGAGGAGGAAGAAGAAAGAGGAGGAGGAAGAAGAGGAGGAAGAAGAAATAGAAGAAGAAGAAGAGCTGGGTGTTGTGGCTCATGCCTGTAATCCCAGCACTTCCGGAGGCCAAGGCGGGCAGATCATGAGGTCAACAGATCGAGACCATCCTGGCCAACATGATAAAACCCCATCTCTACTAAAAATACAAAAATTAGCTGGGTGTGATGGTGGGAGCCTGTAGTCCCAGCTACTCGGGAGGCTGAGGCAGGAGAATTACTTGAACCCAGGAGGTGGAGGTTGCAGTGAGCTGAGATCATGACACCGGGCTCCAGCCTGGTGACAGAGTGAGACTCTGTCACAAAAAAAAAAAAGAAGAAGGAGAAGGAGAAAGAGAAGGAGAAGGAGAAAGAGAAGGAGAAGGAGAAAGAGAAGGAGAGAGAAGAAGAAGAAGAAATGGTCTCTGAGCAGCCACAAAGAGTAGGAAGATAACCCAACCTACCCCTCAGTGGGTCTATGGGGAAAATATTGATTAAAGCAGAGCAGGTCTTCAGAGAGAGACTAGGTTTGATGAGTAAGAGATTCGAAAAGCTAGAAGGAAAAAAGGATGTTTAAGTTAATTTTATTGCATAATATATAACCCCAAAACTTTAGGCACTTGAAATAACAATCTTTTTTTTTTTTTTTTCATGATTCTGGGAGTTGATGGGTTCAGGTAGGTGATTTTCACTGGGGTCTCTCACGCTGTTGCAGTGGCTGGGGCTAGAGTCTTTGCAAAGCCTTCTCCAGTCCCATATCTGGCAACTGATGTTGGCTGTCATCTGAAACCTGTGCTGGGACTGTTGATTGGAACATCAAAATGTGGCCTCTCCCTATGATCTGGGCTTCCTCACAGCATGGTGACTGGGTTCAAAGAGCAAGCATCCCAGGAAGACCACAGAGAAATGGTGTCACCTTTTATGACCTACCTTAAATCACTTCTGCCAGTCACAGACTCTTGAATTCAAGGAGGGGGGAGCACAGACCCAACCTCACCATGGGAGCAATGTTAAAGTTATGTTGAAGAACAGCGCATGCTATTATTATTATTATTATTACTATTATGTCTTGCTTTGTCACCCAGGCTGGAGTCCAGTGGTGCAATCTTGACTCACTGCAACTTCCGCCTCCCAGGTTCAAGTGGTTCTCCTGCCTCAGCCTCCTGAGTAGCACACACCACCATGCCCAGCTAATTTTTGTACTTTTAGTAGAGTTGGGGTTTCACCATGTTGGCCAGGCTGGTCTCAAACTCCTGACCTCAGTTGATTTGCCCGCCTAGGCCTCCCAAAGTGCTGGGATTACAGGTATGAGCCACCACACCCAGCACATGCTATTAGTAAAAAGTCAGAAAACAGTCAGGTGAGATGGTTCGCGCCTGTAACCTCAAACTTTGGGAGGCAAAGGTGGGCAGATCACTTGAGGTCAGGAGTTCGAGACCAGCCTGGGCAACACAATGAGATCCCCATCTCTATAAAAATAAAAAAATTGAAAGCCAGAAAACAAAAGATGTTGGCGAGGATTCAGAGAAAAGGGAACGCTTATACACTGTTGGTAGGAATGTAAATTAGTACAACCATTACAGAAAACAGTAGGGAGATTTCTCAAAGAACTAAAAATAGAACTGCCGTCCAACCAGCAATCTCACTACTAGGTATCTACCCAAAGGGAAAGAAATTAATATATCAAAAAGTACCTGTACTCATATGTTTATCACAGCACTATTCATAGTAGCGAAGATATGGAATCAACCTAAGTGTCCATCAACGGATGACTGGATAAAGAAAATATGCTACATGTACACCACGGAACATGACTCAGCCACATAAAGAATGAGATTACGTATTTTGCAGCACTGTGGATAGAACTGGAGGCCATTATCCTCAGTGAAATAATTCAGAAACAAAGTCAAATACTGAATGTTCTCACGCGTGGGAGTTAAACAATAGGTACACATGGGGAACAGTAGATATTGGAGACTCCAAAAGATGGGAGGATAGGAGGAGGGTGAGGGGTGAAAATTTTCCTACTGAGTACAGTGTTCACTATTTGAATCATGGCTACACACGAAGCCCAGACCTCAGCACTCCACAGTATACGCATATAGCACTCCACAATATTTGCCCCGGTCCAGTTGTGAAGTCTCATACAATCAATTAGTCAATGTTCTCCCTTGGTTTTGAATGTACTTCTTTTACTTCAAGAGTAAGTTGTCAGGTGCGGTGGCTCACACCTGTAATCCCAGCACTTTGGGAGGCCAAGGCGGGCGGATCACTTGAGGTCAGGAGATCAAGACCAGCCAGGCCAACATGATGAAAACCTGTCTCTACTAAAAATACAAAAATTAGCCAGGCATGGTGGCAGGCACCTGTAATTTCAGCTACTCAAAGGCTGACGCAGGAGAATCTGTTGAACCCGGTCAATGGAGGTTGCAGTGAGTTGAGATCACACCACTGCACTCCAGCCTGGGTGACAGAGCTAAAAAAAAATTTTATTTTATAAATATATAAATAAATAAATAAATAAATGAAGAGCACACGGGATAGCAGAACTTGTTGCAGCCACCTTGGAATGGAGAATCTGCCACAGAGGAGAAGTAGAAAGAATGTCAGAGTTTAAGATTTCAGAAATCTAGCCATCCGAAAGGATCACAAGAGCTATTCCTGTGGTGGCTTTTGGGGAATGGAAGCAAAGGTCAGAGCTGAGAAAAACGTGGGATGATGAGTCAGGCGAATTGCATGCTCATCCACGTGGACGCTGACATCCTCAGGAAAGCAGAAGGACTTCAGATAACAGAGGGCAAAACACGATTTCATTCTTTTGTTTTTTTAGAGACAGGCTCTTTCTCTGCCACCCAGGCTGGAGTGCAGTGGCGCGATCATAGCTCACTGTAGCCTTGAACTCCCGAGCTCATGCAATCCTTCCACCTCAGCCTCCTGAATAGCTAGGGCTACAGCGTGTGCCACCACGCCTGGCTAATATTGTATTTTTATTTTTTGTAGAGATGGGGTCTGCTCTGTTGCCCAGGCTGGTTGGTAACTCCTGGCCTCAAGCGATCCTCCCACGTTGGCCTTCCAAAGCATTGGGATTACAAGCGTGAGCCACTGTGCTCTGCCTCAAAACACTCTTTTAAAAGCTTTTGTCTGTTTTTCTGGAGTGGTGAAATAATCTCTGTGGTGAGGACTTCCTTTTCATTTGGGAAAAGGTATTTGCTATGGGCCTATTGTTTCTGTAAAAATACTAGTAGCTAACATTTTTTGAGTGTCCATTCATTCATTCATTCATTCAAAATATATATATGGGGGCCAGACACGGTGGCTCACACCTGTAATCCCAAGGCCAAGGCGGGTGGATCACTTGAGGTCAGGAGTTCGAGACCAGCCTGGCCAACATGGTGAAACCCTACCTTTACTAGAAATACAAAAATTAGCCGGGCATGGGTTGTGTGCCTGTAGTCCCAGCTACTCGGGAGACTGAGGCAGGAGAATCACTTGAAGCTGGGAGGAGGAGGTTGCAGTGAGCTGAGATCGTGCCACTGCACTCCAGCCTGGGTGACAGAGAGAGACTCTGTCTCAAAAATTAAATAAATAAAATTATATATATATATGTGTGTGTGTATATATATGTCTGTGTATATATATGTACTGGGCACCTACTCTATGGTTGGGGCCTATTCTAGATGCTGACACAGTTAATAAAACAAAGATTTTTGCCCTTTGGGGCTTCTAGTCTAGTGGGAGAGACAAGCATAAACAAGATAAGTAAGTATAATACATATTATGTTATATGGTGGTAAATGCTAAGGAAAATAATCAAAATCCTCCATGTGCTATTAGCTCATAGCACAGGGGTCAAGAGCTGGGGTCCAGGAGGTAGACTTGGAGTTTGAATTCTAGTTCTGCAACTTATTAGCCATGTGATTCTGGGCAGGCTATATTGCCTCTCTAAGCCTCAGTTTCCTCATTTGTAAAACATAAAAAAAAATAGTTTCTACATCAAAAGTTGTTGTCATGATTAAATGAGTTAATACAGACAAAGAACTAAGAATAGGATGGCAAGGGTGTGAGAAGTCACGGGCTTCAGAGTTCCTGAAGGTTACTGAGCTCTGAGACTAAGTTTAGGCTGGTGGCCAGGGTCCCAGCGGTGGGATTCACGGAGCTTGGAAGGAGAGGACCCCAGTCGAGATACATCACAGGGGCCTCAGGATGGCAGTGTGCAGCAGAGTCTCAGCACACTTCAGGATTTAAGCCTAGGACTAGCCTGCTGCAGAGCACAGGGAAGCCACCTCTGTTTCACTTTGAGGCAAGAACAAGGGAAGACCCTGGCCCTTGATTACACTGATAGATAAAACAGAGGAAGTGGGTAGGGAAATAATCCACTCATTATATCTTGGGAATGAACAGAGCCTCCACATGAAATTGAGTGGTGATTTATTAAAGGGAATCCAAGGCTGGGCACGGTGGCTCATGCCTGTAATCCCAGCACTTTGGGAGGCCACCTCGTCAGGAGTTCAAGACTAGCCTGGTCAACATGGTGAAACTCTGTCTCTACTAAAAATACAAAATATTAGCGGGGCGTGGTGGCAGTCACCTGTATTCCCAGCTACTTGGGATCCTGAGGCAGGAGAATTGTTTGAACCCAGGAGGTGGAGGTTGCAGTGATCCGAGATCATGCCATTGCACTCCAGCCTGGGCAACAAGAGTGAAACTCCGTCTCAAAAAAAATTAAAATAAATGAAGGGAAACCACACAGAGGGGTGGGGAGGAAATACTAGCATCAGACAGGCCTGGGTGCTAATTGAAGCTCTACCTTTTACAGTAATTGGGCAAGTTACTCAACCCTCTGAGATTGACTTTTCTATATAAAGTAGCTGTTCCTGTGGATGACTTAAGGGGAGTGGAAGCAAAGATCATCAGAGTTGATGTATGACTCAACTCAGAGTTGAGGATGAAAAGTGGGGATAACACCTACCTGTACCCTGGTACAGATCATATGATGTTTATTTATTTATTTGTGGAGACAAGGTCTCACTCCGTCACCCAGGCTGGGGTGCAGTGGCACAATCATGGCACACTGCAGCCTTGAATTCCTGGCCTCAAGCAATCCTCCTGCCTCGACCGACAGGGATTTACAGGCATGAGTTACTGTGCCTGCCCAGATCTCATGAAGTGTAAATATGACATAGCATCCGACAGGTAGACTTGCTCAGTGGAGGCCTCTTTTTTGCCTGATGGGTCAGCAGGGGTCCTGTGTGTACAAATGATGTTTACTGGTCCACACCTCCTCCAGGTTTTTAAAAATGAGCATTTTCTCTGTACTGACAATAATTAAATGATAACAGAATCCATTACCTTTTTTAAAAAATATAATTATATTCAAATTTATTTTTTATTTTGAGACAGGGTCTCACTCTGTCATCCAGGCTGGAGTGCAGTGGTGTGATCATAGCCTCTAACTCCTGGGCTTAAGCGATCCTCCTGCCTAAGCCTCCTGAGTAGGGGGGACCACAGGTGTGCACCACCAGGCCTGGCTAATTTCTATTCTTAGTAGAGATGAGGTCACTATGTTGCTCAGGCTTAACCTATCTTTTAAAGTGGGCAAAAGACTTGAATGGCACTTCACAAAAGAGAACAGCTAAGTGGTCAAAAAACACATGGAAAAAATGCTCAAATTCATTAGTCATTAGAGAAAGGTGATTTAAAAACTACAAGGAGCAGCCAGGCATGGTGGCTCATGTCTCTAATCCCAGCAGTTTGGGAGGCTGAAGCGGGAAGATTGCTTGAGCCCAGGAGTTTGAGACCAGCCTGGGCAACAAAAAGAGACCCCATCTCTAGCAGAAAAGAAAGGAAGGAAGGAAGAAAGGAAGGAAGGAAGGAAGGAAGGAAGGAAGGAAGGAAGGAAGGAAGGAAGGAAGGAAGGAAGGAAGGAAGGAAGGAAGGAAGGAAAGAGAAAGAAGAAGGAAGGAAGGAAGGAAGGAAGGAAGGAAGGAAGGAAGGAAGGAAAGAAAGAAAGAAAGAAAGAAAGAAAGAAAGAAAGAAAGAAAGAAAGAAAGAAAGAAAGAAAGAAAGAAAGAAAGAAAGAAAGAAAGAAAGAAAGAAAGAAAGAAAGAAAATTAGCTGGGTGTAGTGGTCCATGCCTATAGTCCCAGGAGCTACTTAGGAGGCTAAGACAGGAGGATCACTTGAGCCTGGGAGTTTGAGGCTGCAGTGAGCTATGGTCGTGCCACTGCACTCCAGCCTGGGTGAGAGAGTAAGACCCTATCTCAAAAAAACAAAAACAAAACAAAACAAAAAAACAGGCCAGGCATGGTGGCTCACATCTGTAATCCCAGTACTTTGGAAGGCTAAGGCAGGCAGATCACTTGAGGTCAGGAGTTCCAGAGCAGCCTGGCTAACATGGTGAAACCCTGTCTCTACTAAAAATACAAAAATTAGCCAGGTGTGGTGGCATATGCCTGTAGTCCAGCTACTCAGGAGGCTGAGGCAGGAGAATCACTTGAACCCGGGAGGCAAAGGTTGCAGTGAGCCGAGATCATGCCACTGCACTCCAGGACAATAGAGTGAGACTCCGTCAAAAAAAAAAAAGAAAGAAAGAAAGAAAGAAAGAAAAAGAAGGAAGGAAAGAAAGAAAGAAAGAAAGAAAGAAAGGGAAATAAATAAATAAATAAATAAATAAATAAATAAATAAATAAATGAGGGCTTATGGTGACTCACGCCTGTAGATCCAGGCCGAGGCAGTGGATCACCTGAGGTCAGGAGTTTGAGACCAGCCTGACCAATATGGTGAAACCCCATCTCTACTAAATACAAAAAGAAAAAAAAAGAAAATCAGCCAGGCTTGGTGACACATGCCTGTAATCCTAGCTACTGGGGACACTGAGGCAGGAGAATCACTTGAACCTGGGAGATGAAGGTTGCAGTGAGTCGAGATTGTGTCATTGCACTCTAGCCTGGGCAACAAGAGCTAAACTGTGTCTCAAATTTAAAAATAAAAATAAATGAGGGCTTATGAGGCATCAAAGGTCATTAAGTTCATAGCAACTTAATTCATGATAGCTAAAAATGGGCCAGATGTCCATCAGTAGTAGAATGGATAAGTAAAATTGTGGATATCTAATATAATGGACTATTACACAGTAATGAAAATTAACAATCACTATTTGCAATAGCATGGGTAAACCTCCCAGACCTATTGATGAAAGAAGCCCAATGATCAAGAGATCTCATCAACTGAGTAAAGGAATCTATACGAAGGGAGGTTGCAGGAGTCCACTTAAATTTATTAAAACCATTAAGGATGTAGAGTGAGGTTTTTGGGTTTTTGTTTTTGTTTTTTAATTAGTGTGTCACTCTGTCATCCAGGCTGGAGTGCAGTGGGACAATGTCAGCTCATTGAAACCTCAATCCACACCCCTGCCCCAAGCCCTATGGGCTCAATCAGTCCTCCCTCTTCGGCCTCCCAAGTAGCTGGAACAACAGGCATGCACCATGCCTTGCTAGTTTTGCATATTTTTTGCAGAGACCAGGGCTCCGTATGTTGCTCAGGATGGTCTTGAACTGCTGGCCTCAAGCAATCCTCCTGCCTCAGCCTCTCAAAGTGTTGTGAGCCACCCCACCCAGGCAGAGTGAGGATGTTTTTGAGGACTGTGGTAGATAGCTTCCTCATATTCATGTCCTGTGTAATCCTCTCCCTTTGAGCATGGGCTGGATTAGGGACTATTTTCTTTTTCTTTCTTTTTTTCTTTTTTTGAGATGGAGTTTCTCCTTGTAAGCCAAGTGGAGTGCAATGGTGTGAGCTCGGCTCACTGCAACCTCCACCTCCCAGGTTCAAGCGATTCTCATGCCTCAGCTTCCCAAGTAGCTGGGATTACAGGCATGTGCCACCATGTCCGGCTAATTTTTGTATTTTTAGTAGAGATGGGGTTTCACCATGTTGGTCAGCTGGTCTTGAACTCCTGACCTTAGGTGCTGTACCCACCTTGGCCTCCCAAAATTCTGGCATTACAGGTGTGAGCCACCACGCCTGGCTGGACCTAGGGACTATTTTCTAATTAGCAATAGACTATGTAAAAGTGATGGGATGTCACTTCTGGGATTAGTTTTCAAAAAAGGACTGTGATCTCACTCTCATTTTCTTTTTCTGTCTCTTCCTCTTTCCCCTCCCTCTCCCTGGGGTAAGCCTGCCACTTCTCAACAAGAGGTGCAAGTGGACAGGAAATGATGTCTCCAGCCAACAGCCAGAGAGGACCTGAGGCCTGCCAGCAGCCGTGGAAGTAAGTTTGAAAGAGGAATCTGAAGCCTTGAGAGAGCTGCAGCCCTGGCTGACAGCTTGATTGTATCCTCGTGAGAGCCTGAGCCAGGGGACACAGCTAACCTCACCCAGATTCCTAGCCCATGGAAACTGTGAGGGAAAAAAATGTATTGTTTCTTAAGCTGTTAAATTTGGGGTGATTTTTACCCAACAATAGATAACGAATACAAAGATATTGCTTATTACTCAAAATCACTATATAATGCCCCTGAAAAATTGAAAGCTGCAACCAGGGAAACTGAAAATCTCCAAGAACACTGTGTTTCTTCTTAAAGACACTGAGAAAAGCACATACATCTGTTTTCCTTTTAGTTTTGGCCACCGGGAAGCTCAGAGCCAAATTTATAACGCAATTTTAATAACTGTGTAAGCTCCTATGGCCTGCTTATCTGTGTTCTTATTCCTGGCCTTTCATTTTATTATGACTTTTCTTTTTCTTCGTTCTGATTGTATTAGCTCATCTTTATATTTTTCTATATTTATGACTTATGGTAAGCCACCTCAAATTCAGCTTACAGAGAAGCAAGGCATTCGTAAATTTTTTTTTTTTTTTTTGAGACTCTCACTCTATCGCCCAGGCTGGAGTGCAGTGGAACGATCTCGGCTCACTGCAATCTCCGCCTCCTGGGTTCAAGCGATTCTCGTACCTCAGCCTCGCCAGTAGCTGGGATTACGGGTGCTCACCACTACACACGGCTAATTTTTTTGTTGTTGTGTTTTGTATTTTTAGTAGACACGGGGTTTCACCATGTAGGCCAGGCTGGTCTCGAACTCCTGACCTCAGGTGATCCACCTGCCTCGGCCTCCCAAAGTGTTGGGATTACGGGTGTTAGCCAACAGTACCTGGTCCATAAATCATGTTTTAAAAAATAGTTTTTAAATTTAAAACATAGTTTTGCACATTAAAAAAAAAGTTTTGTACAGGTCGAACAGAGTCCCACAGAGGTAGTGGTGGGAAGATTAGGTCACAGAAGCGTGGCTCTGGAGCTCCAAGCATTGGCCAGGGTTGATTTAGATTGGGTCAGAAATATCAAGTGATAACGACGAAAAAGGGAAAAAGGATGGCAATTGATTGCCATCCTCAGGAGGGGCCGACGGCTCACCCAGTCACCCACAGTGCCATCCTTGCAATGTGCTCCTCACACCGCTCCTCTAAGTCCCTCCCTCGCTGACCCGCTCAGCCCCGCCCCTCCCCTGCCCCGCCCCTCTCCTCCCCTGCCCCGCCCCTCTCTACCCCGGGCTCCACCCCTCGCGCCCGCAGCCCCGCGCCGCGCCGCCTCAGCCTCCGCCGGCCGATCAGGCCTCCCGGGCGGTTGCGCACTCCACCCCCCCTCCCTCCACGCCCGCGCGCGCCTTCCCCGCCCCGTCCGCCTCACTCCTTTCGGGGCGGTTGGGCCGCGCTCCTGTGGGGGCGGGGCCCGGAGCAGGCGACCGAGCCAATGGGGCGCGGCGGCGGCGGCGGTGGTGGCGGCGGCGGCGGAGGCGGTGGCGGCAGCGGCGGCGGCTGGGTCGGGCCCCGACGGGCGGCGGCGGCTGAGGTGGAGGCGGAGGGAGGAGGCGGCGGCAGCGGCGGCGGCGGGGGGAAGATGGCGGCGCCCGTCCTGCTGAGAGTGTCAGTGCCGCGGTGGGAGCGGGTGGCCCGGTATGCAGTGTGCGCTGCCGGGATTCTGCTCTCCATCTACGCCTACCACGTGGAGCGGGAGAAGGAGCGGGACCCCGAGCACCGGGCCCTCTGCGACCTGGGGCCCTGGGTGAAGTGCTCCGCCGCCCTTGCCTCCAGGTAGCCGGCTTGGGGGAGTGGGCCGGGAGCGGCTGAGCGGGGCGAGGGCGGAGTCTGGGGGTGGGGAGCGCGCGGCGGGAGCTCAGGCCTGGGGGCAGCGGGGACCCCCCCCGCCCCGTGGGGGGACCGACGGGGTCGGGGCCGGGCGAGGGGCGGCTGCGGGGCGCTCCTGCCCGGGGGGGTGGCCTGAGCCAAGGCCGCAGGGAGGAGGTGGCGGGGCCGCGAGGCAGCCGGGAGGGATGAGGTGGCAGAGTGCAGCCGGGAGGCCGGGGCGGACGCGGAGCGGTCGGGCGGGCTGGGGCCGGGCTGGGCAGGAGCGCGAAGGGGCTGCGGAGGGTGGGTCCAGGCCGTCTTGACAGGTTTCCTGGTTCTCGGGAGGCGGGCCGGGGGTGTGGGACACTGTCCGCCGCACCCGCGAGACGAGCGGCCACCTCTTGTTCCCCCGATCGCTGCAGCCGAGGCTTTGGGGCCGGCGCGGAGACAGGGGGGTTGCGTTTCCCACTGTCTTCCTGGTGCTAGGACAGGTGTTTCCGTGGTCAGGCCTCTTTGTACTCCAGCGCTAGTGAGAATTTGCAGACTTATTGGGACGGTGACATTTGCTGGCAAACACGAATTTGACCCTACTCTGGAGGAAGATACCAGCAGTTAACATATCTGATTTCTTGGATTCTCCCTCGTATATTTCAGTGTGCCAGGAGGGGAAAATGGTCTGAGTTTGGGTCTAGTTCAAGCTTCATTGGAGTAAAGGGCCAGTATGTTATGTGTATGGTGGTGTTTTAGGCATTGGGATGACTTTTAAACGTTGTTGCCTATTAGTATAATAGGATACCCACAACAGATTAAAAACACACCCTTTGCTAAACTGGAGCGATTGGTTTGTGTTACTAATCATTTTAGTTTTTTGGGTTTTTTAAATGTAATTGGTTTGTCTGTTATGTTTTATTTTAATGCATTAAATTTTCCTAGACAAGTTACTTTGAAAAAGGGGGGAATTTACATTTTAAAAGTGGCTGCTGTTTTTTGTTGTTGTTTTTTTAAATGGGGCGATTAAAAAAATAACAAGTCGAAGGAATGATTTCAAAATGTATAGGTTACGATTTTAATAGAGACTATGTCTGATATTTAGATGTTTGTTAACAGTAGGCACATTTGAGCGATTTCTTCCTCTCCTTTTGATTGGTAAATTGGTATGTATCAGAAATGTGTAGCTCACTAGTTTATTTCAACTCACATATTGTTGATTATATGAACAAGGTAGCATTGGAGTTTGTCTTGTTATTGGTTACAAAATTCAGGGAGCTGATCTTTCCACTTAGTCTTTTTCATGGACCAGATACTCTGTCTCATTTGCTCTTAAACCGAAATCCTGTCGCTTTTTAGAGGAGAAATAATTATCATAGGGCCAAATGAAACATTTAAAAAATGCATTTAAAATGTAGGTATCAGTTTACAGGGGAAGATACGTAGATGTGACAAAAAGCTCACATTTGTTGTTGGTTATTCAGAACAAAGTTAATAGGCTGATTAGACTCCCAGATACCCTTTGAAAACCATTGAGTGTCTTTTATGCAAACATTGTTATTTCCACTTTCAGAAAGGACTTTTAAACTTACAAGTACCTTCCACCCAAAGTTAGTTGAATGAATAAATATTTAAGGAAAACATTATGCAGCAGCACATTTCAAGTATTTAAGAAACAAGAACTAAAAATAACTTTTGATCCTAATTTAATATGGAATTTAAGCAGAATTATTACCAATTTTAGATTTGTTTTCGAAACAAGTAGTCTGTAATAAATGGATCTTTTAACATTGGAGCATGGAAAGAGTACTTACTGTATGCTTAAGTTTTTGTTTTCTTTTTGAGACGGAGTCTTGTTCTTGTCGCCCAGACTGGAGTGCAATGGCATGATCTCCGCTCACTACAACCTCCGCCTCCCAGGTTCAAGTGATTCTCCTGCCTCAGCCTCCCGAGTAGCTGGGATTACAGACACCTGCCATCATGCCCGGCTAATTTTTGTATTTTTAGTAGAGATGGGGTTTTACCATATTGGCCAGGCTGGTCTCGAACTCCTGACCTCAGGTAATCCACCCGCCTCTACCTCCCAAAGTGCTGGGGAATCAAGCGTGAGCCACCGCGCCTGGCCTGCTTAAATGCTTAAAATTGACTTTTCTTGGCCGGGTGCAGTGGCTCATGCCTGTAATCCCAGCACTTTGGGAAGCCGGCACTGTGGAAGGCTGAGGCATGGTGGGTCACACCTGTAATCCCAGCACTTTGGGAGGCCGAGGCGGGTGGATCATGATGTCAGGAGTTCAAGACCAGCCTGGCCAACATGGTGAAACCTCGTCTATACTTTCGTGTCCTTACTTTTTCCCAATTTTCCCATAAATCGGTGAAAACTGCTGCAAACCTGCATCTGCCTGCCAGCTAACATTAAGTTAAGCCCTCCCTACTCCCTTGGTTTGGTACACTGAGCTCAAATCTAAGGGATCTGAGTGGGCTTCCACTTCTCCCAGTTCTTAGACTTGTGGCTTTATCTTCTTGGTGCCTCAGTTTCTTATGTTAAATAGGGATTTTAACACCTACTTAGGGCTCGGTGCAGTGGCTCACACCTGTAATCCCAGCACTTTGGGAGGCTGACACCTGGCAGATCTCTTGAGCTCAGGAGTTTCAGACCAGTCTGGGCAACAGGGCGAAACCCAGTCTTTACAAAAAATACAAATATTAACCGGGTATGGTGGCGCATGCCTGTATTTCCAGCTTCTTGGGAGGCTGAAGTGTGAGGATCACTTGAGCCTGAGAGGCTGAGGTCCACAGTGAGCCATGATGGTGCCACTGCACTCCACCGTGGGTGGTAGAGAGAGACCCTGTCTCAAGAAAAGAAAAAATAAACAAAAAAACCTACTTTGCCAGGTTAGTGTTATGATGAAAAGTGATACGTGTATGTTCCTGAAATAAAGCCTGTCCTCAGTTATAGCTGTTACCATTGATTGGAGATGTTCTTTTTTTTCAGTGTTTGATAATAAATGCCTTTAGTTTCTTGTACATACTCATATGTTTAAACATTAATTGTTTTAATGTAGTTTATTGCTGACTTCATGGCGTAGTATAAAGACGTGTTCATTTAAAATAATTTTGAAGTTGTGCAAGAGAAACTAATATGCAGAATATTTTATTTTTTATTTTTTATTTCGAGATGGAGTCTCGCTCTGTCACCCGGGCTGGAGTGCAGTGGCATGATCTCAGCTCACTGCAACCTCCACCTCCTGGGTTCAAGCAATTTTCCTGCCTCAGCCTCCCAAGTAGCTGGGATTACAGGCGCCCACCACCATGCCCAGCTAATTTTTGTATTTTTGATAGAGACGGGGTCTCGCCATGTTCACCAGGCTGGTCTTGAATTCCTGACCTCAGGTGATCTGCCCGCCTCAGCCTCCCAAAGTGCTGAGATTATAGGCATCAGCCACTGTGCCCGGCCCTAATGTGCAGAATATTCTATGTAGGTATTTTCTATATATTAGACCTCCTCTAAGAAGGGTTTCTATGTAAGAATAGTACAAATAATCTGGAAAGGTTAATGGGCTTGACAAATATATGTTTCTTAAAACTGTAAAAATAGTCCGGCTGTCCTCTGGTATATATATAGGTCCTATACATATACATACATATGGTATGACATGTACCATAGGGGATTGGTTCCAGGACCCCTGTTCCTACTGAAATCTTGGCATACTCAAGTCCCCACTGTGGGCCCTGCAGAACCTGAATATGAAATGTTGGGCCTCCATAAATGCAGGTTTCGGTCTGCATTTGGTTGAAAAAGATCCGCATATAAGTGGGCCCACACAGCTTAAACTCATGTCCTTCAAGGATCCACTGCATTTGAAAATCAAGTCCACAAAAAAGTTGCCTTGTTTTACAAAATGTTGGATTACTATCTCTACCATATCTTAAAAAAAAAAAGTACCGTCTATTTACTACCCCACTGAGATAATAAAACTTTTAGAATTATAATATAACCCAGGGCTGGGCATGGTGGTTCACGCCTGTAATCCCATGACTTTGGGAGGCTGAGGTGGGTGAGTTCAGGAGTTCAAGACCAACCTGGCCCACATGGCAAAACCCCTTCTCTCCTAAAAATATAAAAAATTAGCCGGGCATGGTGGTGGGCACCTGTAATTCCAGCTACTCAGGAGACTGAGGCAGGAGAATTGCTTGAACCTGAGAGGCGGAGGTAGCAGTAAGCCGAGATCGTGCCACTGCCCTCCAGCCTGGGCAACAAGAGGGAAACTCTGTCTTAAAAGAATCTAGAAGTATTTACTGCTTCTTGCTTTGTCTGAGACTCAGAGGTTAAGTGACTTGCCCAAGATAACACAGGTAGTAGCAAATTGAGACTTTGACACTTGGCTTCCAGAGTACTTATTTAAAGTCTCCTTTGCACCCCCATTTTAAAAATTAAATTCTTGGCTGGGCACTGTGGCTCACGCCTGTAATCTCAGCACTTTGGGAGGCTGAGGCGGGTGGATCACAAGGTCGGGAGATGAAGACCATCCTGGCTAACACGGTGAAAACCCATCTCTACTAAAAATACAAAAAAAATTAGCCAGGCGTGGTGGCACAAACCTGTAGTCTCAGCTATTGGAGAGGCTGAGGCAGGAGAATCACTTGAACCGGGAAGGTGAGGTTGCGGTGAGCCGCGATCGCGCCACTGCACTCCAGCCTGGGTGACAGAGTGAGACTCTGTCTCAAAAAAAAAAAAAAAAAATTAAATTCTTGTCTAGGTAATGCATTCACTGCTTCAGATTTGAAATATAAAAAATAAAAAACATGTACAGTGAAAAGTCTCCTTCATATCCCTTCCACCAAACAGACAGTTCTCCCTCTCAGTAGACTGCTGTGAAACTTTTCAGAGCCGTTTGACACATAGACAGACATCCATATGACCATATGATTCTTCCCTGTTTTTAACATGGGAGTATCACGTATGTGTCCTGATTGATAGCCTGCTTTTTGCTTGGCATTTGTTCCATTGCTCCCATACTTTAAATGCTTATATTCATATTTAGTGAAATGTTAATAACTGCTAGTACATAAAAGAGAATTTGTTCTAGTAATTTTGACTAGGATGAATTTCAGAAATAAAATTCTTAACATTATCATTGTTTCTTGGTATGGAAATTTCAGAAGCAGGTTGAACTGAAAAGAGTCCAAGAGGAATAGAGAAATATCACAAGGAAGTGAATCTGGACTGTAGTAGAGATAAATGTTAATACTTACAGATAATGCTTACTGTGTGCTAGGCAGTGTTCTAAATGTTTTGCATATATTATTGAAGTCTCACAACAGTCCCATGAGGCAGGTAGCTTTTATCACCATTTTACAGATGAGAAAACTGAGCCAGGCAGACTGACTAACTCCTGATCCAGGTAGTACAGTGGCAGAGGCCTGATTCTAACCCAGGCAGTCTGGCTCAAGAGTCCAAGCTCTTTACCACTACTCTTTCTTTCTGTCTTCCTTTCTTCCCTTGTTTTTTTCTTCTTTCCCTCCCTCCTTCCTTCCTTTCCCTCTCTCTTTTCTTTTCTTTCTTCCTTCCTTTTCTTTTTCCTTCCTTCCCCCTTCCCCTTTCCCCTTTTCCTTCCTTCCTTCCTTCTTTCCTTCCTTCCTTCCTTCCTTCCTTTTCTTTTCTTTTGTTTTTTCTTTTTCTTTTCTTTCCTTTCCTTTCCTTTTTTTCCTTTCTTTTCTTTTCTTTCTTCTTTCATTTTTTGAGACATTGTCTCACTCTGTCTCCCCAGGCTGAGTGCAGTGGTGCAGTCATCGCTCACTGCAGCCTCAACCTCCCTGGGTCAAGTGATCTTCCCACCTCAGCTTCCTGAGTAGCTGGGTCTACAGGTGCACACCCTACCACCATGCCTGGCTAATTTTTTCTATTTTTCATAGTGACGAGGTCTCACTTTGTTGCCTGGGTTGGTCTCAAACTCCTGGCCTCAAGCAGTCCTCCCACTTGGCCTCCCAAAGTGCTGAGATTACAGGTCTGAGCTGCCACACCCAGCCTTTTACCACTACTTTAAATTCCACTTAGATCTAATATTGATAGACTGATAACCATATCAACCAGATTTTTAAAATATGCAAACAATAGTGCCAGCTTTTGTATCTGTATGACAAAAATATATAGAGTTTGTATTATAGCTTTTACCTGTTTAGAGCACTTTTTGGAAAGGCGGGGAAATTACTGTGAAGGTGTTGGTATTCGAGAAGTAAGTTCCTGGAGTGTTTGCCTTTTAAGGTGTGAGGACGTGGTTTGTCACACCCAGTTAGCTAACAGATAGTGGAGTGAGCTATCCGGAAAACTTACCAGGTTAGCCTAGGGAGGAAGGAGAAAGGGGTTCTGGGCACATGGAGGGAGGGGGAGGGAGAAGAGTTTGTTTGAATTTGTCTTAGGTTGGGGTAGCTTTTTCTGAGGGAGGCCTTGTTGTGTGGACCTGCTGCATATAAAGACAGGAGAATTGGACCTGACGTGTGGTGCTAGCTAAAGCACCACACAGATCTGGGAATTTAAGAGGAGTTTGTTTCCTCTGTCATTAGGAAGAACTTGAAAGGGTAGCAAACTGTGGTCATTTGAGAAGAATAGCAAGTGGTCATATTTGAATGTAACATACTCAACTGGGTTGGGAAAGAACCAGAATCTAGATGTTGGTCGTAACAAGTACAAAACCAGGCATTCTTGTAAACCATGTACTCTTGTAAACAGTGATAAGACGTAGCACTGAGTCCTGGGTTTTTCTTCTATAAAGTTCTTGTACAGGCTGAGGATCCCTAATCTGAAAATCCAAAATCTGAAGTGCCTCCGTGAGCATTTCTGTTGAGTGTCATATTGGCACTCCAAGTTTTGGATTTTGGACTTTCAGATTTGGAATGCTCAACCGGTTAAATGCACATATTCCCAAATCTGAAAAAATCACAAATTCAAAGTATTTCAGCTTCAAAGTGTATCAGATAAGGAATATTCAACCTGTACTACATTGTACTAGGCTTGTATTAGATTATCAGTTTTCAAAATTTGTATCTCAGAATCCCTGTTCTCTGTCAATGAAACAGGGATTTCATATACCTTTGATTCATATTTTAATGTCTTAAACTTTAAAATATTATAAATGTTTATACACACTCAAATGCATCTCATGCTAAATTTTAATATATTAGAGACAACTGATTTGTACCACCAGTTATCTCAAGAGAGTTATACTGAGTGAAAACAAGTGAGAACCCTAAAAGGTTACATACTGTATGATTACATTTATGTAACATTATTGAAATAACAAACCTGCAGAGATGGAAAACAGATTTAGTGGTTGCTAGGAGTTAGGAATGGGAGATGAGGGGTGGTGTAGTTATAAAGTGGTGGCATGAGGGAGCTGTGTAGGGATGGAAAAGTTCTGTATCTCAGGTGTGATTATACAAAGCTGCAAATGTGATTAAAAATTTCATACAACCAATCACATACTGCATACAAATCCTAGCATACTCAAGTCCCATTTTACATACAAAACTGGTGAAACCTGAATAAATTAGGGAATGTACCAAGGTCAGTTTCCTGATGGTGACAGTTTAGTAGAGTTACATAAGTTATAACATTGGAGGAATTTGGGTGAGGGTACTTGGGACCTCCCTGTGTACTTTTTTGTAAATTCCTGTGGTTTATAATTATAGTAATTTTAAAATAAAAAGTTGGCCAGGCACAGTGGCGCCCGCCTGTAATCCCAGCACTTTGGGAGGCCGAGGCAGGTGTATCACCTGAGGTCAGGAGTTCAAGACCAGCCTGGCCAACATGGTGAAACCCTGTCTCTACTAAAAATACAAAAATTAGCTGGGCATGGTAATGGATGCTTGTAGTCTCAGGAGGGTGAGGCAGGAGGCTGAGGCAGGAGAACCACTTCAACCTGGGAGGCAGAGGTTGCAGTGAGCTGAGATCATGCCACTTCACTCCAGCCTGAGCGACAGAGCAAACTCCATCTCAAACCAAAAAAAAAAAAAAAAAAAAAAAGGCTGGGCACAGTGGATCACGCTTGTAACCCCAGCACTTTGGGAGGCCGAGGCGGGAGGATCACCTGAGGTCAGGAGTTCGAGACCAGCCTGACCAACATGGTGAAACCCTGTCTCTACTAAAAATACAAAATTAGCCGGGCATGGTAGTGCATGCCTGTAATCCCAGCTATTAGGGAGGCTGAGGCAGGAGAGTTGCTTGAACCCAGGAGGCGGAGGTTGCAGTGAGCCAAGATCACGCCATCGCACTCCAGCCTGGGCAACAAGAGTGAAACTCCGTCTCAAAAAAATAATAATAAAATAAAAAAGCAGTGTATTTAGAATATATGAGAGAAAATAAGCAAAAGGAAGAAAATGTAAATTATCTATAATGCTCACACCCAGGACAACAATCCTTGGAATAGAGTGTCTCACTTTGTGTGTAGAATTGAAACTTTTAAAATGCCATTTTATTTTTTAATTAAAATTTTTTCTTTCCTTTTTTTTCTTCCTCAGAGTTAGAAAGGATAAAAATGTTATTGACTAGTAAAACTGTAGCTTTATGTTGATACTTTGAAATTTTAGGCTAGTACTTGTTTGTACATGTAACATTATATAAGCACATTCAGTACCATTAGAACTATTGCATTATGCAATAACATGACTGCTTAATGGATATATCAGGATTAGTACATATTGTAAAGTTTTTATTTTTTACCAAAAAGTTTATGACTACAAAGTATTCATTCCTTAACACTATTACAGAATTAATTAGAAATATTTTACTTTTAAAACCTCTGGACAGATATAATTAAATCCTTAGATAGCGTTAATGTACTATTTAAAAAACACACACAAAACATTATTATTTGCAAAACATGCTTTATCATCTATTCATCTTTGTGAATCAGGTTTTTCTTGATACCATGCAATCAAAACAAAACAAATTTGACGTAAGCCTGCCCAATCATCCATAATTTAATGTTGGTGTTCATCAGAAGAATTTTATTGTTCTCATTATATATGTTATACATTTGAGCTTTTTTTTTTTTGGAGATTGAGTCTCACTCTGTCACCCAGGCCGGAATGCAGTGGTGCCAACTTGGCTCACTGCAGCCTCTACCTCCCAGCTTCAAGCGATTCTCCTGCCTCAGCCTCCTGAGTAGCTGGAACTACAGGCATGTGCCACCATGCCTGGCTAATTTTTTCAATGTGTGTATTTTTAGTAGAGATGAGGTTTCACCATGTTGGTCAGGCTCATCTCGAACTCCTGACCTCAAATGATCCACCCACCTTGGCCTCCCAAACTGCTGGAATTACAGGCATGAGCCACCACACCCGGCCACATTTGAGCTTTAAAATGCATTGATAGAATAAAATACTGCTTTAATCTTTTTTTTTTTTTGGAAACGGTCTTTCACCCAAGCTGGAGTGCAGTGGCAGGAGCTCGGCTCACTGCAACCTCTGCCTTCCAGTTTCAAGCAATTCTCCTGCCTCAGCCTCCTGAGTAGCTGGGATTAGAGGCACCCACCACCACACCCGACTAATTTTTGTATTTTTAGTAGAGACAGGGTTTCACCATGTTGGCCAGGCTGGTCTTGACCTCCTGACCTCGTGATCTGCCCTCCTCGGCCTCCGAAAGTACTGGGATTACAGGCGTGAGCCACCATCCCCAGCCTAATCTGTTTCTTATGTTATAGATGCACATAAAATTTCATTTAGAAAAATGTTCTTATGCTACAATATTTAAAGCTATTGAATTATGATTTATGAGTTTTATTTTGTAGTTAGCATATCTAGGGGAATTTCAGGGACACTGTTGCTGTCTTGTGATTACTGATCCTTTTAAAAACTTGTATTTGAGAAGTAAAGTAGTAGAAAATCTATGACAAAATCGGGAATTACAATAGACAGTATACTCAGCTCCACTGTGTTTGAAGAATTTGATTAATTTCTGTACATTGTGCTAGTGGTTAAGATCTTGGACTCTAGAGTCAACCTGAGTTGAATGAAATCTTGGCTCTATCACTTGATCTCTTGGTGTCTCCGTTTGTTTCTCCATAAAATGAGGGTAATAATAGTGTTAACTCATAGCATTATTGTCAATATGAAGTGTACCAGTACATGTAAACAGTCCTGGTGTCTGGCATAAAGGTATTCATAAAACATAGTTACTATTATTTTAGAACATAGTTGAGATCTTACTGTACGGTTTTTTTTTTTTGAGACGGAGTCTTATTCTGTCGCCCAGGCTGGAGTGCAGTGGCTGGAGCTCACTGCAAGCTCTGCCTCCCGGGTTTATGCCATTGTCCTGCCTCAGCCTCCCAAGTAGCTGGGACTACAGGCGCCTGCCACCTCACCCGGCTAGTTTTTTGTATTTTTTAGTAGAGACGGAGTTTCACCGTGTTAGTCAGGATGGTCTCGATCTCCTGACCTCGTGATCCGCCCATCTTGGCCTCCCAAAGTGCTGGGATTACAGGCTTGAGCCACCGCGCCCGGCCCTTACTGTATGTTTAATATGTCTTTTCCTCACTTAACATATCACAGCTGGGCACGGTGGCTGTAATCCCAGCACTTTGGGAGGCTGAGGCAGGTGGATCATCTGAGGTCAGGAGATTGAGACCAGCCTGGCCAACGTGGTGAACCCGGTCTCTACTGAAAATACAAAAGTTAGCCAGGCGTGGTGATGCACACCCATGGTCCCAGCTACTTGGGAGGCTGAGGCAGGAGAGTTACTTGAACTGGGGAGGCAGAGGTTGCAGTGAGCCGAGATCATGCCATTGTACTTCAGCCTGGGCGACACAGTGAAACTCTGTCTCAAAAAAAAGAAAATATTACCACTGTTTTCCCATGTTGTTAAAAATTCCACCAGTAATGTAAGAGAATGTTGGGTGCCCTGTGCCCTTCCCAAATTGGGCATTCTCATTTATTAGATATTTGCCAATATAATTTATGAAAACTGTAATGTTACTGTTTTGATTTGCATTTTCCCCAAGCATCAGCAAGATTTGATGGTTTCACATTAAAAAAAATTTATCGTTTAATTTATAATCACCTTGTTTAATAATGAGGTTTTCATGTTTTTATTAACTGTGTTTCTTCTCCTGCCTGGATAAGTTTTAGAATTTTTCACATTGATTTAGACAAATGCTAGTACAAAGGTTTTTTGAAGTCTATGATAATTTCAATGATTTTTTCTTGGTAATTTTTGTCTGTAGATTCAAGTTCAGACAGGCATTTCCCATTCTGATATCGTGTAAATGCATGTAATTTGTTAGTCTTGAAAAACATGACTTCTTTAATCTCCTAGAATGTAGTTTACTGGGTGTTACATGAGTCTACAACATAATTTTTGTACAGACAAAAATTTTGCATTTCTTCTGGATATTGCCTGTTCATACCTTTGCCCATTTTTTCCCTTTCTTGGTTGTTTATCTTTTCTTCTTATTGCCTTATAGGAGTTCTTTAGATATCATAATGGTTAATCTTTTGTTATATGTGTTACACATTTTCTCCTCATTTGTTATTAGTCTTTTAATTTTGTTTATGGTGTCTTTATATAGAAGTTTTAACTTAGGTGGTCAGATCTTTCACTTAAAAAAATTCTTCATTATTCAACTTGAAAATCTTTCACTTCTTTATAGTTTTTTTTTTTTTTTTTTTTTTTTTTCTGGTTTAGCAAAATCTCTACCATCCCAAGATTATCTTTTAAAATTTTTCATATATTTTATGTGAAAAAAATTTTTTCACACTAAGCTCTTTTAGTTTGTATGGAATTTCCTTTTGTGTCTAGTGTAAGGGTGGGGATCTAAATTTTTCCTAAATGGATAGACTTTTGCCTCTTTCAGTTCATTGACTTGTTCATATTTCAGATGCCTCAAGGCTTTCCTGCGTACATAAGGCCTCTTTGGATTCTCAGTTCTGTTCCAGTGACAGGTCTGTCTGTGTTTATTCCATTACCACCCCTCCCCCATGGCTTTTTATAGAAGTTTGATATCTGATAGGGCAAATATGCTCGTTTTCAAATTTTTCTTAGCTATTCTCATGAATTTACTGTTTCTGGTGAATTTTAGAATTATTTTGTTGAGTTGTAAGACAAATTCCACTGAGATTTTGATTAGAATTGTGCTAAATTTATAGATGAATATGGGAAGGAGTCAGTTCTCACTAGCAGGTCTTTCCATCAAGGAGTATATTGTATCTGTTTATTCTGGAGTTGCCTGTCTGATAACAGTTTTAACCTAGATGCTTATTGTGGCATTGTTTTGTTCTAAACACATGTATTACAAAGGTAGTATTAGAGTAAATTAGTTGAGGGAAAAGCCTTATATCATCTATCCCTGTTTTCATTTCTCTTTTCACCTTTACTTTTGGGTCTAAAGAGACTTTATCGTGGTATATGGTGTATGTATACTCAGATTCTTGTAATAATCAGCAGTATATTATGATCTCTTTTTCTTATACTCATTAATTTAATGATTAAGGACCATTTAATCAAGTTGATAACTGTACTTAGCTCTTATTGTTAGATATGAAGGATGTTTCCAGTTTCTGAGGGTACACATTATGTTTTTACTCTTGTTTTACTTGAAAAATGTTTCAGGAGGGGTTGTTTTATTTTTTCAAAAAACCTCTTTGGGGTAATATGTAATTGTTGTGAAAATTTCATACAGTATTGTAGCATGTAAAGAAGAAAGTGCCTTTTGAGAAGGTGAGAGTTTTTTTTGTTTGTTTTTGTTTTTTTTGAGACAGAGTCTTGCTCTGTCGCCCAGGTTGGAGTGCAGTGGTGCAATCTCGGCTCGCTGCAACCTCTGCCTCCCTGGTTCATACTATTCTCTTGCCTCAGCCTCCTGAGTAGCTGGGACTACAGGCGCCCGCCACCACGCCCAGCTAATTTTTTATATTTTTAGTAGAGATGGAGTTTCACCATGTTAGCCAGGATGGTCTCGATCTCCTGATCTTGTGATCTGCCCGCCTCTGCCTCCCAAAGTGCTGGGATTACAGGCGTGAGCCACTGCGCCCAGCCCAGTTTTTTTTTTTTTTTTTTTCCTGAGACAGAGTGTTACTCTGTCACCCAGGCTGGAGTGCAGTGGCACGATCTTGGCTCACTGAAACCTCTGCCTCCCGGGTTCAAGCTATTCTCCTGCCTCAGCCTCCCGAGTAGCTGAGATTACGGGTGCCCGCCACCACCCCTGGCTAATTTTATTTATTTTTAGTAGAGACGGGGTTTCACCGTGTTAGCCAGGATGGTCTTGATCTCCTGACCTCGTGATTCGCCCGCCTCGGCCTTCCAAAGTGCTGGGATTACAGGCATGACCCACCATGCCCGGCCGAGAAGGTGAGAGTTTTGTTGTCCAAACTTTCAGTCATTGGAGTGCCTCCTTGTTACTTTTGCCATATGTTTGTATCATCTATACTGTTAATTCATAACAGTTTTCTTAAAATTTACTAAAGGAACCCAAAAATCCTTAGTGATAAGAGCTGTGAACTCATACATTGATGTATATTCAATACATAACGTTGATATTATGTACATTGTTGTATATTAAAGAAATGTAACATTGATGCATATTAAATAAATGAGTTTTTCAAAAGTATGTATACTGGCACAGTGAGTGGAAGTGTAGTTTCTGAAATCAAGGTTTTTTTATGGTTTTAAATCATAATTCTGCTATGTCCTCCCTCAGTGATAATAGATAATAAACTTAAGCCTCCACTTCCATTTTATTTGTTAAATGAGGTTAGTATGCCACCTACCTTGTTATTGTAAAATTAAAACAGCAGGTGTACAAGCAGACAACACAGCCCTAGTACCTAGGTGTTGCACAAATACTAGCTATCATTCAATAGAATAATTTGTAAATACCTTGCGCCTCCTTCAAAGTTAGTTCTCACACAAGCATCTCATTTTTAAAGTGTTTACATAGTATTCATTGTAAGAATGTATTGTGATTTATCAAACATAGCCTTTTTTAATTTTGTTTTTTGTGTCATTAAGAAAAAGAAAGCAACAAATAAGAGGATTGTTTCCTAATATGCATCACCATATTTCCCTCCCAAAGGACTGCACTAATTTGCTGTTCTGTCAGTTTAGACTTTATCACTTAAATATTTGGTGAGGGGTGATAGTGGTTTTAAATATAAAAATTGTTTTTGTTTTAGTTAACATTTTATTATTATTCACCAGCCAGCCATTAAGGAACATATTCATTACTATTTATTCTTTCTTGTTGAATCTGTGCAATTTTCTGAGAAGTAGGTAAGCCCACACCTGTGTGTGTGTGTGTGTGTGTGTGTGTCTGTGTGTGTGAGATGTGGTGCTAGACATTTTTGTGTGGTGCTAGAAATTGAGAAATTATGGTAATTTCTTATTATTCTGATCAGGGATCCCTGGAATATCAAAATTGTCTTCAATCTATAGCCACTGTTTTCAAGTCTACAGGGTCCCTGGGAGAAATATTTATCTTAAATATTTGCACTGACAAATGGACGACAAAAGGACTCTACATTTGATTCTTAACTAGGACTTGGGCACCAAACTCCAGGGTAGAAGACTGGAATTAACCCAGCTGGTTCAGGTGGAAATACTGTTTTTTTGGAATCTAGTTAAGCTTAAATTATTTCAAACTAAAGTTGGCCATGAGAATGAACCCTTTTCATCTCCCCAGTTCTCAAACACACTGAGATCTTCCCCACATTTCACTCCTTTCTGTCAGTTGCCCCAGGTCATGTAACCAGAGCGAGCCCATTTGCCCTGGCTGACTGCTGATCTGGCCTTGGACACCTGCCCTGGCCTCTTCTGCCCAAGCTGTAGGTTTGGCCCTGGCTATCCCTTACTGCGGGGGTGTGGGGGGTGCAGGGGGGAGTGACAACCTTCTCAACCACTTCAGTCACATGAAAGAAGCAGAAAAGTGATCTCGCATCTGTGTGCTGACCTTTTAACAGTGATGCTGCCCAGTAGCACATAGACCCAACCAGTGTTCTCACATCTGCCTTCCTCCTTCCTGAGAATTAGGAGAAAGAAGAGCTCAGCCTTGATTTCTTACCTCAAAAGACAGCACATAAAAACTTGCAGCCATTCTCAGAAGCATTGGTTTTCTGTTGGGTTGTTGCTTGTGTCAAGTCAGCCAGAAAGAAGTGGAGTAAAAACTGTCCTGCAGAGTAGTACACATAATCCATGGCCCCCACCCCACCTCCCAACTACGCATCAACCTGCAGAGAATGACTTCTTACTCTTGAGACGCTCTTTCCTCTTGCTTAATGGTTCATGACAGTTCTTCATTTTCCTCCTACCACTCTCAATTTTTTTTTTGCTGGCTTATTCTCCTATATCTGGCCATTAAATGTTAATGTCCCACCAAGCAGCCTTAGGCCTTTCTGTCATTCTTCTTTCCCTTAACAGTCACAGCCATGTCCATAGTCTCACTCATGGGTGAATCCAACATTTTTATCTCAACCCCAACCTCTGATGGTTGAGTACTCCATTTGCTAATATTTAATAGCCTACTAGCTGTCTCTACTTGGATGTCCCAAAAGTAATAAAATCAGTATGTCCAAGATTTATTTCATACTCTTCCTCTGAAAATGCTGTTTCCTATCTCAATGAAAGGCATCACCACCTAAGCAATTGTGCAAGTCAGAAACCTGGGACTTGTCTGTGATTCTTTCTTTCTCCTCCCCTCCCCCACCAAATTTAATCAGTCACCAGGTCCCATTGATTGTTTTTAACCTTTTATTGTGAACTATAACATACAGAAAAATCATTGAGCAGTGTGTCTTCTTCTTGTTGTAATCAACAAAGCATAACCCTGTAACCAACATTCCAGTCATTAAATAGACCAATGTCAGCACTGCAGAAAGCCCTCCCTTAACTTCACCCTAATCAACTATATGTATTCCACTTCTCAAAAGTTACTGTCCTGACTTTTATGAGAATAATTTTCTTACTTTTCTAAGATCACACCCAAACTTGGTAGTTTAGTTTTGCTATTTGAACTTTATGTAAATGGAACCATTTAGTTTGTTTTCTTTACTTGACTGCTTTCACTCAGTGTTATTTTGTGAGATTCACCTGTGTTTTATGGAGCTGTAGTTTGTTCATTAGTCATTGCTGAATAATACTCTATTATGAATATAACACAATTGATATTATATTCACTCTCTTTTTTTTTTTGGAGACTGAGTTTCACTCTTGTCGCCCAGGCTGGAGTACAGTGGTACGATTCTCAGCTCACTGCAACCTCTGCCTCGTGGGTTCAAGCAATTCTCCTGCCTCAGCCTCCCAGGTAGCTGGGACTACAGTTGCACACCACCACACCTGGCTAATTATTGTATTTTTAGTAGAGACGGCATTTCACCATGTTGGCCAGGCTGGTCTCAAACTCCTCACCTCAGGTGATCCACCTGCCTTGGCCTCCCAGAGTGCTGGGATTACAGACGTGAGCTACCACACCCAGCCTTCACTCTCTTTTTGATGGAAATTTGTCTCCAGTTTGCAGCAATTAGGAATACTGCAGCTATAAACATTTTTGTATATCTTCAGTTTTACTTGGTAATGCCAGACTATTTTCCAAAGTGGTTACACTAGTTTAGATTCCTACCAACAATGTGTTAGAATTCCTGTTTATCCACCTCTTTGCCAAGGCTTAGAATTGTCAATCTGTTAAATTTTATTAACCATTCTGGTAGGTACATAATGGGTTTTTGTGTGTAACCGAGGTAGATGTCATACACAATAAAAACAAAAATGTACAGCCTGAAGAATATTTTACATATAAATGTATCTAGTTAACCACTACCCAGATGAAGATACAGCATATTTTCATCACCCCAGAAAGTTCTCTCATGGTAATTTCCAGAAAGAAGCTGCTATTCTAACCACCCTGTTTTGACTTCAGCCACTATACATGCATTTGGCCTGTTTTTGAACTTCATATAGATGGGCTCAGACAGTATAGACTCTGCTGTGTCTGACTTCTTTTGCCCAGCATAATGTTTTTTGTTTTTTTTTTTTCAATTTATCTAACTTGTTGGTTTTATCAGTTACTCTTTTTTTCTTGCTGAGTTCTGTTGTGTGGTTATATTACCCTTTGTTTATTCATTTTCTTATTGATTGTTTCTAGGTTTTGGCTATTGTGAATTAAGCTGCTATGAACATTCTCATATATACTCATTTCTCTTGTGTGTATATCTAGGAGTGGATTTCTGGGTTATGGAGTAGGTGAGTATTTAACTTTATTAGAAACGATAGAACAGTTTCCCAAAGTGGTTGTACTAATTAACACTCCACTTTGGTTTTAATTTGCATTTCCCTGATTACTAATGAAGTTGAGCAGCCTTTTATATGTTTTTTGGCCATTTGGATAACTTCTCTGTGAAGAGCTCATTGAAGTCTTTTGGCTAATTTTCTGGTAGATGTTCTTTGTTTTATTGGTTTGTATAAGGGATAAATGTATTGATCCCCTCCCCTCCCCTCCCTGCTTTATGTCTGTGTTGCAGATATTTATTACTAGCTAGTGGCTAGCCTTTACTTTTTATTCTCTTAAAGGTATCTCTTCACTAACAATTTTTTTTTGTTTTTGTTTTTAATTATTATGAATATGTAATAGCCATACATATTTATGGGGTAGATGCAGTATTTTGATACAAGCATACAATGCATAATTATCAAGTTAGGGTAGAGTACCCCATCACCTGAAGCATTTATCATTTCTTCGTGTTAGGAATATTCCAATTCTAGTCTTTTAGTCATTTTGAAATATAAAATAAATTATCATTAACTGTAGTTGCCCTATTGTGGTACTGAACACTAGACTTACTCATTCTTTTTAACTGTATTTTTGTGCCCAGTCCCTCTTTATTTTCCACTTCCCTTCCTATCCTCTATTCTATCTACATGGGTTCAATTTTTTTTTTTCTTTAGCTCCCACATGTGGGTGAGAACATGCAATGTTCATCTTTCTGTGCCTGGCTTATTTCTCTTAACATAATGTCCTCCAGTTTTATCCATGTTGTTGAAAATGACAGGATTGCATTCATTTTGATGACTGAATAGTACTGCATTGTGTATAAGTGCCACATTTTCTGTATCCATTCATCTATTGATGGACACTTAGGTTAATTCCATATTTTGGCTATTGTGAATAGTGCTGCAGTAAACATGGGAGTGCAGAAATCTCTTCGATACACCGATTTTCTTTCTTTTGGGTGTATACCCAGTAGCGGGATTGCTGGATCACATGGTAGTTCTATTTTTAGTTTTTTTGAGGAACCTCCACATAGTGATTGTACTAATTTACATTCCCAACAGCAGTGTAGGAGCGTTTCCCTTTTTCCACATCCTCGCCATCATCTCTCATTGCCTGTCTTTTTGATAAAAGCCATTTAAACTGGAGTGAGATGATATCTAATTGTAGTTTTGATTTGCATTTCTCTGATTAATGGAAATTCTTAATTTTAATGTAGTTGAATGTTTCTGCCTTTTCCTTTGTAATTAGGGGTTTTTGTATCCTAATGTGAAGGTAATCTACATTCTTTTCTGTCACTGTTTTGCCTTTCACATTTAGATCAACGATCTTTGGAATTTTTGTGTGTGTGGTGTGAGATTGGGTCATTTTGTTTTACTAGGTGTCATGATGATGATGATGATGTTTAGTTCCATTTATTGAAAAGGCCATCTCCTCCTGCTCTGTAGAGCTACCTTTGTCATAAGTCAGGTCGTTGTGTATACCAGGATTTGCCTGCCTCTTCTATTCCTGTCTGTTTGTCCTCTGCCAGTGACCCATTGTGTTTCAGCAATTCTCAAAGTGTGGTCCCAGGACTATGGGGGTTTCCTGAGACCCTTTCAGAGGCCAGGTCAAAACTGTTTTCATAGTAACACTTGGTGGTTTTTTGCCTCACACTCATCCTCCCACAAGTGTACAGTAGGGTTTTCCAGAGGCCACATGAAGTGCAGTGTTGTGACAGATTGAATGCAGAAGCAGATAGGAGAACCCAGATGTCTCCCATCAAGCCAGACATTAAAGAGATTTCCAAAAAATGTCAAACAGTACCACTTTTCTCACTCATTTTTTAAATTTGTTTTGGAAAATAGTTATTTTTCATTAAAGTTATTTATGTTAGCATGTAATAGATTTCTTGTTATTTTTAAATGAATGAATTGATATTTAAAACTTTCCTGTTTGGGCCTGGCACAGTGGCTCACGCCTGTAATCCAACACTTTGGGAGGCTAAGTCGGGCGGATTACCTGAAGTCAGGAGTTCAAGACCAGCCTGAGCAACATGGTGAAATCCTGTTTCTACTAAAAATAAAAAATTAGCTGGATGTGGTGTCACATGCATGTCATCCCAGCTACTTGGGAGGCTGAGGCAGCAGAAACATTTGAACCTGGGAAGTGGAGGTTACAGTGAGCCAAGATCATGCCCACTGCACTCCAGCCTGGGGTGACAGAGGGAGACTCCATCTCAAAAAAAGTAAAAATAAATAAATAAATTTCCTGTTTTAATTTCTAACATGATAAATATAATAGGTATAACGCATGTTAACTAAAGCATTTTAGAGTCTCAATAGTTTGCAGGAATGTCAAACCAAAACGTTTGAGAATCACTCATCTAGTTTTATGTCTTAATATCCAGTGGATAATAAATCTTAGTTATGTGTGGCCCTGGGCCCTGTGCATTTCCACATACATTTTAGAATCAGCTGTGATGTTCCACAAGAATACCTGTTAGGATTTTGATTGGAATTGTATTGAATCGGTTTGGGAATAATTGAATTTGTTTTTTTGTTTTTTTTTTTTTTGAGACGGAGTTTTGCTTCTGTTGCCCAGGCTGGAGTGCAGTGATGCAATCTCAGTTCATTGCAGCCTCCGCCTCCTGGGTTCAAGCAATTCTCCTGCCTCAGCCTCCCAAGTAGCTGGGATTACAGGCACGTACCACCATGCCCAGCTAATTTTTATATTTTTAGTAGAGATGGGGTTTCATTATGTTGGCCAGGCTGGTCTCGAATTCCTGACCTCAGGCCGATCCACCTGCCTCAGCCTCCCAAAGTGTTGGAATTACAGGCATAGCCACTGCACCTGCACCCGGCCGAAATTTTCTCTTCCTTTTTCTTTTTTTAATCTACACCTGCTGTAATGGGAATTTGAAATCTTTATACTATTGAATCCTCTGATTCATAAACATTATTTCTCCATATGTTTTGAACTTTAATTTTTTTCTCAATATTGTTATATAATTTTCTGTATAAAGGTTTGCACAGTTTCCAATCAGAATTTTTGAAGGAAAAAATTCTACTTAGAAATAAATTGGGGCCGGGCGCGGTGGCTCATGCCTGTAATCCCAGCACTTTGGGAGGCCGAGGAAGGCGGATCACGAGGTCAGGAGATCGAGACCATCCTGGCCAACACAGTGAAACCCCGTCTCTACTAAAAATACAAAAAATTAGCTGAGCCTGGTGGCGGGCACCTGTAGTCCCAGCTACTCAGGAGGCTGAGGCAGGAGAATGGTGTGCACCTGGGAGGCGGAGCTTGCAGTGAGCGGAGATCGTGCCACTGCACTCCAGCCTGGGCAACACAGATTCTGTCTCAAAAATAAATAAATAAATAAATAAAAGAAATCAATTGGCCAGGCATAGTGGCTAATGCCTGCCATCCCAGCACTTTGGGAGGGCAAGGCAGGAGGATCACTTGAGTCCAGGAGTTTGAGACCAGCTTGGGTAACACAGTGAGACCTTATCTCTACAAAGAAAAAGTAAGAGAAACTTAACAAGAAAATGAAAGATATTTCTGAAAAATATTGCAGAACTTTACTGAAGCTCATAAAAGAATTGAATAAATGCTAAAACATATTTTGTTCTTGAATAGGATAGCTCTCACATTTACAAGATGTCAGTATCCGCTCTAAGTTGCTGTATTTTATATTGTTAGAAAAATACTTTTTTTTTTTTTTTTTTTTTTTTTTTTTTTTTTTTTTTTTTTTTTGAGACGGAGTCTCGCTCTGTCGCCCAGGCTGGAGTGCAGTGGCCGGATCTCAGCTCACTGCAAGCTCCACCTCCCGGGTTTACGCCATTCTCCTGCCTCAGCCTCCCGAGTAGCTGGGACTACAGGCGCCCGCCACCACGCCCGGCTAGTTTTTTGTATTTTTTAGTAGAGACGGGGTTTCACTGTGTTAGCCAGGATGGTCTCGATCTCCAGACCTCGTGATCCGCCCGTCTCGGCCTCCCAAAGTGCTGGGATTACAGGCTTGAGCCACCGCGCCCGGCCTTTTTTTTTTTTTTTTACCTTTTATGATTTCTAAAGTTAAGATACGCCTTAAAGCTGATGACATCTTCCAGGTGCTTCTGGCCATGTAATTATGAAGTTAGATTAGGAGCATCTTAACCAACTTATTTTACATAACTTTACTTTCATTATAAGCACAAGTTAGATGGGATGTGAAAACAAACATTTAAGTCTAAAGAAGCTATTTCAATTGGCATAAAATAACTGTGCATCTTACATTGAAAATGTCTTAAATTTAGTGAAATTGGCCAGGCACAGTGGCTCACACCTATAATCCAGCACTTTGGGAGGCTGAGGTTGGAAGATCACTTGAGACCAGGAGTTGGAGACCAGCCTGGGCCATATAGTGAGATGCCATCTGTGGGGAAAAAAAAAAATACGTATATATGTATACACACACACACACACACACACACACACACACACACACATATAATTTGTGAATTTAAAGCAATCCCAATTAATATCTCAATAGGCTTTTCAAAACTTGACTCTAAAGTTTGTATGAAAGAACAAAAATGAAACTTTTTATAAAAATTATGAAAATCTGTTCATGAAGGAGGTATTAGTGCAGTGAAATATTAAAGTGTATGTCGAAGCAAAACCAATTTGAACATCAGATCACTGACACACAGTTGAGAGCACTGAAGTAGCCTCATCTATAGAAATGTTTTATGTGGTAAACAGTGGTATATGTGATGAAAATCAGGAATTCCTTAGTAAATAGTATTGGATGAACTGAGTAGCCATTGGGAAAAAAAGAGAATTATCTTGCTATCTCACTTCTTTTTTTTTTTTTTGAGACAGAGTCTCCCTCTGTTGTCCAGACTGGAGTGCAGTGGCGTGATCTCGGCTCTCTGCAACCTCCGCCTCCCAGGTTCAAGCGATTCTCCTGCCTAAGCTTCCCAAGTAGCTGGGATTACAGACGCCCGCTACCACGCTCAGCTAACTTTTTTTTTCTTTGTAGTAGAGACGGGGCTTTCACCATGTTGGCCAGGCTCGTTTTGAACTCCTGACCTCAAGTGATTCACTCGCCTCAGCCTCCCAAAGTGCTAGGATTATAGGCATGAGCCACCGTGCCCAGCCACTATCTCACTTCTTTTGTTTAACATGTCTGTGAGATTTGTTTATGTTGTATATTGCAGTTCTTCTTTATTTTATAGGATTATATTGTGTTAATATATCACATTTTATCCGTTTTACTACTGGTGAAAATTTTGGTTATTTCTTTATTTTGGCTAAAGTGAATAAAATGGCTAAGAACATTTTGTACATGTTTGGTGGACATAAATATTCATTTTCTGTTGGAACTGAGTGGGACTGCTGGGTCATAGGATGTATGTTTGTTTTGTTTTGGCATATGTTGCCAGTTTTCCAGAATGATTGTAACAGCTTACACTCCTACCAGCAATGTAATAGGTTCCCCTCCTATCTTCCCCTCCCTCCCTCCTTACCTCCTTCCTTCCCTTCCCCCTTCTCCCTTTCCCCTCTTCCTTCCTTCCCTCCCTCCCTCCCTTTTTCTCTTCCTTTTCTTCTTACTGTTTCTCTTCCTCTCTCTCTTGTGATTCTTCATCATTCAACTTGAGCCCTTACATACAGAAATACAGAAAAAAAGTTGGTGAATTTGCATAAAAACAGACAAGCTGCTGGGCCTGGTGGCTCATGCCTGTAATCCCAGCACTTTGAGAGGCTGAGGCGGGCAGATCACTTGAAGCCAAGAGTTCGAGACCAGCCTGGCCAATAAGGTGAAACTCCGTCTCTACTAAAAATACAAAAATTAGCCAGGTGTAGTGGCACATGCCTGTAATCCCAGCTACTTGGGATGCTGCGGCAGGAGAATTTGCTTGAACCCAGGAGGTGGAAGTTGCAATAAGCCGAGATCGCACCACTGCACTGTACTCCAGCCAGGGCAACAGAGCAAGACTCCTCATCTCAAAAATAAATAAATAAATAAACAAACAGGCAACCTAGACATGGCAAAAACTAGTATAAACAAAACTGGGACTCCAGTGATAAGCTGGGAAAAAATAGTTGCCATGCAGCATGTTCAAAGGGCTTATTTCCTTTAAAAAGCAGGATCACTTGCTGATAGAAAACACCAACAACTCAGTAGACAAATGGGCACATTCAGTGACAGTTCAAAGGAAAGACAAATGACTCCTAAATGTATGAAATGATCCTCAGTTTCAGTCAGTATAAGAGTTAAGCAAATTGAAACTATACAGAAAGCATTTTAAAAATAACCGATTAACACGATTAAGAAGTTTGATTAGCTATTGACTAAGGTGTAGGAAAATAGCTACTTCCGTATATTAATGGTAAGATTCTAAACTCTATGGAGAGCAGTTGAATAATATCCATTAAAATTCAAGAATGCACGTACCTTTTGTAGTATAGTATAGTTTTGATCAGCTGTGGTGTATTTACACAATGGGATATTATAGAGCAATAAGAATGAATGAATTACAATTCACCCAACATGAATGACTCGCAATCATAATGTTGGGTGAAAGAGCCAAACACAAATATAAGTTCAAAAAAGATAAAATTCTGGTGTTAGAAGTCAGGGTAGTATTACTCTTGGGGAGCTCACTGGATGGAGACATGAGGGGCTTTTGGAGGCTTATCATCTTTTTTTTTTTTTTAATCTCTGTTAGGTGGAATTATATTGAGAAAATTCATCAAGCTATGAACTTAAGAATTATGTACTGCTCTGAATGTATGCTATACTTCAATACACGTTTTAATGTAAATAAAAATAATGTGCATACATCAAGTCACACATCACACGCATCACACAGTCACACATAAAGAATGCACATAACTTTTGTTTTAGCAGTTCCATCCTAGGCATAACATACATTTACAACACACTCTTGTATATGTGGGGGTTAAAAATAGCATGAAGGTATTCATTGCTGTGTTTATAAGCACAAAAGCTTGTACAAAACCTAATTACCCATAAGTAAGGAACTGGTAAAATAATTGATATAGTCATACAGTAAATTGGTAGCAGTTTTTTTTTTTTTTTTTTTTGAGACAGAGTCTCACTTTATCACCCAGGCTGGAGTGTAGTGGTGCAATCTCGGCTCACTGCAACCTCCGACTCCTGGGTTCAAACAGTTCTCTGCCTCAGCCTCCCAAGTATATGGGATTACAGGCACCTGCCATCACGCCCGGCTAATTTTTGTATTTTTAGTAGAGACGGGGTTTCACCATCTTGGCCAGGCTGGCGTTGAACTCCTGACCTCGTGATCTATCCGCCTTGGCCTCCCAAAGTGTTGGGATTACAGGTGTGAGCCACTGCACCCAGCCAGGTATCTGCTCCTAAAAGGAGTATGGCAGTTATATATGAACTAATTTAGAAAAGTCTCTAAGATATATTAAATGAAAAGACCAAAGTGCATGAACAGTATGTGTAGTATGCCACTGTTTGTGTGTGGGTGTGTTTTATCTCAATAGGCATATATTTGCAAGCTTATATAGTTAGAATATATTTGGAAAGATGGGAAGATACACTAACACTGGCTGTCTCTGAGGAGTGAAACTGAGTGGCTAGAAGGCAGAATTGGGTGACACTTTCTATACTAATTTGTGACTTAAAATTTTTAAAAATTTTTAATTGTGATAAAATACATATAACAAAACTTACAATCTTAAACATTTTTAAGGGTACAGTTCAGTAGTGTAAAGTATATTCATATTGTTGTACAACCAGTCTCCAAAACTTTTTCATAGCCATTGAACAAGTACTTAATACTTCCCCTACCCTTGGCAGTCACCATTCTACTTTCTGTTTCTATGAATTTGACTACTCTAGATAGCTCATGCAAGTGGAATCATATAGTGTTTGTCCTTTTGTAACTGGTTTGTTTCACTTAGCACAGTGTTCTCAAGGTCCATACTGTTTTGTGACTTTTGAATATTTTGTTTATTACCCATTTTCAAAAGAGCATTAAAGTAAAAAGACATGACCTTATTCAGAGCTGGTTAATTACATGGTAAAAAGTTGATGGCTGGTATGTCTTAGTCATTTCAACCAATACTAAATGCCAGTTTGGGCAGCAAAACAACTTTCTGCCAAAGCGCCATTTGAAGCCTGGTTTATGACATGTTTTGCCTTTTGTCATCTTTGGGTGCCACCCAAATTGCAGGCTCAAGGCCCCAGCCTCTTGACTGTGTTCCACAGTTTCCCCCCTTGGCTTATTGTCTAACTTTGGCCTGGTCTTCCAAATACACCTCTTTATCCCAGGAACAAGTTGCTTCTATGCCAAGGGCATGGCTTCCTCTTTGCAGATTGTCTCATATCTCTGACCTGGAAAAAAGGGGGTTTTTTCATTCTGCTAACTTTTTAGTGCTAACTTTTTAACTGTGAGATCATTATTTTAGAGCCCTCTGCAGTAATATTGTTTCTCATGGATTGAAATTCATTGTTTCCAGTAGGATTTTTGACTAGATGTGGAAACAGAAGGACAAGTTGAAATGACTCTGAAGCTTATGGGAGGACTGAGTATCATTAACTGGCACAGAGGGAGAAAGGCAGGCTCTAGGTGGAAGATATGTGACTTGCTTTTGAAAAGAGTGGTGTGAGATTCTGGCCTGTGAAAATAGCTGGAGTTATGAGCTAGAAATGGGGACTTAAAAAAGAGCTTCATGCCAGACGTGGTATCCCAGCACTTTCGGAGGCTGGAGACGGGCGGTTCATCTGAGGTCAGGAGTTTGAGACCAGCCTGACCAACATGGAGAAACCCCGTCTCTACTAAAAATACAAAAATTAGCTGGGCATGGTGGCGCATGCCTGTAATCCCAGCTACTTGGGAGGCTGAGGCAGGAGAACAGCTTGGGGTGTAGAGGTTGCAGTGAGCCAAGATCACGCCATTGCACTCCAGCCTGGGCAACAAGAGTGAAACTCCGTCACAAAAAAAAAAAAAAAAAAAGCTTCGTGTGTGTGTGTGTATTGAAAATACAGAAAAATAGCTGGGTGCAGTGGCTCACACCTATAATCCCAGCGCTTTGGGAGGCCAGTGTGGGTGGATCACAAGGTCAGGAGATAGAGACCATCCTGGCTAACACGGTGAAACCCTGTCTCTACTGAAAGTACAAAAAAATTAGCCAGGCGTGCTGGCGGGCACCTGTAGTCCAAGCCACTTCGGAGGCTGAGGCAGGAGAATGGTATGAACCCAGGAGGGGAGGCGGAGCTTGCAGTGAGCCGAGATTGTGCCATTGCACTGCAGCCTGGGTGACAGAGCAAGACTCCGTCTCAAAAAAAAAAAAAAAGAAAGTATTACTCACAAAATAGGTCATCATTCTTAACACCTTAAGTGAATTAACTGCTGTTTTTTCCTCTGGTTGTATGTGTATAAAAGTACATATATAGCTGGGTGTGGTGGCTCACGCCTGTAATGCCAGCACTTTGGGAGGCTGAGGCTGGCAGATCGCTTAAGGCCAGGAGTTTGAGACCAGCCTGGCCAATAAGGTGAAACCCCATCTCTACTAAAAATACAAAAATGGCCGGGTGCGGTGGCTCAAGCCTGTAATCCCAGCACTTTGGGAGGCCGAGGCGGGCGGATCACGAGGTCAGGAGATCGAGACCATCCTGGCGAACATGGTGAAACCCCGTCTCTACTAAAAATACAAAAAACTAGCCGGGTGAGGTGGCGGCGCCTGTAGTCCCAGCTACACGGGAGGCTGAGGCAGGAGAATGGCATAAACCCGGGGGGCGGAGCTTGCAGTGAGCTGAGATCTGGCCACTGCACTCCAGCCTGGGCGACAGAGCGAGACTCTGTCTCAAAAAAAAAAAAAAAAAAAAAAAAAAAATTAGAACCGGGTGTGGTGGCACATGCCTGTGGTCCCAGCGGGCCGAGGCATGAGAATCGCTTGAACCCCAAAGGCAGAGGTTGCAGTAAGCCAAGATTGCGCCACTGAACTCCTGCCTGGGTGACAGAGCAAGACTCTGCTAAAAAAAAATAATAAAAGTACATATATAAACTTTAAAATGTAGTAGAAATTATATTTTGTATTCACCCTTTTTCCCTCTGTGAATGAAGAAGTCCAAGGCCAGTCACTTAGTACTTCTGCAAAAGAGGTCATGAATGAATCTGTAGGACTTGTTGAAATTTCACAGGTGAGATCCTACACAGATGGAGAAGAAAATGCGGCAAGAATAGGATTTTGGAAACTTGCCAAGAACTTTCAGGATTCAAGAATCAGAAATCATAATCAAAGAGGTAGGAGAATTAAGAGTTTAGTGTCAAACTAAGAAGAACAAATTCCAAGAAAAATGGAGGCAAAATTTTGTTTGATGTTATAAAGAGGGAGAGCTGGATGAAGACTAAGCATTTAAATACTAAATTGAGGGAATAGTGGCTTGCACATGCCTGTAATCTCAGTGCTTTGGGAGGCCTAGGTGGGAGGATGCCTTGAGACCAGGAGTTTGAGGCTGCAGTGAATTATGAGCCACTGCACTCCAGCCTGGGTGAGAGTGAGACCCTGTCTCAAAACATCAACAACAATAAGATACAAATTGAGAAACTGTTACTTACTTTGCAATATATATTTGTCCAGCAGTGATGGAATAACAAGGACTGGATTTACACATGTGAAATAGCAATTTGTAGGCACTGGGTAACAGGTAAAGCAAGACTGTGGTCACTGAAAGGTGGGAAACAAACCTACTAAGCTCTATGATTGCCCCAATTTATTATCTGGAGGTAGTTTTCAGGCTGCAGAGCAGGGATGGGGAAGCCAAATAGAGCCTGGTGTCTTAGAATTGGGAGGACAAGATGGGGGTTGGCAGGGAGGGAAGGCTGTCATCATTCATGGGACAGAGTACCAGAGAGGTGGGAGTTGTACACAGAACTCCAGAGATAGGCGGAGGAGTCTCCTGAAGTCTGGTTGAGTCCTGATCTACACGTGCATGAGAGGAGAGCACCTGAGACCTGAGAAAGAACCCCACTGGAAAGGAGCAGGCCAAACAATTCCTGGAACTCACACAGAGCTGGAAATAGTCTGTGTGCCCATTAGCCAGAGTATATGCAAGGGCATCAAAAGAGCCTTTGTAATGAGGCTAAATTTGCCCTAAGTTAAAGGCTACTCTGGACCTGTTCTCACAATGAAAAAGCAAGTCTTGGAAGATCCAGCCAATTTAAAGAATCTTACCTGTGTGTGAGAACAAAGTCCAGCCCCATTTAGAGGAAAACACAAAATCCAACACCCAAAACACGAAACTCATAATGTTTGGCATTCAGTAAAATGACCAGGCATGCAAAGAACCAGGAAAATATGACATAATCAGGAGAACAATCAACAGAACTAGATCCAGAAATGACAGAGATGATGGAATTAACAAAGGCATGAAAACGGCAATTATAAATATGCTCTCGGTTCAAAAAAAGTAGAGGAAATGGTTGACAGTGGAAAGAGAAGTGGAAGGTATATTTTAAAAAGACCCAAACAGAACATCTAAAGTTGGAAATAAATTTTAAAATGCAGTGATGGCATTAACAGCAATTGAGGCACTGCAGATCAGTGGACTTAAAGACAGCAATAGAAACTGTCCAAAATGAGAACAGAAAGAAAAATGGAAAAATTGATAGAGCATCAATGACTGTAACAAGGACAATTGTTAGAGATAGGAACAGTCTAACATATGTAATTGGAGCCCCAGAAAAGAGGGAAAGGGGAGAACAGAAAAAAAGATTGTAAAAAATAATAACAAGAAAATTCTCAAATTTGATGAAAACTATAAGCCCACATATTTAAGAATCCCAAGGAGAATAACTGTAAAGGAAACCACGCCAAGGCACATCCTCGTCAAACTGTTGACAACTCATAATAAAGAGAAAATCTTGAAAACAGGCAGAGAAAAAATACACATCATGTACGGAGTAACAGAGATAAGGATGATAGCAGACTTCTCATCAGAAATTTAGCAAATCAAAATACAATTGAGAGACGTCTTTAATTTTTTTTTTTTTTTTTTTTTTTTGAGGTGGATTTTTGCTCTTATTGCTCAGGCTAGAGTGCAATGGCGTGATCTCGGCCCACCACAACCTCCACCTCCTGGGTTCAAGTGATTCTCCTGCCTCAGCCTACTGAGTAGCTGGGATTACAGGCGTGTACCACCATGCCTGGCTAATTTTGTATTTTTAGTAGAGATGGGGTTTCTCCATGTTGGTGAGGCTGATCTCGAACTCCCAGCCTCAGGTGATCTGCCTGCCTTGGCCTCACAAAGTGCTGGGATTACAGGTATGAGCCACCGCGCTTGGCCTTCATTTTTGTGTTTTTCAAGACAGAGTCTCATTCTTGCCCAGGCTGGAGTGCAGTGGTGCGAACTCAGCTCACTGCAACCTCTGCCTCCCAGGATCAAGTGATTCTCCTGCCTCAGCCTCCCAAGTAGCTGTGATTATAGGCGCATGCCACCATGCCTGGCTAATTTTTTTTTTTTTTTTTTAGTAGAGACAAGGTTTCACCATGTTGGCCAGGCTGGTCTTGAACTCCTGACCTTGTGATCTGCCTGCGTCGGCCTCCCAAAGTGCTGGCATTACAGGTGTTAGCCACCGTGCCCAGCCTGGAGAGACATCTTTAAAGTGCTTTTTAAAAAAGACTGCTGGGGCTGGGTGCAGTGGCCAACACCTGTAATCCCAGCACTTTGGGAGGCAAGGCAGGAAGATTTTGAGACCAGCCTGGGTGACATGGCAAAACCCCATCTCTACAAAGAATGCAAAAATCAGCAAGGCGTAGTGGTGCGCGCATGTGGTTCCAGCTCCTTGGGAGACTGAGGTTAGAGGATCACTTGAGCCTGGGAAGCAGAGGCTGCAGTGAGCCGTAATTGAGCCACACTGCACTTTAGCCTGGGTGACAAAGCAAGACCCTGTCTCAAAAAAATAGGCCTACTGGAATTTGTTGCCAGCAGACCTGCACAAGAACTGTTGAAGTTGTTCAGGCAGAAGGCAAATGGTTTAAAATGGAAATTTAGATCTTCATAAAGGATTGAAAAGTGCTAGAATTGGTAACTGTGGGAGTAAAAATAAGACAATTTTTTTTTCTTTTTTAATCTCTAAAAGACGGCTGCATTGAAGGTGATTGCTAACAGGTACAGGATTTCCCTTTTTGTATGATGGAAATGTTCTGCAATTAGTGGTGATGGTTGCACAACATTGTGAATTAAAAGAAATAGTAGCTTTAAAAAGATAGTTGCTTAAAGCAAAAATAATAATGCATTATAGGTTTTATAACACATGGGAGTAAAAGTTATGACATTAGCTCAAAGAATGGAAGGGGACAGGAAGGGTATAAGAAACCTTAGTCAGGTTATTTATTTATTTATTTATTTGAGACAGAGTATCGCTTTGTTGCCCAGGGTGGAGTACAGTAGCGCAATCCTGGCTCACTGCAACCTCTGCCTCCTGGATTCAACAAGGTTCAGCAAGCCTCCCAAATATGTGGGATTTCAGTTGTGCACCTCCACACCCAGCTAATTTTTGTATTTTTAGTAGAGATGGGGTTTCACCATTTTGGCCAGGCTGGTCTCAAACTCCTGACCTCAAGTGATCTGCCTGCCTCAGCCTCCCAAAGTGCTGGGATTATAGGCGTGAGCTACCGTGCCTGGCAGAAACCTTACTAAGGTTCTTAAGCTGTACATGGAGTGGTATCCTTCACCTGGAAGGCAGACTGATAGTTAACACTGTATAATTTAAAACCTAGAACAACTACCAGAAAAATTAAAGAAGTATAGCTAACAAACTGATAGTGGAGATAAATAGAATTCTAAAGAAAAAATTAAAAGAATGCAAGACATATAGGGAAAGAAACAAAGCACAGATGGGATAAATAGAAAAGGACAGCAAAATGGTACATTTCAACAGAGTCATGGATCAATTATTACATTAAATGTAAATAGTCTTGAAAAATTCATTCAGGTTAAAAATACAGGAGAAGATAAAAATCTCCATTTTCACCATCATTATACTTCCTTCCAGTTGATTTTTGTCTGTATGTATATATGTGTGTATACATGTGTACCTGTGTATGTATATATGTATGTTATACACATTGTATACATATATGTGTATATATACATTGTGTATATACATACACGCCTGTATAGATGTATATGTATACATATAGGTATGTATGTGTATATGTATATAGGTATGTATAGGTATACATATACATACACATATGCGTACAAATGCAGGTGTATGCACATAAATAATGTGCAGTTTTTTAGAAACAAAATTGGAATCATGCTTTTTGTTTCCTTTAACTTTTAATAGTGAACATTTGGACCTGTAATAAAATATTTGAAAACAGCTTTTAATGTCTGTATAGTGTTCCACCAAGTGCCACCTTATAACTTGTTTCATTCTAGGTAATTTGTCGTATAATTTGTTTTAAATTGGCCTTTTTTTTTTTTTTTGAGATGGAGTCTAGCTTTGTTGCCCAGGCTGGAGTGCAGTGGTGCGATTTCGGCTCACTATAACCTCTGCCTCCTGGGTTCATGCCATCCTCCTGCCTCAGCCTCCCGCATAGCTGGGACTACAGGTGCCCGCCACCACACCAGGCTAATTTTTTTTATTTTTAGTAGAGATGGTGTTTCGCCGTGTTAGCCAGGATGGTCTTGATCTCCTGACCTCGTGATCTGCCTGCCTTGGCCTCCAAAAGTGCTGCGATTACAGGTGTGAGCCACCGTGCCCGGCCAAATTTGCCATTTTAAATAATGCTGAGTATTCTTGTATACTTCTGTGTAAATCTTTACATCATTGATTTTTTTTTTTTTTTTTTTTTTTTTTTTTTTGAGACAGAGTCTCACTCTGTTGCCCAGGCTGGAGTGCAGTGGTGTGATCTCAGCTCACTGCAAGCTCCACCTCCTGGGTTCACGCCATCCTCCTGCCTCAGCCTCCCGAGTAGCTGGGACTACAGGCGCCCGCCACCACGCCTGGCTAATTTTTTGTATTTTTAGTAGAGACGGGGTTTCACCATGTTAGCCAGGATGGTCTCGATCTCCTGACCTTGTGATCCACCCGTCTCTGCTTCCCAAAGTGCTGGGATTACAGGCGTGAGCCACTGCGCCCAGCCTACATCATTGATTTTTTGGCTGTATTCCTACAAGTGGAATTGTCAAATTTACATCTAGAAAATTAAAACAATTTATGTTTCCATTACAGATTATGGAAGTGCCAATTTAACCTTATCCTTGGTCCACGTGTGGTATTAGTTTAAAAACGTTGCCACCCAGATTTTTTAAAAACTTGATTACCCCAGACACCCAATCCTCACTGTGCTTGTAGGATACTTACTTTATCTCTGAAATCTTTGAAATTCTACCAAAATCTCTTTGCCTTAAATTTGGCTAAAACATAAAACATATACATTAATTTTTTCCTTTCCTTCTCTTCCTGCCCCTTTTCTTCATCAGCATAGTTTTCTTCATTTACTTCTTTGATTACTACTTCAGCTTCATTGGTTCTAGAATGTGAACATTTTGAAGACACATTCCATATCTCCCATATTCTCTGTTGTATCGTGGCCATAGTATACTAGATGCTCAATAAATTTGTCGAAAAGGCCAGGCATGGTGGCTCATGCCTGTAATCCCAGCACTTTGGGAGGCCAAGGGAGGCGGATCACCTGAGGTCAGGAGTTCAAGACCAGCCTGGTGCTGGTGGTCTCAACTACTTGGGAGGCTGAGGTGGGAATATTGCTCGAGCTCAGGAGGATGAGGGTGCAGTGAGCTATAGTACCACTGCATTGCAGCCTGGGTGACAGAGCAAGACACTGTCCCAAAAAAAAAAAAAAAAAAAAGGTATGGTGAAATTTTTAGTAGTATAAAGTTAGGTCTAAGAGTTTTATTTGCAAAGATTACCATGTGGGAGTAATCTCTAGACATTTTTTACTTCCTGGCCTATTTTGTAAGACCCCCAAAGTTGGAGAACTGGATCAGGGAAAGAAGCAAAGCTTGAATACACACTGCCTATTTTTGAGAGGAACACAAATTTAGAACTTGAAACAATTGGAGTTATTCCTTTCCTTAATTACACTTTGGAGTTTGGCCCTAGGGACCCAGAAATGAATGTGAGTTCCTCTTCTCTAGGAGTCCAGTTTAATGTTAGACATACATGGTAATAAGCACAGTCCATGCAACAGAAATCAGTGGCGTGAAGGTAAAGGGGAAGAGATCAATAATTCATGGTTGACGTTTTCCACTGAGGTACCAGCATCAGTTTTATGCAGAATGGAGGACATTTGAGATTTCATTTTGGGGCCATAGGAGGCTATAACCTGGGATGGGTAAAAAAAATTACAAAGCAGTGCTTACGCTCAGGTTGGAAACCTTGAACTTGTACTGGTGCTAGTAATGGGTTTTTTCCTAGTAGTATTTACAGCGCCTGTACAGGGGTGGAAAATGAAACTAGTGTATTTACTCAAAATAGGTGACTTGAAGGAAAATGGGATGGAGCAAAGTAGTGCTTTATAATCAGCCCCAGTTTTCAGGATAAGACTGCTAGAGAATCGTTACTTTTCACATTATAATGTAAAATTAATCATTAAAACTTTAAGTAAAATTGGAGGTTTTTGGCCAGACACAGTGGCTCATGCCTGTAATCCCAAGCACTTTGGGAGGCCGAGCCAGGCAGGCCACCTGAGGTCAGGAGTTCGAGACCAGCCTGGCCACCATGGTGAAACCCTGTCTTTACTAAAAATACAAAAATGAGCCAGGCGTGGTGGCGTGTGCCTATAATCCCAACTACAACAGAGGCTGAGGCATGAGAATCGCTTAGAACTTGGGAGGCGGAGGTTGCAGTGAGCCGAGATCATGCCATTGCACTCCAGCCAGGGCGACACAGCGAGACTCTGTCTCAAAAAAAAAAAAATGGAGGATTTAAATATCTTTCCTCATACCAAAAACTATTCATGGTAGCAGCATTTCTGACAGCCCCTGGCATCCTTTTGTTACTGGCTAGGAAGAGAAATGTAGACTGCTTTCACAGTCCAGAATGACCCTCCCTAGGCCTCCCACTGTTCAGTTGTGATTACTGTCAATAGACGCCACTGTGAATACTACTGTTTTGTTTCATTTTGTTTTAATCATAGAGAAAAGGTTTTAATACTTTCTCTGCGACTAGGTAGGCTAATGATCTACAGATCTTTGAGCAGGTGTTTAATAATTTTTCAAGTTCAAGTTCACTTGAACTTCAGGGAGTCTGAGATTACAATCAGAACATTTGGTTATTTCCAATGACAGTTTTACTCAGCTGGTTAACCTAAGCGAGATAGGTTTTGTTTTCAAGATCTTCCTTCATCAGTTTTTTTTCCCTTATCAAAGACAGCAGTTTCAATGGAGCGAACACTGGATTAAGTATGAAAATGTGCTCTGGTCCCAGCTTAGATTGCTTACCAGGAAAACAAGCAAGCAGTATGTCAGATCTTTTAACTCCTGTGATGCGCAGAGGCTACAACTGCTGTGCCCATGAATATTGACAATTAAGACATTTTCCTATACCCTTCAAATTTGTATTAGTAGAATCTCAGTTAATAGATATTTATTTGGCTGGGCATGGTGGCTCATGTCTGTAATCCCAGCACTTTGGAAGGCCGAGGCGGGTGGATCACCTGAGGTCAGAAGTTCGAGACCAGCCTGGCCAAAACCCCTGTCTCTACTAAAAATAGAAAAATTAGCCAAGTATGGTGGCACACACCTGTAATCCCAGCTACTCAGGAGCTGAGGCAAGAGAATCGCTTGAACCTGGGTGGCAGAGGTTGCAGTGAGTCGAGATTGCACCACTGCATTCCAGCCTAGGCGACAGAGCAATGCTCCGTCTCAAACACATAAAAGGCGGGGGGTGGGTGGTGGGGAGCAAAAACAAAAGTTAGAAGCTTCAAAGAACAGTTTCGACAGATTATCACCAAATACCTTATAAATGAAGCAGAATATTCTAGAATTTAATTTTCCAACCAATGAGATCCACACACAGGAAATGTAATGGAACCAAATCTATTTCCTTCACCTAAAGATAATTAAACTCTTCATGGCATAAACTGTTAGAATTGGCTAATGCTGAAAGATAAAGGATTGAGGAGACTTGCTTTATTTTGGATAAAATTGGAAGTGCATATCCTGAACTTGGTGAAATTGTTTTTAAGATCTCTTCTTCCATTCCATCAAGACATCTCAGTAACAATGGTTTCTCTGCCTAAGAATATTGTTAAATCAAAACATAGCAAAGCTTAGTCTTATATTGTCAATTGAAACTGGTGCTGTGCCCGGGCGCGGTGGCTCACCTGTAATCCCAGCAATTTGGGAGGCCGAGGAGGGTGGATTGCTTGAGGCAAGGAGTTTGAGACCAGCCTGGCTAACATGGCAAAAGCCCGTCTCTACTAAAAAAAAAAAAAAAAAAAAAAAAAAATTAGGCTGGGCGCGGTGGCTCACGCCTGTAATCCCAGTACTTTGGGAGGCTGAGGTGGGTGGATCAGGAGGTCAGGAGTTCAAGACCAGCCTGGCCAACATAGTAAAACCCTGTCTCTACTAAAAACACAAAAATTAGCCAGGCATGGTGGCGCATGCCTATAGTCCCAGCTACTGGGAAGGCTGAGGCAGGAGAATCACTTGAACCTGGGAGGCAGAGGTTGTGTTGAGCCAAGATAGCGTCACTGCACTCCAGCCTGGTCAACAGAGTGAGACTCCATCTCAAAAAAAAAAAAAAAATTTAGCCGAGTGTGGTGGTGGTGCGGGCCTATAATTCCAGCTACTCGGGAGGCTGAGGCAGCAGAATCACTTGAACCTGGGAGGTGGGGATTGTAGTAAGCCGAGATCACACCACTGCATTCCAGCCTGGGCGACAGAGAGAGATTCTGCCTCAAAAAAACAAAAAAGAAAGTGGTGCTGTCTTCAACCCAGCCTAGATAAATTAATGAGGTAAGCTCATCTATCACATTATTTTGTCACTTTTAATTCAGTTACAATTGCAAAACAACTATGTATATGATTCTTTATGTCCAGTTTTTATAATTCTTTGTATTGTATCTATTTTTATTTTTTTGGAGATGGAGTTTCGCTCTTGTTGCCCAGGCTGGAGTGCAATGGCGGCGATCTTGGCTCACTACTACCTCTGCCTCCGGATTCAAAATATTCTCCTGCCTCAGCCTCTTGAGTAGCTGGGATTACAGGCATGCACCACCACACCTGGCTTATTTTGTATTTTAGTAGAGATGGGGTTTGTCCATGTTGGTAAAGCTGGTCTTGAACTCCCAACCTTAAGTGATTCAACTGCCTCGGCCTCCCAAAGTGCTGGGATTACAGGCGTGAGCCACCACACCCAGCCTGTATTGTATTTATTGATATTATTAAAACATAATTCAGCTGAATAAATTACATGAGCTTGTATTTTACGTGCCTGATGTTTTTATTTATTTTTTAATACTTCATTTTGCAAACATATCAGTCTACAATGGATTGGAATCTTTTTTTTTTTCTTTTTTTTTTTTTGAGATGGAGAATTGCTTTGTCGCCCAGGCTAGAGTGCAGTGGCGCAATCTTGGCTCACTGAAACCTCTGCTTCCTAGGTTCAAGCAATTCTGCCTCAGCTTTCTGACCAACTGGGAAGACAGGTGCATGCCACCACACTCAGCTAAATTTTTGTATTTTTAGTAGAAACGGGGTTTCACTGTATTAGCCAGGATGGTTTCCATCTCCTGACCTCGTGATCTGCCTGCCTCGACCTCCCAAAGTGCTGGGATTATAGGCATAAGCCATGATGGCTGGCCTGGATTGGAAATTTTAAAAACTCTGCCTTCGGCCGGGCGCGGTGGTTCAAGCCTGTAATCCCAGCACTTTGGGAGGCCGAGACGGGCAGATCACGAGGTCAGAAGATCGAGACCATCCTGGCTAACACGGTGAAACCCCGTCTGTACTAAAAAATACAAAAAACTAGCTGGGCGAGGTGGCGGGCGCCTGTAGTCCCAGCTACTCGGGAGGCTGAGGCAGGAGAATGGTATAAACCCGGGAGGCGGAGCTTGCAGTGAGCTGAGATCGCGCCACTGCACTCCAGCCTGGGCGACAGAGCAAGACTCCGTCTCAAAAAAAAAAAAACAAAAAAAAAACTCTGCCTTCACTGGTTTGAGAAATACCAGGCTACCCGTAAGTAGCTACTTACATTTTGAGTTTGTGTGAACAGATTAAATCCAGATAATCTTGAATAAATCTCTCTTCTTCTTCTTTTTTTTTTTTTTTGAGATGGAGTCTCGCTCTGTCTCCCAAGCTGAAGTGCCGTGGCAAGATCTTGGCTCACTGCAACCTCTGCCTCCCGGGTTCAAGCGATTCTCCTGCCTCAGCTCCTGAGTAGCTGGGATTATAGGTGTGTGCCACCATGCTTGGCTATTTTTTCTATTTTTAGTAGAGACAGGGGTTTTGGCCAGGCTGGTCTCGAACTTCTGACCTCAGGTTATCCACCTGCTTTGGCCTTCCACAGTGCTGGGATTACAGGCCTTTTGTGTGTGTGAGACGGAGCCTTGCTCTGTCGCCCAGGCTGGAGTGCAATGGTGCAATCTCGACTCACTGCAACCTCTGCCACCCGGGTTCAAGCAATTCTCTTGCCTCAACCTCCCAAGGAGCTGGGATTACAGGCATGTGCCACCATGCCCAGCTAATTTTTGTATTTTTAGTAGACATGGGGTTTCAGGATCTTGGCCAGGCTGGTCTTGAACTCCTGACCTCATGACCCACCCACCTCGGCCTCCCAAAGTGCTGAGATTAGAGGTGTGAACCATCATGCCCCGCCTTGTTTTTACCTTTTAGTCTTACCTGTTGTTAAAAAGCATGTTGCTTTCCTTCCTTGTAAGGAAGTGTTAAGATAATTAAAAGTAACAAGTTGGCTAACCAGTTCACATCTTTTAAAAGTTAGAAACAAACTTGTTTCTTACCTTGCAGAATCTCTGAGTCTGTTCTGTAATTCAAATTTCTCCTTAGTACCTTTGTTTTAACATGAACATTGTTTTAACAATTCACTAACAGTATCCTTTTTTATTAGCACATAATAAAGAGAATAATCATTAATGTGTATTTGCATTCTCATGATTTTTATTATGACACTACACACATACTGTTTAGTTCAACTGACATTTTTTGTACCAAGATCACACACACTAAGCAGTGATTTTCTTTCTGGTGCAAGCTGCTTAATCTGGGGAACTACTCCAGAATGTTTTCTTGTCATTGCAGCTGTGCTGTCGGAACATTCTTGTATACAGAATTCCAGACCAGTTTTGTTGCCAACATAATTCTCATCGTTTTACCCAGTTCAGAACTAGTTGTGTTTGTTGTATGTAAAACTGAGAAAAAGAATTCTTCCTTCACATTACCATCATTTTCGGGTAGCACATTAGCAGTATCTGTGCGCTTGTCAAGGTACAATGAAAAGCACTTTGCAAGTTTTTTTTTTTTTTTTTTTTTTTTTTTTTTGTAAATTGGTCTTCTGTATCATTAGTTTCCAAAGGTAGCAAGCTATGCTTTCATTGGAAAGTGCAGATTTACCCTTTGACGTAAGTAATATTCACTTGTTTCTTGACAATAGCATTTTTATTTTAGCAATCCTAAGTGCTGGGACAGGAAGCATCTAAAACATTTATGGATAAAATACTGATCATCTGCTTCTGTTAACCTTTAAAATGTAGTACTCTTTCAAAGAATTCTCTCTGTTTTGAGCTTATGTCTGTACATTTGGTTTATAAATGCCCTTAAATTTTGATGATTTTGTTGCTCCATTAACCAGTATATCTATGCAGTTAACAAACTGTGACGTTACACTTCACCATTAATTATGGCTACCACCCTGAACTCAGTATGTGAGGCATCTTTTGGTCTTTATCTCTTTGTATTCATTTCCTTCACCATCCTGTGGTTTACTATATTCAGAGGCATGTCTTTTCCACTGAAAAGATGCTGCACAATCAACTGAAGCTTGTTTATCCGTATGTAAATTTAGTTAAAAAGAATGTAAACTTCATTTCTCTAGTTTAACTCATGTTAAATTACAGATTTAAATACAGGCTTAAGATGAAAATTTTTGCAAAATTAAGTAGTTATAAAAATGAATAAACCCGTGCATTTTCTCAGATTTTTGTATACATTTAGGTAGTTGGTAAAATAGTCGTAGTATATCCCATGTAACTTGATTCTGCCATACCTGCCTAGTACATGTCATGCCATATGCACCTCCCCACGTGAGCTTGACAGCACCTGGATGGGTTATTACTCTCTGTTCAGCAAGACAAATCACTGGTCGTACCCTTGCATGTCATGGCATTGTTGAATGTGTATAAAACTTTTTTTTTTTGTTTAATAGAGACAGCATCTTTCTATTTTGCCCAGGCTAGTCTAGAACTTCTGGGCTCAAGCAGTCCTCCTACCTCAGTGTCCCAAAGTATTGGGATCACAGGCATGAGCCACTGTGCCTGGCCTATACAACTTTCTAAATGCTTATTCTCAGTTTCTGAACTGACCCCATCATGGATTCATAACAAATAATTCATAGACCAGCGCTGGTTTGTGGTTTTGCTCTGATAGGCATTTTGTTGTGATTGGATGAAGAAAGTTATAGGCTTCACATGCATTAAGTCCATAGAAAATAGCTAGTTTCACTACATCTTTTTAAAGGATTTATTTGATAACTATTATATCACACAACAGGGCACATTACCCACTATTGACATATAATCCCATAATATAATATGAAGGTAAAAGGAGGAAGGTTGATTGAACCTGGGAGACAGAGGTTGCAGTGAGCCTCTATCGCACCATTGTACTCCAGCCTGAGTGACAGAGCGAGACCCCATCTCAGGGAAAAAACAAAACAGAGAAATGCTCTAACTTTATATTTCATCATATTGCACTTTAATTTTCAAAAGCTTGACAATGCATTCATTTATAGGCGTCTACTATTTTAACTGGAATTTCAGAACATTTAAAGTAGGCATGAGCTGTGCGTAAATGTTTCTGAGGTGTGAATTTACAAAAGTAGCTTGTATTAGTGGAGCTGTAGAATATTGTTTCTTCTACAGGAAGCCACCAGGAACCATATATTGTGTGGTGGAGCTTGTGGCTCTTTCCGAGCTCACGGTGTTGACAGCTGATGCATTTCAGTGCACGTAACATCCCGTGTTTCTCAGCTGGCTCCATCATGTGTCAGTTTCTTCTGATTCGTGTAATGGATTAGTGAGAATAACCTCACGAAGGATCTGCATGTTACATCTTAATGCACGAAGGCCCCATGTAGCAGGCAGTATGTTCCTCAACAGCTGACTGAAGGCTCCAAGGAAGCTTTACTGACACCATGCCATCGCTTGTACCCTTCAAAACTGGGCACTTAAGGCCTAGTGTATAAGAATCTAGTAAATCAGTGCTTCTCACATTGTGATGAGGAAATACTCCCCCCACCCATCAGGTGGGGAGCTATACTTTGTAAAATATAATTGAAACAAAGTACTAGAAAAATTCATTTTAAAAGATAAAAATATAAAATGTAAAAAGTATATACCACATTTTTATTAATAGATTCAATACATAAAATTACATTTTAGTAAATGTTACAACATAGGAAAGTTTTTCTTTTCCATTTCTGTATGTATTTCATCATGGACTAGTAAACAGTTACAGGAGCAGCACCAGTCCGTGGAACCCACTCTGAGTAGCACCGTGGTAGTTACTGAGCCTTGCATGCCAATCTGTCTGTGTTACTGCAAGATTGGGTAGGGAGGTGTGGGTATCTCAGAGAGCTGGTAATACTGTCAGCAGCAGAACTGCAAACGATAGAGCATCCTGTGGGGCTGCTTCCTCCACAGATCTGAAATGTACATGTCAGAGCCCATCTTGGCTGCTATAACTATGAAAAGTTAAATTTTGATGAAATATAAATCATATTCTTTATTCTGATAGTGAATTTTCCTTAGAGGCAAATTGCTTCTCCGAGTCCTGGGAATGTTCCTGGTTCCCTTCTTTAGCACTGTTGCTAGACCCTTTGTTTTTTTCATGTAACGTATACTTATGGAAGGAGATCTGGGCCTGCTGTTCATTGTACTACAGCAGTCAAATAGGAGCTGGGATGTTCCTCCACCCAGATCTTCACTCACATAACATTCTGTGCCATCAGAAGGGAAAAAAGAGCCAGGTATGGTGACTCACACCTGTAATCCCAGCACTTTGGGAGGTCGAGGTGGGCGGATCACTTGAGGTCAGGAGTTTGAGACCAGCCTGGCCAATGTGACGAAACCCCATCTCTACTAAAAATACAAAAATTAGCTGGGTGTGGTGGTGGACGCCTGTAATCCCAGCCACTCGGGAGACTGAGGCAGGAGAATCACTTGAACCTGGGAGGTTGGAGGTTGTGGTGAGCCAAGATCGGGCCACTGTACTCCAGCCTGAGTGACAGAGTGAGACTCTGTCTCAAAAAAAAAAAAAAAAAGGCGGGGGGGTGGGGAAGGTGTGGGGGGTGTGGAATGAGAATATTCAATTACCAGGATGAACATTCAGAGGTCTGATTGAAATTATATGGATGAAATCACTAAGGAAAATTTCTGGGTAGTTCTTTTGATGTGGCTTTTTGTGCCAAAATAAACTTTTAGGGTCTCCCTCCAATACTAGGTATATGGGAGAGTTTCCAAAGCTGTCAAAACACAGAACTGGAATGACTACAAGTGGAAACTGGAATGACCTGTTGACCCAACTTAGACTTCAGCCCTTATTTCTTAAGTTTAGAAGCATTACTTAAAAATTAAAATGTGTCTTAAATTTGGTACAGTGTATTAATATAGAGACACTAAGTCTTTGGTGCCTTTATTTTATTTTTAATTTTTTGAGACAGGGTCTCACTCTGTCACCCAGGCTGGAGTTCAGTGGCACAATCCTGCCACCTCAGCCTCCTGAGTAGCAGAAACTACAAGTGTGCACCATCATACCACCATGCCCAACTAATTTTAAAATTTTTTGTAGAGGTGAGTTCTCACTTTGTTGCCCAGGCTGGTCTCCAACTCCTGGACTCAAGTTGGTCCTCCCGCCTTGGCCTCCCAAAGTGCTGGGATTACAGGCGTGAGTCACCGCGCACAACCCAGGCACTTCTTGTTTGCCACATCTCTCCTATTCCTTCTCTCTATATCGTCTGTAAATAAATTGTCCTGCATCCTTAACCTCCCCATCTTTCCCTTTGCAGTTTTACCTCAATGAAACTCACCTCTTCCAGCACTACTTTTTAATGGCAAGTACTCATTCAAATTCTCACAGCCCACATACCATGGAGTACAAAAGAGGGTGACAGCATTCTTTCTGCTTCCCATTGCTGTTTTCAAGCTAATTCTTTTCCACCCTCATATTGTTTTATTATTTACATTCTTAGGATTCTCTTGTTAGGATCTGCTTACTCTCCCTCTGGCTGGGTGTTGTGGCTCAAGCCTGTAAGTCCAGGACTTTGAGAGGTTGAAGTGGGAGGATTGCTTGAGACCAGCCTGGGTAACATGGCAAGACTGTCTCTACAAAAAATAACAAAAATTAGCTGGGTGTGGTGGCACATGCTTTTTGTGGTCCCAGGGACATGGGAGGCTGAGGTGGGAAACTCACTTGAGCCTAGGAGTTCGAGGCTGCAGTCAGCCATGATCGTGCTACTGTACTCCAGCCTGGGCAACAGAGCAAGACCGTGTCTCAAAAAACAAAAAACCCCACTCTTCAGTGTGTGATTTGTGATTGTGAGCTTATTTTCTTTTCTTTTTTTTTTGGAGACAAGAGTCTCGCTCTGTTGCCCAGGCTGGAGTGCAGTGGCGCGATCTCCGCTCACTGCAAGCTCTGCCTCCTGGGTTCACGCCATTCTCCTGCCTCAGCCTCCCAAGTAGCTGGGACTACAGGCGTTCCTGGCCTGGTGGTACCTTTAATCTGTATCTCCCTTTGTCTCTCCACCCCTTGCAGTTTATTAAAGAAACCAGTTTTTTTTTTTTTGGGGGGGGGGTTTAGTAGAGTTTCCCACCATCTGGGAAATTGGTAGTTAGATCTAGAGGTTTGATAGCAGGGGCATGATGGGGGGCAAGGCTATTTATGTTCAATGCCTAAATCCACTAATTTATTAGGTGTTGCAAAATGGTGCTATTCCATCATTCATTCTTCGTGTATTAGCTGCAATACTTGTATAAGAAGAAACCTCCTGGCCGGGCACAGTGGCTCACACCTATAATCCCAGCACTTTGGGAGGCTGAGGCAGGCAGATCACTTGAGGTCAGGAGTTCAAGACCAGCCTGGACAACATAGTGAAGCCCCGTCTCTACTAAAAATACAAAAATGAGCTGGGCATGGTGGTGCATGTCTGTAATGCCAGCTACTTGGGAGGCTGAAGCAGGAGAATCGCTTGAACCCAGGAAGCAGAGGTTGCAGTGAGCTGAGATCGTGCTACTCTACTCCAGCCTGGGCAACAGACTGTGACTGTCTAAAATTAAAAAAAAAAAAAAAAAAGGAAACATCCTTTTTGTCTACTACTTAATTACCCAGTGATACAGTTTGTATAGAAAAGGCAGGTTATGTGCCTGGTTTTTTTCTCTTTATTTGCCAGTTTTGAAAATAATGAGTTGGTTCCCTAGCATTTCCCATGTTGACCAATTAGTTTGCATTATTAGAAAGTCATAGAATTTGGCCGGGCGCGGTGGCTCAAGCCTGTAATCCCAGCACTTTGGGAGGCCGAGACGGGCGGATCACGAGGTCAGGAGATCGAGACCATCCTGGCTAACACGGTGAAACCCCGTCTCTACTAAAAGAATACAAAAAAAAAACTAGCCGGGCGAGGTGGCGGGCGCCTGTAGTCCCAGCTACTCGGGAGGCTGAGGCAGGAGAATAGGTGTGAACCCAGGAGGCGGAGCTTGCAGTGAGCTGAGATCCGGCCACTGCACTCCAGCTCGGGCGACACAGCGAGACTCTGTCTCAAAAAAAAAAAAAAAAAAAAAAAAGTCATAGAATTTAAACATGTTTGATGGGCTTCAATCCATCATGGTTATTATCCTTATTGACACCCAGACTTCTCTGCCTTCTTCTAAGTCCTTTTCCTCTGACTTCCATCGCTTTCGATAGCTTCCTGTTGTCTGGTATGACCAGATGTTCTTGGTTCATCTTGTGCATTTCCTGCCCCCTACCTGAAACTAGCCATTTCTCTGAGGAGTCCTAGATTCTTTTAGGGGGAAATGGAATTAGAAGATCACAACCTAGATCTTATTGCGATAGATTGGTCATTGTTTGAGATGTAGGAACTATCTTTTTTTTTTTTTTTTTGAGACAGAGTTTCGTTCTTGTTGCCCAGGCTGGAGTGCAATGGCGCAATCTCAGCCTACTGCAACATCCGCCTCCCGGGTTCAAGCGATTCTCCTGCCTCAGCCTCCTGGGTAGCTGGGATTACAGGCATGCGCCACCATGCCTGCCTAATTTTGTATTTTTAGTAGAGACGGGGTTTCTCCGTGTTGATCAGGCTACTTTTGAACTCCTGACTTCAGGTGATCTGCCCACCTCGGCCTCCCAAAGTGCTGGGATTACAGGCATGAGCTACCACGCCTGACCTGAAATATCTTTTTTTAAGATAACAGTACATGGTTATCTTTAAAACACTCCCAATTCAAATTCAGGACTTCAGAGTAATTATTTTATCTACTGTATCTTATCCCTTTTCTTCTAGACCAGGAGTTTCAGGTCTCAAGGATGTTAGATGATAGTATTAGAATATCACATAATTAATCATTTACTTAATTCCTCATTTTACAAAGTGAGACTTTCTCCCATGCACCAAGAACACCAACGAGACATAAAAGTGTCCTGGTTACTTTCTCACACCTCTTTTTTCTTTATCCTCACATTCCTAATCCAATTGGTGTTTAAGTCCTATTGATTTTACTTTAATGCTTCTCATCTCCAGCCCCTCCCTCCACCTTTTCTCAGTGTGTTGATTTAAGCCTTCATCATTCTTCTAGGTTTCCTATCCTTCCGTTCTGCTGTGCATGTGGCTATGAAGGTCATATAAATGGAATCAGCTTGTTTCCCTTCAGGGAATGCAAAGTTTTTCCATGGATTATAAAGGAAATCTCTTGGAGGGTTTCACATAAAGGACACAGAGATATGTAGATAATACTTTCAGCAACCTTGCTAGAGCAAATGAAACAAGGCATTCATATGACCGTTTCCTTTTGAAATTACTAAGATATAATGCTGACATGAAACTTACTGCAAGTGCTTTTACATCGGAGAGACAGTATTGTCCAAAGACATAGCTTTCTGGTGCTCTGGGTTGATTTAAGAGTCAAATCTAGAGAAATGAATGGTTGGGATGATCTTCACTTTCCACAAAGGGCACTTTTCTCAGCCAGGTGTTGGTAAGACATGCACAGCCTCCATTTCAAGGTGCTTTCTTGCTTCAGTGCAGGTAACCTATGGTGTCAGTTAAGGGGAAAGCCACCAAATTTGGAGATCAAATAAGAGGTAACTGAGAAAATACATGTTGCGTTCATGTTGGCTATGCAATTTTTTCTCAAAAGTGGTATATGAGAATATCTGAAGGCAAAGGAAGATTCTTTAAAAACTAACACAACAGGCCAGGCGTGGTGGCTCCCATCTGTAATCCCAGCACTTTGGGAGACTGAGGCAGGCAGATAACTTGAGGCCAAGAGTTCAAGACCAGCCTGGCCAACATGGTGAAATCCCATCTCTACTAAAAATGCAAAAATTATCCAGTTGTGGTGGTACGTGCTTGTAATCCCAGCTACTCGGGAGACTGAGGCATGGGAATTGCTTGAATCCAGGAGAAGAAAGTTGCAGTTATCGCGCCACTGCACTCTAGCCTGGGTGACAGAGCGAGACCCTTTCTCAAAAGAATAAATAAATAAATAATAGGAATAATAATAAACTAAAACAACAGCATAGCTGTGTTCCACTCCAACAGAAGCTCAGGTCCCCATAGTCCTACACTACCTGTTCATCCTTGACAGCTCTGATGGCTAATAGTCATATGTTTATTAGTCATTGATTAATGGTTTGATGCATTTATCAAAGGTTACTTGTTGATGTCATTCAGTCTCTTGACTTTAAATACCAAGCTATATGCTAACCACTCCAAAATTTTTATTTCTAACTTAACTTGCAAATTCATATATCCATTTGCCTCTCTGACATTTCCACTTAAAAGGTAGTTCAAACTTGTATCCAAAACTGAATTCCTGATCCTGAGTTCCTGGTCTCTGAAGCCTTTTCTTTCCTAACTCAGAAAATAGCAACTTTTCTTCCCAGCTAGTGAAGTTAGAAACCTCTGTGTCATCTTAGACCATTTTCTTGTCTCATGCTGCACATCCAGTCTGTGAGCAAGTCTTGGTGGCTCTACCTTCAAAATATATCCTGGGCCCAACCAGTTCTCACCACCTCCACTGTGACCATCCCGGTCTAAGCTACAATGCTCTCTGCTGGGATCATTGCAGTAGTGGACTGAGTTTTATTTCCATCCTTCTTCCTCATAGTCTGTTTTCAGTACTACAGCCAGAGTGATCTTTTAAAAATATAAACAGTGGCCAGGCCAGGCGTGGTGGCTCACCCCTGTAATCCCAGCACTTTGGGAGGCCGAGGCGGGCGGATCACTAGGTCAGGAGATCGAGACCGTCCTGGCTGACACAGTGAAACCCCGTCTCTACTAAAACTACAAAAAAACTAGCCAGGCATGGTGGTGGGCACCTATAGTCCCAGCTACTCAAGAGGCTGAGGCAGGAGAATGGTGTGAACCCGGGAGGCGGAGCTTGCAGTGAGTGGAGATGGTGCCACTGCACTCCAGCCTGGGCGACAGAGTGAAACTCTCAAAAAAAAAGAAAATATTTTTTTAGAGACAGGTCTCACTGTGTTGCCCAGACTGATTTCAAACTCCTGGCCTCGGGGATTCTCCAACCTCAGCCTCCCAACGTGCTGCGATTACAGGCATGAGCCACCTCATTTCTTTTAAATCATCACCCCGCAGGTTATACCGTGCCTCCTTGGTTTGTTGAAGTCTAATATAAATTAATAGTTGTATCACTTTTCTATCAGTGCGTGGACCTTTGGATATTTAGGCTTCATTTACTACTTGCATACCTTTTGTATCATTATTGTCATTTATTTTAATTCTGCATATTTTTGACCCCAGAAGATGTTTTGCTTGACATAGTCAGTATTCATCTAGTCTCCCTCATATTTCTTCTTTCAATCATTATTCCCCCTCTATCTTTGCAGTGCTTCTGTCTAGGATCATGTTTCTTTTTTTTTCTTTTTTTTCTTTTTTTTTTGAGACAGAGGACAGTCTTGCTCTGTTACCCAGGCTGGAGTGCCAGTGCAATGGCACAATCTTGGCTCACTGCAACCTCCGCCTCCTGGTTCAAGTGATTCTCTTGCCTCAGCCTCCCGAGTAGCTGGGATTACAGATGTGCTGCACCACCACTCCTGGCTAATTTTTGTATTTTTACTAGAGACGGGGCTCCGCCATGTAGGCCAGGCTGGACTCTTAACTCCTGGCCTCAGGTGATCCACCCGCCTCAGCCTCCCAAAGTGCTGGGATTACAGGCGTGAGCCACTGCTCCTGGCCAGATCATGTTTCTTTTGCCTGAAGAACTTCCTTTGGTGTGAACAAATTCAGTTTTTATTCTTCTGGAGAAGAAATTTTTTAACCTTCATTTTCAGCCAAAATGTGGACATGCATCTGGAATTGTGGATTGGCAGTTCACTGTCTTTTGACTTCCTTTCTTTCTGTTGGTGTTAGCTGTCAGTCCTAGTTTTGCTGCTTTAAGAGTGCTGTGTTCTTCCCCGCTTCTCTGGCTGCTTTTAAAGATGGTTAATTTTCTTTTGTTTTTGGAAAGTTTACTGTGATGTGCTTGCATAAGTATTTATGTGTCCTGCTTGGGGTTCAACATTTCTTGAATCTATGGCTTAGTGTGTCTTTCTTCAATTTTGGAAGTTTTAACCATTATCTCTCTCCCTCTCCAAATTTTGCTTTTGTCCTATTCTTCCCTCTGTTTTTGCTGATGATAAAGTAGAGCATTTGATCATAGGAAAGGTAACTGAGTTGGAGTTATTAAAGATGTACTTGATGTGCTTGTTCATCTGTGTGAGGCTGACATCTCTTAAAAAGATGATAGGATCAGGGCACAGTGGCGCTTTGGGAGGCCAAGGCAGGTGGATCACTTGATCCCTGGCGTTCAAGACCAACCTGGGCAACATCGCAAGACCCTGTCTCTCCACAAATCACAAAAATTAGCCGGGTGTGGTGGTGCATCCCTGTAGTTCCAGTTACTTGGGAGGCTGAGGCAAGAGGATCACTTGAGCCTGGGGAGGTCGAGGCTGCAGTGAGTTGTGACTGCACCACTGCACTCCAGCCTGGGTGATAGAGTGAGACCCTGTCTCAAAAAGAAAAAAAAAAGATGATAGTAATTGGGGAGGAGAGAAAGACTGATGAGCCAGTAGTGAAACAGCTTCCTTGAATGACAGCATGTAAGGGAGTGACTGTAAGTGTGATTATTAAGTTGGTAGGTGGCAACAGAGAGTGGTGGCTGGAGCATATGTAGTTATATGGAAACACACCTCCAAGGAGCAGGAAGATTTGCAAGAGAGAGAGAGGTGCAAACTCCTGACAGCAAAATGTAAAGGAAGGAGGGTATTTTCCTTCCTAGCCTTGACAAATTAGGAGTGTAAGACCAAAAAGTGTTTCCAGCTGAATGAGCTGCAAGAGAAAAGGCAGAAATATTTTTCTAAAGTTAATAGCTTATCGATCAATGAGTAGGGATTTCAGAGGACAGAGCTGAGAGGTTTGGGATAGGAGAGGAATGAAAAATTGGATTTTAATGGAAAGTACAGAGCAGTGTGACTTAGGAAGCCTTACCTTCCGGCAGTGACAGGTAGAAGGGATGCTGTGAAGCTAACAGGATCGGTTCTGTTAGTTTCTGAGATATGGATGTGTAGTTGGATTTCTACCCTGATTACATAGGCTTCCTCTTCCAGTATAGGAGTGCATGAGGTGGTACCACCCTAAGGTTTTAATGTGTTGGGACTTAGAGCCTGTAGCAGAGGGTGACCTAGCCAGGGTAGGATTCCCAGTAAGGACTGTGAGATCAGTATGTTCTCATATCTTCATACATGGCTTTACTGAGACTGGGCATAGCAGCTTCCCAAGGTTTTTCGAGGTTTTGAGATTATAAAACCCAAAGCTAGACCCTGGACCAGGTTGAATGCAGCAAGTTAAACACCCATTGTGAGGCCTTTAGTGGCCAATTAGCCATTTAGCAGCAAACTCCTCTTTGCCTTCTGTTAACCTGGATGCTGCCTTTTCATCCTAGAGTGGCACACTCTATCGATAGTGACATTATACTGCAGTTGGCTGGGTTTTTCTGTTAAGAACCAGAAAGCAAATATTTTAGGCTTCACGGGCCATAGGATCATTGCCCAAACTAACTACATGACTATTCTATAATATTATAGTTTGAAAGCAGCCAGAATAATACAAATGTGAATGGCTTTGTTCTGATTAAACTTTATTTACAAAAACATGCAGTGGGCTAGATTTGGCCATGAGTTGTAGTTTGCCAACCTCTGGTCAAGTAAAACCTCCAGGGCCTCACTGGCATCACTGTTAGACTTTGACAGTACACTTCAAGGTAAACTTTTTATGTGACAGGTGGTCTTCAGATTGGGTGAAAGTCTATCTAGTAATTTTTGCAGATACGGTAACAAATGGTGAAGTGCTTACTTTTTATATGGATTATAAATATTTGTTACTCTGTATTCTATGAATCTTTTTCTCAGCATTTGATATAGAATATTATGTTCTTCCTTAGATTCTCCTGTACCTTCCTGTTACCATTCTTTCTCCTGGTTCTCCCCTGACTCCAGTGTTTTCCATCACCTTCATGGGTGCTTTCCCTCCTGGTTGGTCCCTCACTTAACTTTTGGTGTTCCCTAGTACTCCATCCATAATCTTCCCTTTCCTTCATATTCTCCCTGAACATTCTTCTTCATGGCTGTTGTGTTTAGAACCACACTTCTAAATCTGCATTTCAGACCCATCTAAAAACCTTCAGGTTTTTATTTAGGGCTGCTTATTGGACGGAGTTATCTGTGTGACTTGGAGGTATGTGAAAACTCAACATGTCAAAACTCAACTCAGTCATCTGTTCTTCATCCTATGTTCTTTGTCCCATGAATGGCCTCATGATCTACTCAGTCATCCTGGAAACCCGGGAGTCAGTCATTCTTCCTCGATTCAGAAGTTATCAGATCCTGTCAGTCTTAACTCTTCAATCTTCAAATCCATCTTCAGTGCTCTAAACTGTTACTGTCTCTGAGTTAGTCTCACTCTTGCCAGTTCTGACCCCTTCAATCTGTGCTGTATGCCAATGCCACAGTGACTGTTAACCCCCTCAGGCAAAATTCAGCTTCTTCATTTGAGTCCGTAGGTGCTTTGCAGTATTTAGTACATTATATTATGTTTCAGAGTATGATGTTTCTCCCTGTTCTTTAAGCTTCTTGAGGGTAGGGACTGTTATTCAGTCACAAGCAATAAGTGTTGGAAGCAGTAAGGGCTTTGAGATTATATGTTAGGTTAGTGCAAAACTTTAAAGCCTTTACTGCTTCTAACACCTATTGCTTGTTATATAGGTATTTAATAAAATTTGAGTAAGTGTATTTTAGATTTCCAGATAAATATAATGGATTTAGTGCACATGCTTATTTCTATACCCTTAGGAAACCCCAAGGAGATGAGAGTAAAGGAATACAATAAATTGTATAAAACCATAGGACGAGAAGAATGAGAAAATAGGCAGAGTGCAAGAACACTGGCAGCCAAGCATCTTCATTCCCATCTGTACCCCAGAAGTAGGAGGCTGGTGGAAATGATTTTTCCGAAAGAAACATTTTTTCTAGAAAAAAATATGTACAGATATTGACCTTTGGGGACCACTAATGATATAATTAACTCTCTGTTTAATTATTCACCTATGGTAACATATGTAATTATTCACCTATGGTAACATATATTGGGTGTTGACAAAGCCACACCCAACGAGAATTCTATTCTGCCTTTAAATTTTAATTAATTTTTTTTTTTTTTTTTTTTTTTTTTTGAGACAGAGTCTCACTCTGTCGCCCAAGCTGGGGTGAAGTGGCGCGATCTTGGCTCGCTGCATCCTCCACCTCCTGTGTTCAAGCGATTATCCTGCCTCTGCCTCCAGGGTAGCTGCAACTACAGGCACCCGCTACCACGCCCAGCTGATTTTTGTATTTTTAGTAGAGATGGGGTTTCACTATATTGGCCAGGCTGGTCTTAAACTCCTGACCTTGTGATCTGCCTGCCTCACCCTCCCAAAGTGCTGGAATTACAGGCATGAGCCACTGTGCCCAGCCTAATTAATTTTTAAAATTATTTTTTAAGCTTCAAGGAAACACACACTGCTGGTTAAAATGTAAATTAATACAACCTCTTTGGAAAACAGGATGGAGATTCCTTAAAAAACTAAAAGTAGAACTACCATTTGATCTAGTAGTCCCACTCCCGGGTGTCTACCCAGAGGAAAAGAAGTCATTCTATGAAAAAGACACCTGCACATGCATGTTTATAGCAGCACAATTCACAATTGCAAAGACATGGCACCAGCCTAAGTGCCCATTGGACCAATGAGCGAATAAAGAAAATGTGGTATATATACACATCATGGAATACTACTCAGCCATAAAAAGAAACCAAGTAATGTCTTTTTTTTTTTTTTTTTTTTTTTTTTTTGAGGCGGGGTCTCGCTCTGTCGCCCGGATTGGAGTGCAGTGGCCGGATCTCAGCTCACTGCAAGCTCCGCCTCCCGGGTTTACGCCATTCTCCTGTCTCAGCCTCCCGAGTAGCTGGGACTACAGGCGCCCGCCACCTCGCCCGGCTAGTTTTTGTATTTTTAGTAGAGACAGGGTTTCACCGTGTTAGCCAGGATGGTCTCGATCTCCTGACCTCGTGATCCGCCCTTCTCGGCCTCCCAAAGTGCTGGGATTACAGGCTTGAGCCACCGCGCCCGGCCCTAAGTAATGTCTTTTGAAGCATCCTGGATGGAGCTGGAGGCCATTATCCTTAGTGAAGTAACTCGGAAAACCAAAAACAATATGTTCTCACTTATAAGTGGGAGCTAAGCTATGAGTACTCAAAGGCAGAGTGATATACTATACTGTGAAGATTCAAAAGTGGGAGGTTGGAAGAAAGGTGAGGGATAATAAACATATTGTGTGGCCGGGCACAGTAGCTCATGCCTGTAATCCTTGCATCTTGGGAGGCTGAGAAGGGTGGATCACTTGAGGCCAGGAGTTTGAGACCAGCCTGGCCAATATGGTGAAACCCCGTCTCTACTAAAAATACAAAAATTCGCTGGGTGTGGTGGTGGGTTCCTGTAGTCCCAGCTACTCGGGAGGCTGAGGCAAGATAATCATTTGAACCCAGAAGACAAAGGTTGCAGTGAGCCAAGATCGTGTCACTGCATTCCAGCCTGGGCAACAAGAGTGAAACCGTGTCTCAAAAAAGGGGGGGGAAACCCATAATGGGTACAGTGTACACTAATTGGATGACAAGTGTACTAAAATCCCAGAATTCACTATATGTAGGATGGATATGGATTCACTATATATAGTGAATTCTGGGATTTTATATATTGTATAATTCATCCATGTTAACCAATAACCTCTTGTACCTGTGAGAAACAAACTTACCTGTCCAAACCCAAAGAATGGACTCAGAGACCAGGAGAACAGCGAAAAGTGAGACTTTGAATGACAGCCTTGCAAGATAAGGTGTCTGGTGGGCAGGCACACCCAGCACAGTCACAAGCCATTTATCCCCTAGTGCGCAGGTCCCTCCTCCAGTTGCTGAGTACTACGGGGTTACAATCTTCCCAGACGTCACGTATTGGTAGTTGAATTAAGATTTCAAGTATGTTCTTTAGGATCTTTCTGCTGCATTTTATTGCAGCCCACTATGCATTGCAACTGTCTCAGAACTCTCCAAACATTTGTCTTACGGCCCTAGTGGCTGCACTTAGCTGATAAGAAAGGGTACAATTATTTATATTGCAAAATAGCCTAAACTGAATTCTTTGGTGAGATGGGGAGAGGGTAGTTAAAGGACGCCAACCAGTAGGCACCTGGCCACTGAGTGAAAGGGAAGGCAGGAAGAAGGAGGGGGCAGTGATGACTCAGTACTCTCTGCTTCTTTATCTCTATTTCTGTGTAGCCTGTTTAAACCTATACTAAGGCACTTAGAATTGAAAGTAGACTGCCACATATAGGTGATTTTCTACATGCCCCAAGAGCTATTGAATTTTTTTTTAATGGGAAAAAAAAATTTAAGCTTCTATACAGTAATATTCACTATTTGGTTTATAATTTGTTGCGTTTAGAGAAATGTGTATAGTCATGTAGCCACTATTACCACCAACATCAGAACAATCCCTCCCACTACCTTTTTTTTTTTTTTTTTTTTTTTTCAAATGGGGTAATGAGGTCTCACCGTAATACCCAGGCTGGTCTTGAACTCCTGGGATCAAGCGATTTTCTCACCTCAGCTTCCCTGTTAGCTGGGATTATAGGCATGGGCTCCTGTAGAACAATTCCCTTTTGTAGTCAACCTTTCCCCATCCCTAACTCCTGGCATGCATTTATTCTCTACCCTCAAGAGTTTTATCTTTTCCAGAATATCACTTAAGTGGAATTTTGTAGTGTCTAGCCTTTGAGTCTGGCTTTGTTCACTTATAATGTATTTGAGATTTATCCATGTTGTTTCATTTATCAGTACATGAAACAATTCCTTTTTATTGCTGAGTGACAGTCCATGGTATGTACCAGTGTATTCATCCATTCACCCATTGAAGGACAGTTGTGTTGCTTACGTGTGGGACAATTATAAATAAAGCTACTGTAAACGTAGCTGAGATTACAGACACCCACCACCATGCCCGGCTAATTTTTATATTTTTAGTAGAGACAGGGTTTCACCATGTTGGTCAGGCTGGTCTCAAACTCCTGACCTCAGGTGATCCCCTGGCCTCAGCCTCATAAAGAGTTGGAATCACAGGCATGAGCCACCATGCCCAGCCCGTTTATTGATTTTCTTGATCATTTCAAAGAACCAGCTTTTGGTTTCATTTATTTTCTCTATTGTTTTTCTGTTTTAAATTTCATTTATTTCTGCTCTAAGTTTTGTTTTGTTTTCCTTCCTTCTGCTTGCTTTAGATCTAAATTGTTCTTTGGGTTTTGTTGTTGTTTTGAGTCAGGGTATCACGCTGTCGCCCGGGCTGGAGTGCAGTGGCACGAACACAGCTCATGGCAATCTCTGCCTCCCGGGTTCCAGCAATTCTCCTGCCTCAGCCTCCCAACCAGCTGATATTACAGGCACCCGCCACCACCTCCAGCTAATTTTTGTATTTTTGGTAGAGACGGGGTTTCACATGTTGGCCAGGCTGGTCTCAAACTCCTTGAGCTCAAGTGATACATCCACCTTGGCCTCCCAGAGTGCTGAGATTACAGGGTGAGCCACTACACCTGGCCTGTTCTTTTTGTAGTTTTTTAAGGTGGTAGCTTAGAGTAATAATTTCAGACCTTCTTTTCTAATATAAGCATTTTAATGCTATAAATTTCTCTCTCAGCACTACTTTAGCTATGTAACACCAATTTTAATTTGTTATATTTTTATTCAGTTCAAAATTTATTATTTCCTTGATACTTCCTCTTTGATCCATGAATTTTTTTTTAGAAGTCTATTCAATTTCCAAAGAGTTGAACATTTTACAGGTATCTTTCTGTATGAGTTCTAGTTTAATTCCATTATGGTCAGAGGACACACTTTATACGATTTCAGTTATTTTAAACTTGAAGTTTGTTTATGATATGTTTATGTTTTGTTTACAATGTGGTCTATCTTGTTGAAACTTCCATGTGTATTTGTAAAGAATGTGTGTACAGCTGGGCATAGTGGCTCACGCCTGTAATCCCAGCACTTTGGGAGGCCAAGAAGGGTGGATCACGAAGTCAGGAGTTCAAGACTAGCCTGACCAAGATGATGAAACCCCGTATCTACTAAAAATAGCAAAAATTAGCCAGGCACAGTGGAAGGCACCTGTAATCCCAGCTACTCAGGAGGCTGAGGCAGGAGAATCGCTTGAACCCGGGGGGTGGAGGTTGCAGTGAGCTGAGATTGCACCATTGCACTCCAGCTTGGGCAGCAGAATGAGACTCCGTCTCAAAAAAAAAAAAAAAGCATCTGCTGTTGTTGGTTGGGCAGAATATTCTGTAAATGTCAGGTGTCAGGCTGATTGGTGGCTGTCTTCAGGCCTTCTGTATCCTTTCTGATCTTCTGCCCACCTGTTCTGTCCATTACTGAGAGAGAGAGATTGAAGTCTTTAAGCATAATTGTGGATTTATTCTTTCTTTCAGTTTTGTTAGTTTTTGTTTCATTTATTTGGGAGTTCTCTTATTAGATGCTTGTATATTTAGGATTGTTTTGTCCTTTTGGTTAATTGATCCTTTTACCGTTATGTGTCTCTTTCTTCCCTGGTAAGTTCCCTTGTTCTGGAGACTACAGTTTTTGGTATTAATACAACCACGGTTCCTTTTTTTTCTTGTGCAAAATTTATACAAAATAAAATTTACGTCCGGGCGTGGTGGCTCATGCCTGTAATCCCAGCACTTTGGGAGGCCGAGGCAGGTGGATCACGAGGTCAGGAGATCGAGACCATCCTGGTTAACACGGTGAAACCCCGTCTCTACTAAAAATACAAAAAAATTAGCTGGGTGTGGTGGCGGGCACCTATAGTCCCAGCTACTCTGGAGACTGAGGCAGGAGAATGGTGTGAACCCGGGAGGCGGAGCTTGCAGTGAGCCGAGGTCGCACCACTGCACTCCAGTCTGGGCAACAGAGCGAGACTCCATCTCAAAAAAATAAATAAATAAAATAAGATAAAATAAAATTTACATTTTAACCATTTTCTGGATTTATTTTGATTAGTGTTTGTATGATGTAACTTGTTTCATTTTTTTACTCTTAACCTATGTTATAATATTTAAAGTGGGTTTTTTGTAAATAGCATATACTTGGGTCTTTTTTGCTTTTTAGTTCAGTTTGACAGTGTCTGTCTTTTATTGGTATATTCAGACCATTTACTTTTAATATAATTGTTAGTATGTTTAGATTTAGGTCAACCTCTTTATTTTGGTTTGTCCTTTCCCCCATTTCATGCCTCTTATATATTGGTAGTTTTTAGTATTTTATCTATTGACTTTTTACTTTTATCTCTGTGAATTCTTAGGTGGTAGCTCTAGAGATTACAGTATGCACACATAGCCTTGCATATTCTAGTCAGATTTTATATTTAACAACTTTAAGGAGAATATAGAAATCTTACAACTGTTAATATAAAGATTCCTTAATCCTCCCCCACCTTATAATTGTCATTTGTGTTATATCTACATATATTGAAAACCCCACTCCACAATGTTACATTTGCTTCCAACAATCTTAAGTTTTTAAATTGAAAAAAATCTTTTGATACATCTTTAGTCAGTTTTCTAAAAATTTTAATGTAAATTAGCTGGGTGTGGTGTCTCATGCCTGTAATCCCAGCACTTTGAGAGGCTGAGGTGAGAGGATCACTTGAGGCCAGAAGTTCAAGACCAGCCTGGGCAACATAGTGAGACCACCCCATTTCTTTAAAAAAAAATCATTTTATTGTAAATTGACAGTCAATAATTGTATATATTTATGGAGTACAACATGATGTTATAATTTACCAGTATAATATGGAATAATTAAATCAAACTAGTTAACATATCCATCACTTCAAATACTTGTTTTTTGTGGTTGAGAACATTCCAAATTTATTCTCTTGGCAGCTTTGAAATGCAGAACACACTATTATTTACTGTGTTCACTATGCTGTGCAATAGATCTCAAAATAAAGCTTATTCCTCCTGTCTGAGATTTTTTTTTTTCTCATTATTTTCCCTTTTATTTCTGTCAGCTCTTGAAATAAACTGGTTTTGCCTTTACATCTAATTTTTATTATTTTACCCAGGCTGAAAAGGAATCCATTTGTTCAAGCAACTAATGTCATCAACTTCTTTTTTTTTTTTTTTTTTTTATTATACTTTAAGTTCTAGGGTACATGTGCATAACGTGCAGGTTTGTTACATATGTATACTTATGCCATGTTGGTGTGCTGCACCCATCAACTCGTCAGCACCCATCAATTCATCATTTATATCATGTATAACTCCCCAATGCAATCCCTCCCCCCTCCCCCCTCCCCATGATAGGCCCCAGTGCGTGATGTTCCCCTTCCCGAGTCCAAGTGATCTCATTGTTCAGTTCCCACCTATGAGTGAGAACATGCGGTGTTTGGTTTTCTCTTCTTGTGATAGTTTGCTAAGAATGATGGTTTCCAGCTGCATCCATGTCCCTACAAAGGACGCAAACTCATCCTTTTTTATGGCTGCATAGTATTCCATGGTGTATATGTGCCACATTTTCTTAATCCAGTCTGTCACAGATGGACATTTGGGTTGATTCCAAGTCTTTGCTATTGTGAATAGTGCCGCAATAAACATACGTGTGCATGTGTCTTTGTAGTAGAATAATTTATAATCCTTTGGGTATATACCCAGTAGTGGGATGGCTGGGTCATATGGTACATCTAGTTCTAGATCCTTGAGGAATTGCCATACTGTTTTCCATAATGGTTGAACTAGTTTACAATCCCACCAACAGTGTAAAAGTGTTCCTATTTCTCCACATCCTCTCCAACACCTGTTGTTTCCTGACTTCTTAATGATTGCCATTCTAACTGGTGTGAGATGGTATCTCATTGTGGTTTTGATTTGCATTTCTCTGATGGCGAGTGACGATGAGCATTTTTTCATGTGTCTGTTGGCTGTATGAATATCTTCTTTTGAGAAATGTCTGTTCATATCCTTTCCCCACTTTTTGATGGGGTTGTTTGTTTTTTTCTCGTATATTTGTTTGAGTTCTTTGTAGATTCTGGATATTAGCCCTTTGTCAGATGAGTAGGTTGCAAAAATTTTCTCCCATTCTGTAGGTTGCCTATTCACTCTGATGGTAGTTTCTTTTGCTGTGCAAAAGCTCTTTAGTTTAATTAAATCCCATTTGTCAATTTTTGCTTTTGCTGCCATTGCTTTTGGTGTTTTAGACATGAAGTCCTTGCCCATGCCTATGTCCTGAATGGTACTACCTAGATTTTCTTCTAGGGTTTTTATGGTATTAGGTCTAACATTTAAGTCTCTAATCCATCTTGAATTAATCTTCGTATAAGGGGTAAGGAAAGGATCCAGTTTCAGCTTTCTACTTATGGCTAGCCAATTTTCCCAGCACCATTTATTAAATAGGGAATCCTTTCCCCATTTCTTGTTTCTCTCAGGTTTGTCAAAGATCAGATGGCTGTAGATGTGCGGTATTATTTCTGAGGACTCTGTTCTGTTCCGTTGGTCTATAGCTCTGTTTTGGTACCAGTACCATGCTGTTTTGGTTACTGTAGCCTTGTAGTATAGTTTGAAGTCAGGTAGCGTGACGCCTCCAGCTTTGTCCTTTTGACTTAGGATTGTCTTGGCAATGCGGGCTCTTTTTTGGTTCCATATGAACTTTAAAGCAGTTTTTTCCAATTCTGTGAAGAAACTCATTGGTAGCTTGATGGGGATGGCATTGAATCTATAAATAACCTTGGGGAGTATGGCCATTTTCACGATATTGATTCTTCCTATCCATGAGCATGGTATGTTCTTCCATTTGTTTGTGTCCTCTTTGATTTCACTGAGCAGTGGTTTGTAGTTCTCCTTGAAGAGGTCCTTTACATCCCTTGTAAGTTGGATTCCTAGGTATTTTATTCTCTTTGAAGCAATTGTGAATGGAAGTTCATTCCTGATTTGGCTCTCTGCTTGTCTGTTACTGGTGTATAAGAATGCTTGTGATTTTTGCACATTAATTTTGTATCCTGAGACTTTGCTGAAGTTGCTTATCAGCTTAAGGAGATTTTGGGCTGAGACGATGGGGTTTTCTAAATATACAATCATGTCATCTGCAAACAGGGACAATTTGACTTCTTCTTTTCCTAACTGGATACCCTTGATTTCTTTCTCTTGCCTGATTGCCCTAGCCAGAACTTCCAACACTATGTTGAATAGGAGTGGTGAGAGAGGACATCCCTGTCTTGTGCCAGTTTTCAAAGGGAATTTTTCCAGTTTTTGCCCATTCAGTATGATATTAGCTGTGGGTTTGTCATAAATGGCTCTTATTATTTTGAGATACGTTCCATCAATACCGAATTTATTGAGCGTTTTTAGCATGAAGGGCTGTTGAATTTTGTCAAAAGCCTTTTCTGCATCTATTGAGACAATCATGTGGTTCTTGTCTTTGGTTCTGTTTATATGCTGGATTACGTTTATTGATTTGCGAATGTTGAACCAGCCTTGCATCCCAGGGATGAAGCCCACTTGATCATGGTGGATAAGCTTTTTGATGTGCTGCTGAATCCGGTTTGCCAGTATTTTATTGAGAATTTTTGCATCAATGTTCATCAGGGATATTGGTCTAAAATTCTCTTTTTTTGTTGTGTCTCTGCCAGGCTTTGGTATCAGGATGATGTTGGCCTCATAAAATGAGTTAGGGAGGATTCCCTCTTTTTCTATTGATTGGAATAGTTTCAGAAGGAATGGTACCAGCTCCTGCTTGTACCTCTGGTAGAATTCAGCTGTGAATCCATCTGGTCCTGGACTTTTTTTGGTGGGTAGGCTATTAATTGTTGCCTCAATTTCAGAGCCTGCTATTGGTCTATTCAGGGATTCAACTTCTTCCTGGTTTAGCCTTGGGAGAGTGTAAGTGTCCAGGAAATTATCCATTTCTTCTAGATTTTCTAGTTGATTTGCGTAGAGGCATTTATAGTATTCTCTGATGGTAGTTTGTATTTCTGTGGGGTCAGTGGTGATATCCCCTTTATCATTTTTTATTGCATCTATTTGATTCCTCTCTCTTTTCTTCTTTATTAGCCTTGCTAGCGGTCTGTCAATTTTGTTGATCTTTTCAAAAAACCAACTCCTGGATTCATTGATTTTTTGGAGGGTTTTTTGTGTCTCCATCTCCTTCAGTTCTGCTCTGATCTTAGTTATTTCTTGCCTTCTGCTAGCTTTTGAATGTGTTTGCTCTTGCCTCTCTAGTTCTTTTAATTGTGATGTTAGAGTGTCAATTTTAGATCTTTCCTGCTTTCTCTTGTGGGCATTTAGTGCTATAAATTTCCCTCTACACACTGCTTTAAATGTGTCCCAGAGATTCTGGTATGTTGTATCTTTGTTCTCATTGGTTTCAAAGAACATCTTTATTTCCGCTTTCATTTCGTTATGTACCCAGTAGTCATTCAGGAGCAGGTTGTTCAGTTTCCATGTAGTTGAGCGGTTTTGATTGAGTTTCTTAGTCCTGAGTTCTAGTTTGATTGCACTGTGGTCTGAGAGACAGTTTGTTATAATTTCTGTTCTTTTACATTTGCTGAGGAGTGCTTTACTTCCAATTATGTGGTCAATTTTGGAATAAGTGCGATGTGGTGCTGAGAAGAATGTATATTCTGTTGATTTGGGGTGGAGAGTTCTATAGATGTCTATTAGGTCCGCTTGGTGCAGAGATGAGTTCAATTCCTGGATATCCTTGTTAACTTTCTGTCTCGTTGATCTGTCTAATGTTGACAGCGGAGTGTTGAAGTCTCCCATTATTATTGTATGGGAGTCTAAGTCTCTTTGTAAGTCCCTAAGGACTTGCTTTATGAATCTGGGTGCTCCTGTATTGGGTGCATATATATTTAGGAGAGTTAGCTCTTCCTGTTGAATTGATCCCTTTACCATTATGTAATGGCCTTCTTTGTCTCTTTTGATCTTTGATGGTTTAAAGTCTGTTTTATCAGAGACAAGGATTGCAACCCCTGCTTTTTTTTGTTCTCCATTTGCTTGGTAGATCTTCCTCCATCCCTTTATTTTGAGCCTATGTATGTCTCTGCATGTGAGATGGGTCTCCTGAATACAGCAGACTGATGGGTCTTGACTCTTTATCCAGTTTGCCAGTCTGTGTCTTTTAATTGGAGCATTTAGTCCATTAACATTTAAGGTTAATATTGTTATGTGTGAACTTGATCCTGCCATTATGATATTAACTGGTTATTTTGCTCGTTAGTTGATGCAGTTTCTTCCTAGCCTCGATGGTCTTTACATTTTGGCATGTTTTTGCAATGGCTGGTACCGCTTGTTCCTTTCCATGTTTAGGGCTTCCTTCAGGGTCTCTTGTAAGGCAGGCCTGGTGGTGACAAAATCTCTAAGCATTTGCTTATCTGTAAAGGATTTTATTTCTCCTTCACTTATGAAACTTAGTTTGGCTGGATATGAAATTCTGGGTTTAAAATTCTTTTCTTTAAGAACGTTGAATATTGGCCCCCACTCTCTTCTGGCTTGTAGAGTTTCTGCCGAGAGATCTGCTGTTAGTCTGATGGGCTTCCCTTTGTGGGTAACCCGACCTTTCTCTCTGGCTGCCCTTAAGATTTTTTCCTTCATTTCAACTTTGGTGAATCTGGCAATTATGTGTCTTGGAGTTGCTCTTCTGGAGGAGTATCTTTGTGGCGTTCTCTGTATTTCCTGAATTTGAATGTTGGCCTGCCCTACTAGGTTGGGGAAGTTCTCCTGGATGATTTCCTGAAGAGTGTTTTCCAACTTGGTTCCATTTTCCCCCTCACTTTCAGGCACCCCAATCAGGCGTAGATTTGGTCTTTTTACGTAATCCCATACTTCTTGCAGGCTTTGCTCATTTTTTTTTCTTCTTTTTTCTTTTGGTTTCTCTTCTCGCTTCATTTCATTCATTTGATCTTCAATCGCTGATACTCTTTCTTCCAGTTGATCGAGTCGGTTACTGAAGCTTGTGCATTTGTCACGTATTTCTCGTGTCATGGTTTTCATCTCTGTCATTTCGTTTATGATCTTCTCTGCATTAATTAGTCTAGCTGTCAATTCTTCCACTCTTTTTTCAAGATTTTTAGTTTCTTTGCCCTGGGTACGTAATTCCTCCTTTAGCTCTGAGAAGTTTGATGGACAGAAGCCTTCTTCTCTCCTCTCGTCCAAGTCATTCTCTGACCAGCTTTGATCCGTTGCTGGCGATGGGCTGCGCTCCTTTGCAGGGGGAGATGCGCTCTTATTTTTTGAATTTCCAGCTTTTCTGCCCTGCTTCTTCCCCATCTTTGTGGTTTTATCTGTCTCTGGTCTTTGATGGTGGTGACGTACTGATGGGGTTTTGGTATAGGTGTCCTTCCTGTTTGATAGTTTTCCTTCTGACAGTCAGAAGGACTGTCTGTTGGTCTGTTGGAGATTGCTTGAGGTCCACTCCAGACCCTGTTTGCCTGGGTATCAGCAGCAGAGGTTGCCGAAGATAGAATATTGCTGAACAGCGAGTGTACCTGTCTGATTCTTCCTTTGGAAGTTTCCTCTCAGGGGTGTACTCCACCCTGTGAGGTGTGGGGTGTCAGACTGCCCCTAGTGGGGGATTTCTCCCAGCTAGGCTACTCAGGGGTCAGGGACACACCTGAGCAGGCAGTCTGTCCGTTCTCAGATCTCAACCTCCGCGTTGGGAGATCCACGGCTCTCCCCAAAGCTGTCAGACAGAGTCGTTCGCGTCTGCACCGGCTCCCGCTACTTCCCCTGTTGGTCTTCAGCTGTGCGCTGTCCCCAGAGGTGGAGACTACAGAGACAGGCAGGCTTTCTTGAGCTGCTGTGAGCTCCACCCAGTTCGAGCTTCCCAGCGGCTTTGTTTACCTACTTAAGCCTCAGGAATGGCGGGCGCCCCTCCCCCAGCCTCGCTGCTGCCTTGCGGATAGATCGCGGCAGACTGCTGTGTTAGCAGTGAGGGAGGCTTCGTGGGCGTGGGACCCTCCCGGCCAGGTGTGGGATATATTCTGGTGTGCCTGTATGCTTACAGCGCAGTATTGGGGTGGGAGTTACCCGATTTTCCAGGTGTTGTGTGTCTCAGTTCCCCTGGCTAGGAAAACGGATCCCCTTCCCCCTTGCGCTTCCAGGTGAGGCGATGCCTCGCCCTGCTTCAGCTCTCGCTGGTCAGGCTGCAGCAGCTGACCAGCACCGATTGTCCGGCACTCCCTAGTGAGATGACCCCAGTACCTCAGTTGAAAATGCAGAAATCACCGGTCTTCTGTGTCGCTCGCGCTGGGAGTTGGAGACTCGAGATTTTTGTATCCTTTGACCACCATTCTTAATTCCTCCCACTCCCCCAGCCTCTGTAACCACTGTTCTACTCTCTGCTTCTATGAGTTCAATTGTCTTAGTTTCCACATGTAAGTGAAAACATGCAGTATTTGTCTTTCTGTGCTGGGCTTATTTCACTCAGCATAATGTTCTCCAATTCCATCCACGTCACCAGTGACAGAATTTCCCTCGTTTTAAAGGCTGAACAATCTTAAAGCACTTTAGATACTAAAAAAAAGTCTAGGTCAGGCTCAGCGGCTCATGCCTGTGGTCCCAGCACTTTAGGAGGCTGAGGCGGGCAGATCACGAGGTCAGGAGTTCAAGACCAGCCTTGCCAACATAGTGAAACCCCATCTCTACTAAAAATACAAAAAATTAGCCGGGCATGGTGGCGGGCACCTGTAATCTCAGCCACTCAGGAGGCTGAGGCAAGAGAATCACTTGAACCCGAGAGGTGGAGGTTGCAGTGAGTGGAGATGGCGCCACTGCACTCCAGCCTGGGCGACAGTGTGAGATTCCGTCTCAAAAAAAGAAAAGAAAAAAGTCCATTGTATTTACCCAGATATTTACCATTTCTGTTTTTCTTCATTTCTGAAATTTCATATTTCCCTCTGGTGTCATTTTCTTTCAATGTGAAGAACTTCCTTCAGCATTTCTCATAGTGCCAGTCTGCTGGTAGTAAGTTCTCTTTATTTTCTTGCTTCTGGAAGTGTCTGAGTATTCTTGATCCCTCAAAGAGATCTTGAGGGATGTAGAATTCTCAGTTGACAGTTCTTTTCAGTACTTTAAAGATTTTGGCCTCCATGGTTTCTTTTTTTTTTTTTTTTTTTTTTTTTTTTGAGACGGAGTCTTGGTCTGTCACCAGGCTGGAGTGCAGTGGCGTGATCTTGGCTCACTGCAACCTCCATCTCCCAAGTTCAAGCGATTCTCCTGCTTCAGTCTCCCGAGTAGCTGGAATTACAGGCGCGTGCCACCACACTCATCTACTTTTTGTATTTTTAGTAAAGACAGGTTTTCACCATGTTGGCCAGGATGGTCTTCGATCTCCTGACCTCGTGATCCACCTGCCTCGGCCTCCCAAAGTGCTGGGATTACAGGCATGAGCCACTGCACCCGGCCCCCTCCATGGTTTCTGATACAAAATTGGTAGGCATTTGAATTCTTGTCTGCTTATATAATGTGTCACTTTTCTCTGGATGCTTTCAAGAGCTTTTCTGTCTTTGTTTTTTAGTAGTTTGGTTATGATGTGTCTGGATGTGGCATTCTTTGAGTTCAATCAACTCTAATGTTCACTGAGTTTTTGAATCTATAAATTTTTATATTTGGCTAAATTTGGGAAGTTGTTAGCCACTATTTTTTCATGCAGTTTTGTGCACCAATCTTTCTTTCTCCTTCCAGAAGTCCAATGAAATAAATATTAGATCTTTTGATACTACCCTATATTTAAGATTGTTAAATATAGGACACTACCAAAATATTGTCCTGTATTTCAGATTGATATTTAAGATTGTTCTTTAAGTCTCCATTGTTTTTTTTTAATATGTTTTTCCTCTCTGTTGTTCAAATTGGATAATTTCTGTTCATTTTTCAACTCACTGAATCTTCCCTTTAGTATCTCCATTCTGCTATTGACCTCATCTAGTGGATTTTTAATTTCAGATCTTATATTATTTAGTTCTATAGTTCCCCCCCCCCTTTTTTTTTTGAGATGGAGTCTTGCTCTGTTGCCCAGGCTGGAGTGCAGTGGCATAATCTTGGCTCACTGCAACCTCCGCCTCCCGGGTTCACGCCATTCTCCTGCCTCAGCCTCTCGAGTACCTGGGACTGCAGGCGTTCACCACCACGCCCAGCTAATTTTTTGTATTTTCAATAGAGACAGGGTTTCACCGTGTTAGCCAGGATGGTATTGATCTCCTGACCTTGTGATCCGCCTGTCTCGGCCTCCCAAAGTGCTGGGATTACAGGCGTGAGCCACCGCGCCCGGACTTTTTTTTTTTCTTTAAATGGTTACTTTTTCTCTGCTGAGAACTTCCTTCCTCCCAGTCATTTCTCTTTACTTTCACTTGTGGAACATAGATGTAACAACTGTTTTAAATCTTATTCTGATAATTCCAGCATCTGTGTCATCTCAGGGTTGACATCTGTTCATCATCGTTTGTTTCTCTTGAGAATTGGTAACATTCTTCTGGTTCTTTGTATGTCATATAATCTTGGAGTGCATCACTAATGTATTTTGAAGATTGTGTTGTAAGAGTCTGGGTGCTGTTAACATTTGGAGAATGATGATTTTGCTTTAATAGGCAATCCAGTTCCACAAGCTCTGTCTCTCCTTCTGTGGGTGATGGGTTCAATGCCAGTTTTATTTTAAAAGCGTTTGCTATGCTATTTGAGTTTGCCCTCATGTGCGCCTCTCAGTGATTTGTCTGCAATTTGAGTGATGGTTTATATCGTAGTTTATTTCTGAGAGACTTTGCTATGCCTTTGGGGTCTATTCCATGCATGTGCCACTTGGGTGAGTCTGGGACTTGTGATGGTTCCTACACAGAATTAAGGGATTCCCTTCTCTGGTCCTTGCTGGGATTTTCTTCCCTGTTTCTGGCTCCCAGGCACCCCTTTCCATTTCTCTTGCTAGAAAGATGGGTTTCTCTCAGACAGTTTTAACCTCCTTCACTGTCACACAGTTCCATGTGACTGGCACTCGAAGAGTGAGGCAGTCAAAGAAAAGAGAATAAACAACAGGATTCCTTTTACATGCTTACGGCCACAGAGACCCCTTCTCTCATTTCTTTCAGGGAAGGAGACAGGCTTTTCTCAGGCTTTGAGGTGCCTGGACTGCTGGCCAACCTTTAGGCAAGGCCAAGAGGGAAAAAAGAATGAATGTGAAAGTACGCTATCATCATGCTCTCCAGCCCACATGGATCTCTTGTCCCCATCCTCTGGCCAGAAAGTTTTGTGGGCTTTTTTGTGTTTGTTTGTTTGTTTGCTGTCTGACCCCTCACACACCTTACCCCTCAGGCAATTCTGCAAAGAAGAGGGGAAAAGAACCCAAGAAACTCCAATGTACTAATTCATCTTCCAGTTTTTATTCCTCCCCTCTATCAACCAGCTATTTTTCCTTTTCAGAATCCTCAGTTGCTTTTTGTGTTGTCCAATTTTTAATTGTAATCCGTCAGGAAGAACAGCTTGTAGTGGGCATATTATATTTTATCCAGCACTGGAATTGGCATCCAGATTTGTTTTGTTTTGTTTTGTTTTTGAGATAGTATGATAGTATCTCATTCTGCCAGGCTGGAATGCAGTAGCACAAATATAACTCACTGCAGCCTTGACTTCTGGGCTTAACTGATCCTCCCACCTCAGCCTCCCTAGTAGCTAGGACTACAGGTGTGTGCCACCACATCCAGCTAATATTTTTTTGGCGTTTTTTTGTTTTTTTGTTTGTTTTTAGTAGAGGCAGGGTTTCGCCATATTGCTCAGGCTGGTCTCAGACTCCTGGGTTCAAGCAATCCCTCCAACTTCAGCCTCCCAAAGTGCTGGCATTACAGGCGTGTAATGTGCCTGGCTGTGCCTGGCTGACACTCAGATTTTTTTTTTTTTTTTTTTTTTTTTTTATTATACTTTAAGTTCTAGGGTACATGTGCATAACGTGCAGGTTTGTTACATATGTATACTTATGCCATGTTGGTGTGCTGCACCCATCAACTCGTCAGCACCCATCAATTCATCATTTATATCATGTATAACTCCCCAATGCAATCCCTCCCTCCTCCCCCCTCCCCCCTCCCCATGATAGGCCCCAGTGCGTGATGTTCCCCTTCCCGAGTCCAAGTGATCTCATTGTTCAGTTCCCACCTATGAGTGAGAACATGCGGTGTTTGGTTTTCTGTTCTTGTGATAGTTTGCTGAGAATGATGGTTTCCAGCTGCATCCATGTCCCTACAAAGGACGCAAACTCATCCTTTTTTATGGCTGCATAGTATTCCATGGTGTATATGTGCCACATTTTCTTAATCCAGTCTGTCACAGATGGACATTTGGGTTGATTCCAAGTCTTTGCTATTGTGAATAGGACACTCAGATTTTTAATGCCTTGGTCTTACAAATGAATAGACAATTAATGGTCCTCAAACATTTGAGAAGTCTCTAGTATGAGAGACAGACGCATATGGATGTATGTCCAAGGAACTCAGAGCAACCAAAAATTGAAGTAGCCAGAAATAAACTTAAACATAAATCATTTGATCTCCTTAGATCTAAGAAAAAGTGATATCCTTGACCGGGTGCAGTGGCTCATGTCTATAATCCCAGCACATTGGGAGGCTAAGGTGAGTGGATCATTTGAGGTCAGGAGTTCGAGACCATCCTTGCCAACATGGTGAAAGCCCGTCTCTACTGAAAATATAAAAATTAGCCAGGCGCGGTGGTGGGTGCCAGTAATCCCAGCTACTTGGGAGGATGAGGCAGGAGAATCGCTTGAACCCGGGAGCGGAGGTTTCAGTGAGCAGAGATCACACCACTGTGCAACAGAGTGAGACTCCATCTCCAAAAAAAAAAAAAAACAAAGTGATCTCCTTAAAGCAAGATGCTATTTATGTAAAAGGAATAATCAGAGACTAAGAGAGAACACACAAAATTAAACATGTGTTAGCAATAAGTTTAATAAATGAATTTAACAGGTTTGGGAGAGTATATCATGCTAATCTCCTACAAATGGAGTAAAAGGAACAAGAAGGAAAATAGAAGAAAAGATCAAAGAAAATTAGAGGGCCAACATTTGGCTAAGAAATGTATGAACATTTCCTAATATTGAAGAATGTGAATTTCTGCATTGAAAGAACCCCAACACTCAACTCCCACAACAAGGCACATCCTTTGTGAAATTCGAGAATACCCAGATTAAAAAGAAGATTCTTAGAGCAGAAACAGGTCACATTCAAAGCTCAGAATAGCATCAGATTTTTCAAAAACCAACTCTGAAAGCAGGATGGTAGAAGAGTATCTTTAAAAATGTCGAGGGATTTGTGGCCTTCAATGCTGCCTAGGAAGCATTGTTCAAGCATCTCTTCCCACTGCGGGCATGTCTAAACCAGTCTCCTAAAGAGCCTGAAGCTGCGGAAGCCTTGAAACAGCTGGGTCTGGGGAGCCCTTCTGAACCATGCTCATGACTGTGTGGTCCTGAGACCCAGACTTCAAGCACTCCGGGGGCTTTGGATTGGTCATCTGCCACTGTGGAGGAGATAGATGTAGCCATGAATCAAGGCCATACCAGGTGGATAGAAGAGCTGTGGAACCTCAGAGAGCTGTCTGAAGATTCTCAAAGACCGGGTGCCTATGTGACTGTGGAAAAGATATTTCCTATCCTTGAACAGGATAGGAAAATTGAAGTGATTGAAATCACGACTGACTGAGGCAGTAGCAAGAAAAGGGTCTTTGCTTTTATAACCTTTGATGACCATGACTCCGTGGATAAGAATGTCATTCAGAAATATTATCCTGTAAATGGCCATGGCTGTGAAGTAAGAAAAGCCCAGGTTGCAGCAAGACATGGCTGGTGGCTTATCCAGCCAAAGAAGTCAAAGGGGTCCTAGAAACTGGTGGTGGTCGTGGAAGTGATTTGGTGGGAGTGACAAGTTTGGTCATGATGGCTTTGGTAACAGCAATGATGGTGGTGGATATGGTGGCAGTGGGGATGACTGTCATGGATTTGGTAATAATGGAAGCAATTTTGGATGTGGTGGAAGTGACAGTGATTTTGGCAGTTACAACAGTCAGTCTTCAAATTTTGGACCCATAAAGAGAAAAAACTTTGGAGGCGGAAGCTCTGGCCCCTATGGTGGTAGAAGCCAATAGTTTGCCAAACCCTGAAACCAAGGTGGCTGTGGTGGTTGCAGTAGCAGCAGTAGCTATGGCAGAGGCAGAGGGCATTAATTACTGCAGGAAACAAGGCTTAGCAAGAGAAATAAGGCTTAGCCAGAGCAGCGACAGGGAAGCCGCAGGTTACAACAGATTTGCGAACTCAACCAGGCACAGTGGTGGGGGCCTAACTGCTTCAGGGATATGCTTCAGACAATACTCATGTGTATGGGCAAAAGACTTGAGGGCTATCTTTGGGCTGTAATTGTATAACAGGGTATTTTAGTTTCTGTTCTCTGGAAACTAAAACAATCCAACAAAGAATTGTAATGTAGACTTTTTTTGCACCCATGCTGTTGATTGCCAGATGTAATAGTCTGATCATGACACTAAAGAAATGTGTCTTTAAAACATTCTGAGGGAAAATTGTCATTACTTTTTTTAGTTTTTATGTTTTTGTGACAGGATCTCGCTCTGTCACCCAAGCCAGAATGGAGCAATGTGATCCTTGTTCACTGTGGCCTCGAACTGCTGGACTCAGTCATCCCACCCCAGCTACCCGAGTAGCTGGGGCTACAGGTGTGTGCCACCACACCTAGCTAATATTTTAATGTTTTGTAGAGATGGGGGTCTCACCATGTTGCCCAGGCTGGTCTTGAACTCCTGTCCTCAAGCAATCCTGAGCCTCCCAAAGTTCTGTAATAACAGTCATGAGCCATCACACCTAGCCAGAAACTTATTTTTAATGTATAATTATATACCCAAACTATCAACCAATTATGATAGCAGAAGAAAGACATGTCCAGCATCTCAGAAATTTGACCTCCTGTGTGTATTTTCTCAAGGAAAGAAGCTATTAGAGGATTGTGCCACCAAGTAAAGTAAACCAAGGAGAAATGGGAGACACCAAATATAAGAAATGGAAGATTCTTATATTTCTTCCATTATATGGAAGAGATTGGAAGTCTTAGGACGACAGCTGCAGCAGGCCTAGTGAGTAGCCAGTCCAAACCATGTCATCCAGAGAGCACCAGGAAGGCGAGGGCTTCAACAGAGATGTCTTCAGAGAAAGATGAAAATCATAGATTTCTTCACATGACTGATCCTGTTTAAAGTATTGCTCAGAAGGGATTCAGAAAACCAGTAATAGTGGCATAGAAAACTAAGCAAACAAAATATAAATTCGTAACTCCATGAAAAGCAATTTGTGCTCAAAAGGAAATATGATGACAATTATAGATATTTTTGTGATGGACAGTATAACATGTCCCTGGAAAAATTTATTTTCTACAGAATTGAGCCCTAAAAATACTAGGGCAAGGAACGTATAGCTTAAGAGAGTCCTAAACAACATACCAAGTAAAAGAGAATGAGAGTGGGGATTAAACTATACATAGTGTCTAGGAATGCTCACTTGTCATAAATCCTTAGAGAAACTCAAGTGTAAAAGTTGGGATAGTGCTTTTAGAGGAAAGAAGAGGTGTTTGATTGCATTGGGGCACAGAGAGGGGCTAGCAAAGTTCTATTTATTTTCTTTCTTTTTTTTTTTTTAAGACAGGCTCTCACTCTGTCACCCAGGCTGCAGTATGGTGGCACAATCATAGCTCACTGCTTGCCTCCTGAAACTCCTGGGCTCAAGTGGTCAGCCTTCTGAGTAACTGGGACTGCAGGCATGTGCCATCACGCCCAGCAATTTTTTTTTTCTTTCTTCTTTTTTTAGGTAGGGACGGAGTCTCATTATGTTGCCCAGGCTGATCTTGAACTCCTGGGCTCAAGCAGTTCTCCCACCTTGGCCTCCCGAAGTGCTGGATTAGAGGCATGAGCCACCATGCCCTGCCAAAGTTCTGTTTCTCGATGTGGGTGTGGCTATAAGGGTATGTGCCTTGTAAAAAATAATTTTTAAAAATATATTATTAAATGTATTTTATTTTTGTATGCTTATTTCATTTTACATTTACAGTATTGTTTGGTATATTATGATGTTAATATAATATTTTTTAGAAAGACCCCAGAGAGTGGTTATTCTGGGGGAGGAGGGGTAACCAGAAGAAGGGCATGGGGGTTAGGTGCCTCTGAGGTGCTGCTGGTATTGTTACGTTTCTTTTTCTTAAGTTTTTTTTTTTTTTTTGGAGACAGAGTTGTGCTCTGTCACCCAGGCTGGAGTGCAATAGCGTGATCTCAGCTCACTATAACCTCTGCCTCCCGGGTTCAAGCAATTCTCTGCCTCAGCCTCCCAAGTAGTTGGGACTACAGGCGTGTGCCACCACGTATTTGAGAAGAGATGGGGTTTCACCATGGGACTATAGGCGTGTGCTACCACGTGTTTGAAAAGAAATGGGATTTCACCATGCTGGCCAGGCTAGTCTTGAAATCCTGACCTCAAGTGCTCCACCTGCTTTGGCCTCCCACAGTGCTGGAATTACAGGCATGAGCCACCGCGCCTGGCCTTATTGCTCTGTTTCTTGATCCGGCTACTGGTGCACACTTGTGTTCAGCTCATAGAAATTCACTGAACTTTATGTACTTTATGTACTTTATGATGTATAATGATGCTCCAATAAAAAGTATTTCTAAAAAGTACCAGAGGTTATAGGACAGGAATGGGGCAGACCACTCAAAATCCATGTAACCTTGTTACCAGATGATGAAAGCAATGATATTTCTAGTAAAACTACTGGCAGAGTTTAAAGACTTGTTGGTTGGGCGCCATGGCTCAGGCCTGTAATCCCAGCACTCTGGGAGGCCGAGACAAGCGGATCATGAGGTCCAGGAGATCAAGACCATCCTGGCTAACATGGTGAAACCCCGTCTCTACTAAAAATACAGGGAAAAAAAACTAGCCAGGCGTGGTGGTGGGCACCTGTAGTCCCAGCTACTTGGGAGGCTGAGACAGGAGAATGGCGTGAACCCGGGAGGTGGAGCTTGCAGTGAACTGAGATTGCGCCACTGCACTCCAGCCTGGGCAACAGAGCAAGACTCCGTCTCAAAAAAAAAAAAGACATTGAATTTTTCTTTTTCTTTTTTCTTTTTTTTTCCGAGATGGAGTCTTGCTTTTCACCCAGGCTGGAGTGCAGTGGCACGATCTCGGCTTGCGTCCTGGGTTCAAGCAATTCTCCGGCTTCAGCCTCCTGAGTAGCTAGGATTACAGGTGCTGGCCACCACACCCGCCTAATTTTTGTATTTTTAGTAGACACGGGGTTTCGCCACGTTGGCCAGGTGGATCTCGAACTCCTGACCTCGAATGATCCACCCGCCTCAGCCTCCCAAAGTGCTGGGATACCAGGCGTGAGCACTTTTAACATGCTGGGGAAAATGATGCCTGGACCGTGCAACTTGGTGTTGTGTTACTGTCATTTTCTATGTACTGATCGCTTGTGACTTGATTCACTCTACAGAATCTTGTTAGAACAGATCATTCTGGGCTCTGTGTCAGACAATATAGTGATAATCACGTAAACAATATATACTGATAGAACCAAAAATTTCGATATAAGTACAAATTATGGTATTGGGAGGGGGAAAGAGAAGTGAAAGTCTACCAAACAATCTAGGTTAGCATACAGTGATAGATGATCCAAAAATTATAAGTGGCCAGGCCTGGTGGCTCATGCCTGTAATCCCAGTGCTTTGGGAGGCTGAGGTGGGAAGATCACTTTAGCCCAGGAGTTCAAGACCAGCCTGGCCAAAATGGCAAAACCCCGTCTCTACAAAAAAAATTTTTTAAATTAAAAAGCAAAAATAATAAGGCATTTTTGTAAAAAGAAATTGTGGGTAAATATTGAGAGAAACCACTAAAATGAGTTGCTTCTAAGGAGGATACCTCAAAGGTCAGCGGAATGCTGGTTTTTGTTCCAAATCTTATAGCACTATCTGAGTTTTTAAAACTATGTATAACTGTAATAACATTAAAAACAATGAAAACAAAACAGCAGCTTACCAAATAAGTTTACAAATCTTCCACTAAATTCCTCAGAACATCTTACATGTACCCTTCTAAGCCTCGTAAATGTTTCTTCTACCTTTTAAGACTTTCCAAGGTCCATTCTTCCTTTTTAATGGTCAGGAGTTCGAGACCAGCCTGGCCACCATGGTGAAACCCCACTTCTACTAAAAATGCAAAAAAATTAGCAGGAGTAGTGGCAGGCACCTGTAATCCCAGCTACTCGGGAGGCTGAGGCAGGAGAATCGCTTGAACCCGGGAGGTAGAGTTTGCAGTAAGTCGAGATTGCACCATTGCATTCCAGCCTGGGCAACAAGAGCAAAACTCTATCTCAAAAATAAATAAATAAATAAAAATAAAGAGAATTTTAAGATTATTGTTTTAAAGAATAAATGTTGATATTCTTAAAGTAGTAAAATCAAGATAATGGCATATTTATTAGTAACAAAAATTTAAACAACAAAGAAAAAAGCAAATGATTTCCAAAATATCAATAACGAATCAGTAAATAAAGGTAATCAGAAGTTTAACTTACTTGTGGCTGAACACGGTGGCTTGTGCCTGTAATCCCAGCACTTTGGGAGGCTGGAGTGGGTAGATCACTTGAGGTCTAAAAAATACAGAAAATTAGCCAGGTGTGGTGGAACATGCCTGTGGTCCAGCTACTCAGGAGGCTGAGACAGGAGAATCACTTGAATCTAGGAGGCGAGACCAGCCTGGGCAACATGATGAAACCCCGGCCCTACCAAAAATAAAAAAATTAGCCCTGTGTGGTAGTGGGAGCCTAGGTACTCAGGAGGCTGAGACAGGAGACTCACTGGAGCCCAGGAGGCAGAGGTTTCAGTGAGCCGAGATAGCACCATTACACTCTGGCCTGGGCAACAGAACGAGACTCTGTCTCAAATAATAAAAATAAATAAAAGAACTAAAAGTAATTCTCAAGTGATGAGTATGTAAAGTGGAGATGAAACAAGAGGAAAGGCATAACTATTGAAGCTGGTGATGGGTACCTGGGAGTTTTTGGGTTTTTTGTGTGTGTTTTGTTTTTATAATACCTTTTCTGTTTACCATAGCGAAATGATAGATACATGGGTGTTTATTACATTCTTGTGCTCACTTTGTGTATATGCATTTGAAGTTTTCTATTATATAATAATTTTTTTTTAAAAGCAATATTTGGCTAGCCACAGTAACTCACACCTGTAATCCCAGCATTTGCGGACGTCAAAATAGGTTGATTGCCTGAGCTCGGGAGTTCGAGACTGGCCTGGGCAACATGATGAAATCTCATCTCTACCAAAAATACAAAAATTAGCCAGTCATGGTGATGGATGCCTGTAGTCCCAGCTACTCAAGATTCTGAGGAGGAAGATAGCTTGAGACTGGGAAGTGGAGGTTGCAGTGAGCCCAGATCGCACCACTGCACTCCAACATGATTGACAGAGTGAGACGCCATCTCAAAAAAAAAAAAGAAAAAGAAAAAAAAGCAACATTCTGGCTTACCGTATTAGAAAGTCAAAAGATAATATTTAGGGCTGGGTGCAGTGGCTCATGCTTGTAATCCTAGCACTTTGGGAGGCCAAGGCGTACAGATGACCTGAGGTCAGGAGTTCAAGATCAGCCTAGCCAACATGGTGAAAACCCATTTCTACTGAAAATACAAAAATTAGCTGGGTGTTGGTGGTGGGTGCCAGTAATCCCAGCTACTTAAAAGGCTGAGGCAGGAGAAGCACTTGAACCCAGGAGGTGAAGGTTGCATTGAGCCGAGGTTGCACTGCTACACTCCAGCCTGGGCAATAGAGCGAGACTGTGTCAAAACGAAAAAAAAAAAGAAAGAAAGAAATAACAATGTAAACATATTATTTAGAAGTGTGGAAGTAAATAAGAGTGAAAACAGGGTCGGGCGTGGTGGCTCATGCCTGTAATCCCAGCACTTTGGGAGGCCGAGGCGGGCAGATCATGAGGTCAGGAGATCGAGACCATCCTGGCTAACACGGTGAAACCCCATCTCTACTAAAAATACAAAAAATTAGCTGGGCATGGTGGTGTGCGCCTGTAGTCCCAGCTACTCGGGAGGCTGAGGCAGGAGAATGGCCTGAACCTGGGAGGCGGAGCTTGCAGTGAGTGGAGACTGCGCCACTGCACTCCAGCCTAGGCAACAGGAGTGAGACTCCATCTCAAAAAAAGCAAAAAAAAAAAAAAAAAAAAAGTGAAAACAGTTAATGGACATCAAAGTGGATGCCTCTGGGGATGAGAACTGAGCTTGGGGAGGGCTAGAGGAGGGAACATCTCTGTATTAGAAGGCTTTGATGTTCTTTTATTTTGAAACCTTATGCATGTATAACTTTGATAATATATTCATTTGTGGATGCCACATTGTTTTCAAGGAAAATACCCATGTGATCTTACATGAATAATCAGGCATAGACCAATGCTTTGAATATATAAAAATTCTGTTTAGCCATGATCATTTTGGCAGTATGCCACTTATTTCTGTTGCCAAAGGCAGTGATTGAAATTTGAATTCCTACCTGGGATGAGTAGGGCTTAGAGGTTTGATTGCATGTAGTTTCCCCCTGTCTGTACTTCGGCGCCCAGCAGTTTGTTCTTTATGCAACATCAAAGAGTGATCATAAATAAGCTTATCTCACTCTCCGGTTTGAAAGCTACTAAACGTCTTTCATTGCAATTAGAATAAAATTCAAATTCTTTGGCATGGCCTACACACGAGGCCCTAAATAATGTAAATGATTGGACTCCACCTAGTTCTCCTGTCACTCTCCTCAATCACCATGCCCCAGGCTCGATGGCCTTCCTTGGCACATCCACAGCTCATTCCTACCTCAAGGCCTTTGACTTGCCATTGCTCATGAGACTGACTGCTTACCATCACTCAGGATCTCATTTAAAACTTAATTCCTGAAAAAGGTACCTTCCTGACCATCAAGCTAGAGGAGCTTCCTGCACCCCTTCTCTTCCCATAGCTGTGGTCTCCAGTGTGGTCTTCAGACCAGAAGCGTCAGTATCCCCTGCAAGCTTTTCATTTTGGGTTGTTTTCTCTGGAAATGCAGTCTTAGGCCCCACCACAGATGCACTGAAGGAAAAGCTTACATTTTAACCAGACCCCAAAGTGATTGCGCTTTTAAAATTTCAGAAGCACTGATCTAGAGGTTCCCCTTCTAATTTTCCTGTGTATCTGTCACCAGGTGTGTCCATTTCTGCAGGTAACCTGGCGTTTGTTTACCTGTTTATTTCTTTCCTAAATAGAATTTAAGGTCCACAAGGGCAGCACCTTGTCTGGCTCGTTCACTTCTGCATCCCCAGCACCTAGCACCAGTGCACACAGTACATGCTCAATAAGTATTTAGATGAGTGAAAGAATGCATGAATATAATGCAAATTATTTTATGTTCTTTGAAATGTATAACTGAAGGCTGGGTGTGGTAGCTCAGCCTGTAATCCCAGCACTTTGGGAGGCAACGTGGGAGGATTGCTTGAGCCCAGTACTTTGAGACCAACCTTGGTACATGGCAAAGCTGCAACTCTACAAAAAATACAAAAAAAAAAAAAAAAAGAGTTGAGTGTTGTATAGTCTCAGCTACTTTGGGAGGCTGAGGCAGGAGAATCACTTGAACCTGGGAGGTCTAGGCTGCAGTGAGTCCTGATTGCAACTGCACTGTAGCCTGGGCAACAGAGGAACATCCTGTCTCAAAAAAAAAAGGATTGTATAATTGTACAATAAAAATCTTCATGGCTTTCACTTGTTTGTAAAATCAGGGTGATTTTTCTCTCCCAACATCACTGTTATGCAGGGGTTTCATTCTCTATCTTGGGCATTGAGTGCCATTAAATTATTGTAGCCCATGAAGAACCACGTATTTATTCTTGCTTTGGGGCAGTTTGCCTTCAGAACCAAAGTTTAGATTTTATTTAGAGTGTTTCTCTACTGACTTAACACCATAACTGGTTATGTTTTTTAGTACTTAAGAAGCACTCTCATTCCATCCAGAGTTAACATTATATTTAAAGGTTTTGTTATTCAAAATGAGTGTTAGCTTGATATTTATATCAAGTTTTACCAAATAAGTATTAACAATTTAAAAAAGAAAGTCGTTTTAAAAATGTTAAGTCAGGCCGGGCACGGTGGCTCAAGCCTGTAATCCCAGCACTTTGGGAGGCCGAGACGGGCGGATCACGAGGTCAGGAGATCGAGACCATCCTGGTTAACACGGTGAAACCCCGTCTCTACTAAAAAAAAAAAAAAAAAAAAAAAAAAATGTTAAGTCAAATGCAAGATTTAAAGTTAAATTGCAAATAAAAACTAATAGGGCATATAATGTATCCGGTTTTTTACCTCTGAGATAGGAGTCCAGGAAAGACCTACGGTTTCTGATATTATCCCATATTTTTTTTTTTTTTTTTTTTTTGGAAATGGAGTTTTCTCTTGTTGCCCAGGCTGGAGTGCAGTGGTGCAGTCTCGGCTCTGCTCCCCAGGTTCAAGAGATTCTCCTGCCTCAGCCTCCCATTTAGCTGGGATTACAGGTGCACGCCACCATGCCCAGCTAATTTTTTGTATTTTGAGTACAGACAGGGGTTTCACCATGTTGGCGAGCCTGGTCTCGAAATCTTGACCTCGTGATCTGCCTGCCTCGGCCTCCCAAAGTGCTGGGATTACAGGCGTGAGCCACCATGCCCAGCCCTACATTTAAAAAATACATTCCCAGTGTATTGCTTAATGCATATCCTGGTGAAATTTGTGAAGAAACAACTTTTCAATCTATATTCTCTGAGTGAACAAATAGCACCCCTTACATCTGGCTTTCAACTGGGGATAGTTGTGTCCTGGCAGACATTTGGCAATGGCTGTGACTGCGTTTTTGGTAGTCACACCTGGGGTGGAGGAGTACTAGCAGCATCTAGTTGGGGGAGCCCCAGGGTACTGTTAGTTATGTAATACACAGAACACTCCCCAGCACAAAGAATTATGTAGCCCAAAATGTCAGTGGTCCACTGTTAAGAGACCCTGGCTTAAGCAGAGAGAAGTCTCCTTCTGCAAATACTAATGCCACTGGAAAATGAATACTTTGCCCTACCTTTTGGAAAAGAGAATATATAGAAATTGGCAACTGAGAGATTCAGATGAGTATACTGGCACTTTTAGATATGTTCATTTTAGATGATTATTTTTAATCAGAAATCTAGTGACTGGCCTCCCTCTTTGGGGTAAATCACTCCCTCAACACAGGACATTTAAGACATTTGACAACTTAGTTGATTTTAGAATTGGATAACATTCTCAAATAATTTTACATTTTTTTAAATAGGGAAATTCCAATATAGGGTTACCGGTTTTCCTTATTTTACAGATGGGGTCGAGGATTTGGTCTTTTGGGTTCCATTTTTGGAAAGGATGGTGTATTAAACCAGCCAAACAGTGTCTTTGGACTTATATTTTATATACTACAGTTATTACTTGGTAAGTATTTATCAATACAAAAATAAGTTTGTTATATTCCGTTTAGTACTTTGTGTCTTTGTGCTGAAGTGTCTTGATGTTAAATAAAAGCATGTGTTATTTATAGAGCCACTAGCGTGTACAACATCTTTGTATTGTGAAAACTTGATTCGCTAAGATTTTATTATATTAATGTTGAATTTATGTCAATTGCTGTTTAATCATGGAGAGCTGTATCTCATGATGTCCAGAAAAACCAGTCCCATTCCAGGAAATTATCACTCCCATCTTCCCTATAAATGTGTTTCCTATTTTATAGACTCTGTAGCCTTGTAAAAATATCATATATTAAGGGGACATTAATGAGAAACCATATTCATAATCCCATCACCTTTACATATCCAGTATTTCTACAGTCTTTGCTTTTAAGAATAGTTTTGGGGCCAGGCGCAGTGGCTCATGCCTGTAATCCCAGCACTTTGGGAGGCCAAGGTGGACAGATCACCTGAGGTTGGGAGTTTGAGACCAGCCTGACCAACATGGTGAAAGTCTGAATCTACTAAAAATACAAAATTAGCCGGGCGTGGTGGTGCATGCCTGTAATCCCAGCTACTTGTGAGGCTGAGGCCGGAGATTCACTTGAACCCGGGAGACGGAGGTTGCAGTGAGCTGAGATCGCACCATTGCACTCCAGCCTGAGCAACAAGAGCGAAACTCTGTCTCACAAAAAATAAATAAATAAATAATAATAATAATTTGGGGCCAGGTGCGGTGACTCACACCTGTAATCCTAGCACTTTGGGAGGCCGAGAAGGGCAGATCACTTGAGCCCAGGAGCAACATGGCGAGAGACTGTCTCTACAGAAAAAAAAAAATTAGCCAGGTTCTGGCGGCACGCACCTGTAGTTCCAGCTACTTGAAAGTCTGAGGTGAGAGAATCGCTTGAGCCCAAGAGATGGAGGTTGCAGGCAGCCGAGATCACACCACTGCACTCCAGCCTGGGGGACAGAGCAAGACCGTGTCTCAAAAACTAATAATAATTTAATATGAACTATATTTCAACATAGTGTCGTTTATCCTGTTATTGTTAACATCTAGGTTTCACACCTTTGACTTCTGCAAATAATGCTGCACTGATCAACTTTGTTTAAAGACCTCCCACTCCTTCCTTAAGTATCTCCACAAAATAAATTTCCAGGCATAGGATCAAAAAACACAGATAATATCTATTTTAATCGGTGTTACCAAGTTGCTTTCCCTCAGTTCTTTGGTTTCCCTGAAACTCTAGCAGTCTTTATTTTTAAGATGTGTTTTGTAAAATTTCTTTTTTTTTTTTAGTCATAATGATAATCTTCACCAGGAAAAACTACTAATAGTTACACATTAGTACCTATTACTTTAAATTTTACTCTTTTTAATTTCCTTTTATTGTCCATTTAGATACTGGATCCCGATAATAGTACGTTTTTATTGTGTTACAAACATTTAACGCATTCTTTATCTTTTTTTGTTAGTGTTATAAATTTATATTTTATTAAATTTTTATACTTTCAGAGTTAAATCCATCCATTGTTACCTTTGAATTTTATTTTTCTTCTTTTTTATAGATCTTGTTGCATACCAATGCTTTTGTATTTTAATTGTTAATATTCCATTATCTGTCCGCTCTTTTGATTTGGTTCATTAAAAATACATGTAACTCTTCTATCTGAAATTGATTTGTTATGAGGCAAATTATAAATCTAAATCATTCTCAGTAGTTCTGTCGAGTTTGCCCAGTTCCATATCTGCGTATCTTGCAGAAGTTCAAAGATGTGTGCACACAGATATTCATAGCAGTACAGTGTGAAATAGCAAAAAAAAAAAAAAAAAGTTAGCTTAGAAATAGGTAATGGTTGAATAAAGTAGAAAATACTGTGAAATACTATGTAGCCATTAAAGGAAAAAGGAGATCTATATTTATATCCTAGAAAGATAAATATACTATTTAGTGAAAAATGCAAATTTTGGTATAATATGTATAGGATAAACATGTTTGTATACATGCATGTAAATGCATAGAAAGGGATCTGGTGGTTGGGCAGGGGGGAGAAATTGCACTGTATTCTGCATATTTCCATTTTGCTGGATTTCTAGAGAAGAGTATGAAGTATAAGCCCAAATATTTGCAAGGCATTTTCCCTTAAAGGCAGAGAACCTAAGAAAAGCCTTTCACTAGATTAACTTTTGAAGATAGAGGTGCTACAGCCAAATTTCTTTTTATACCATTAATTTAATGCCATGCTGTATGCATATTTTAAATCATATGTATCATATGTGTTTTTTCATTCGCATTTTTTGACTTGCATTTGAACGCTTCATGTGCCTTCTAATGTTGGTGTCTTCATATGAGGCACATTTGAACTAACCTAACAATTTCCAGAGCACATCTATACTCACTTTTTTTTTTTCTTTTTTATTGTAGTTTAAGTTCTAGGGTACATGTGCACAACGTGCAGGTTTGTTACATATGTATACATCTGTACTCCCTTCTAAGCTGTTTGAGACACAGCATTTTTAATTTAATTTTTTCATAGGTAATCCATTCACATGGTTCAAAACTTTTAAAAAAGGACCAGGCGCAGTGGCTCATGCCAATAATCCCAGCATTTTGGGAGGCCAACATGGGCGGATCACGAGGTCAGGAGTTCAAGACCAGCCTGGCCAACATGGTGAAACCCCGTCTCTGCTAAAAATACAAAAATTAGCCGGGTGTGGTGCCACGCGCCTGTAATCCCAGCTACTTGGGAGGCTGAGGCAGGAGAATTGCTTGAACCCGGAAGGCGGAGGTTGCAGTGAGCTGACATTGTGCCACTACACTCCAACCTGGGCGACAGAGCGAGACTCCTTCAGGAAAACAAAATGTATATATATAAAATGTTACACAAAGAAAAATCTGTCCCACCCCTTCTCTTTTTCCATGGTTTCCACTGCTCCTCAGCCCCAACTGGTAGCTTGTTATTGTTTTAGAGTTTCTTTTTGCATATATGAGAAAGTACACATACACAATCTTAATTTTCCTCCTTTTTAAAATATAAAAGGCAGATGCTATACCCACTGTTCTACAGCTTGCATTTTCTTTTCTTTTTTTGCTTGATGGATATATTGTGGGGATTTTTCCATATCAGTTTATTAAATGTCTTCATTCTTTTTTACAGCTGCAGACTAATCCATTGCACAGTTGTACCATCATTTATTTAGAGTTACAGCACATTTTAAATTCCATTGGGAATTTTACCCTGAGCCACAAGTACCTAGTTGCATTACGGTAGTATTTAACGGAGAGCTGGTATTTATACACTATTCTAAGTGCTTTAACCCTGCATTATCTCAGCTCATTTAATTGTCCAGCAGTCTTGGCAAGTAAGCATGATTGTTATCCCAATTTTACAGTTGAGAAAAGAGAGGCATGGAGGAAGAAATAACTTGCCTGTATCATTTTGAAATTAACTTTCTTAGATAAAATTGTGACCGCATTAATTTTGAAATGTTAGTTGTTTAGCATAGGTGAAGTCAGCAAACTTTTTCAGTAAAGGGCCTGGCAGAAAATTGACTTTGCCAGTTGCTGCAGCCATTCAACTCTGCCTTCTAGTGTGAAAGCAGTCACAGACATTACATAAATGAGTGAGCATGGCTGAGTGCCAATAAAACTTTATTTACTAAAGCAGGTAGCTGGCCAGATTTGCTAGTCCCTGCAATAATTCAGCAGCACCTTAGTCTTGAAGTGCCCTATGAAAACATCTAGTCCCGTGGCTGTGGCCCAGCCAGCCCATACACATCTTCTTACTGCTTTTCTTTTTGCCAACAGGCACCAGGATTTCAGCTCTTTAATTGACTTCTTTAAACCTGCTCCCACAGGTTATTTTGTTCCTGTTTCTGTTATCTTTATCCATGAGTCATTGGGTAGGAGGGTAGTTTAACATGCTCTGCCTTCTCTGTCCTTGAAAATAAATGCACATATTCTCCATGTGCATTTGGCCACAGGAAACTAAAAACAATACATGTGAAGATAGAGTCCAGAATTCAGGTGCCTTTTTTTTTTTTTTTTTTTTTTTTAAGTGAGACAGAGTCTTACTCTGTTGCCCAGGCTGGAGTGCAGTGGTGCAATCTCATCTCACTGCAACCTCCGCCTCCTGGGTTCAAGTAATTCTCATGCCTCAGCCTCCCTTGTAGCTGGGGTTGCAAGCGTGCAATACCATGCCAATGTTTGTTTGTTTTTTTTTTTTTTTTTTGGTATTTTTTAGTAGAGGAGGGTTTAACCATGTTGACCAGGCTGGTCTCAAACTCCTGACCTCAAATGATCTGCCTGCCTCAGCCTCCCAAAGTGCTAAGATTACAGGCATGAGCCACCGCGCCTGGCTTTAAGTGCTTTTTGTACTGAGAGCCTGGGTTTAGCACACATGTCCACCATTTTTCTTGATCGGGTTTGGCCCACATACAGCCAATGAGCTGTGGTTTCCCTTATCCACCAGGGTGAGCCCTTCCTGAAATGTTTAGCAAGAGTTTTTTTCTCTCCTCAGCAGCTTGTTGATGTAGTCACCTCTCATTGTGGATTTTTAATCAATTTGATCTAAACATGGAAAAGCAAATTTTACTTTCCACAGATGGGGAGGCTGTAGTGAAAACCAGAGAAGGTTCTCACCAAATGTGTGCAGCTCGGAAGAAAAAGGCTGTGGTCCTCATGTCCCTTTATTCATTTGGTGTCTTGGGGCTGTTGATGTTACAAGTCAGCTTCATTGCTTAATGTGATTGTGAGACTGCATGTTTACTTTGTGTGCATATTTTCAAGTAGGTTAGTTTGTGAAATTAGTAATATTTCACCTGAAAGACTGAGAAATCAACAACATTGCAGCTATAAAACTGGCATTTGGCTGAGCATGGTGGCCCACGCCTGTAATCCCAGCACTTTGGGAGGCTGAGGCGGGAGGATCACCTGAGGTCAGGAGTTGGAGACCAGCCTGGCCAACAAAAAATTAGCTGGGCATGGTGGCACATGCCTGTAATCCTGGCTACTTGGGAGGCTGAGGCAGGAGAATTGCTTAAACCTGGGAGGTAGACGTTGCAGTGAGGTGAGATTGTATCACTGCACTCCAGCCTGGGCAATACAGTGAAACCCCATCTCAAAACCCTGAAAAGCTAGCATTTGATCTGCAGAGTCCACCTGTATAATTTTAACGAAACAGACCAGTATTTCTGTTCTCAATTTTCAGAGTTTGGCAGGAAGATCAGTATTCAAACACTGCAGCAAGTCACACAGTGTTAGTCCTTGTCACTCAGAAAGCCTCTCTCCAGCGCCAAGGCCTGATTGAGCCCGCCTCTCTTCTCTTACAGGCATGACAGCAAGCGCCATGGCGGCTTTGATCCTCATGACGTCCTCCATCGTGTCGGTCGTGGGGTCCCTGTACCTAGCCTACATTCTGTACTTTGTGCTGAAGGAGTTCTGCATTATCTGCGTCGTCACGTACGTGCTGAACTTCCTTCTTCTCATTATCAACTACAAACGACTAGTTTACTTGAACGAGGCCTGGAAGCGGCAGCTGCAGCCCAAGCAGGACTGATGCCCGACGGACTCTGCCCTGACAGTCTCAAGCCCCTTTTCCATTCAGTTTATTTTGCAGCAGGTTTTTATTATTATTATTATTCACAACAGACACTTTCCCTGAGAATCTCAAACTGATTTTTAAAAATCCTGTAAATTAGAAAGGGCCCTCGCTATTTTCTGTGTCAATCTTCATTTTCAATATGGATACAAAAAGGATACGCCGAGCCAATCAAAGACAAGCTTTAACTTTACTTTCAAGATGTTTCTGAAATGATAAAATGTAGCCCTAGCCCCCGCCCTCAATTGTAAAGTCAGCAACCATTGCTAGTAATTCTTTAATGTGCATAAATTCAATTTCAGGTATAACAAATGTGATCATGACATGAAAATATTCTAGAATAGATACTGTATTAAATATTGCCATGTTTACAATATGTAATATGTTTTTAGCTGATGGATTTAAACATGTAGATTCAACTAGAATCCATTTATGTGATATTTGTAAATAAAGGTAGAAATATTAGATCCATTTCTGCAGAACTTACTGTACAGTTTAGTTGGAGTGTAGCATTGAAGAACTGTCAGCTGAGCGTTGACTGAGGAGATAGTGAAAATAGCCTATACACAGCATCTTGTGGAAAGTACTGGCAGCTGTGGGGGTGCAGCAAATAATAGGGTGAAAAAAATAATAATAGGGTTGTTGGTTCCCTTTCATCTCCCTCTTCTGAAAGGAAGAAATTGAATTGGAATGTTTAAGTCCTGTTTGTGTCCAGTCATAAAACTGGGCCAATTGTTAACCTTACAGATGAGTCATGTGGCCAGACCTTCAAGTCCAAGGCCTTCAGGACACCAAGGATGGGAAAATGGGTATTTTTTCTTTGGAGAAAAGCTGGAAATATAACCCTGGCATTATTAGGTAAAGTTTCTTCCACCAGTTGAATTTTCATGCAGATATTTTTCCTTAATGTTGGTGCCAGTCAACCAAACAGTATTATGATGGAAAAGACCAGTCTAAGCCCCGTCGCTCCAGAGTGGGAGCCAGTGTTCTTGCTAATTGTTTCTTTCTGCACTAACCACTCGGATGTCTAATTTAGTTGTTTTGCAGTCAAATACTGGATTTGTAACCTTCAGGGCTGACATGCTGCGCAGTTTGCTTCATTGGGAGAATAGGAACAGGTAGACACATCTCAAGGCTAAATCTGGTCGTGTCGCCACTGCTCTCATAATGACACACATGCAGTAAGAAGAATTTTGGAAGGGATTCGAGTAAACCCAAATGAAATTGTGACAGGACGTTTGTATGGTTAACATCTGATATCAGAATGTTAAAAGTGCCTTCTGTCTTAAATCTCAAACCAAATATTTTGTGTGTTGACCTTGGGCAGAAGTGTCCTGCCCTCCTGTCTTCACCGTCAGGTAGAAAACCCGCACTCTGCAGAAGGGTCCTGTGTGATCATTTTACTCCTCTGGTTGGGAAGCAGCAGTAATGTTTTTGCTTCCAATCTGATTACTCATTTTATGTTAAAAACAGTCAATGAGACCAGTACCTCTTGAGTGCTTTATTTGCCTTCTCTTTGAAGGGAGGGGACAGGCTCTGCTCTGTAAACTCAAATGTGTAGGATCAGCAACAATTCTGTAGCTTCCAACTGACTCAGAATTGACGCAATGTAGGTCTTCTAGCCCGAGGCAGGTATCAAGTCCGAATTGTAATGAACTTTTCACCAGTTTCAACCAGTTTCTTAAAAGATAGCTTAACTCAAGATTTCATCAAGACTTGTGCTTTCCCATGAATGTGAATCTTTCAATGGCTGTTGGAGTATGGATGTACTGTTCTTGTATTCTGAAGTAGTTAACGAATCTAGAAAGCACTGATTGGCCGTCTGGTGCCTATGGAGAAAGAAGTCCTCAGGTTTTAGGGCTGTACAGTGAGGCCGTCTTATAGCAGCGCGTCCAGCTCTACCAAGGCAGTCCTCTGGTTCTTTTCTCTAAGCTACAGTGGAAATGGCCTAATGGTTAAAACTGTGGTACACATAACACCGGTTGTGCTAAACAAGTTCCTCGTGTCCCAGTATCCAATGGTTTTTCATCCTATTTTGTATCAATCAGCAGAGTATAGTTAAAGCTTGTCTTGATGTTGCATTCTTGCAAATGCCTTCAACTCTTACCTGAGAAAACATGGGAAAATGGTCAGCCAGACCCTTTCAGTTTTTCCTTTGCTTTTCTAAACCTCGGTGAAACCACTGTTTCAGTTGTATAAAATTTTTTTGCCACATGCTTATGCCCAGTCGGATTAATACCCTTTTTTCTCACTGAGAGAGGAACACGTACTGCCTGTCATAACAGCATTGTAATGCCAGTGTCTCAGTAAGTAACAGAACCCTGGTGGTGGTAATTGGGTGTTTTTTGCCCTGGAGAATTCAGATTCCCTTCTATACCTTCTATTCTGCCCAGAAGAGGGGGGAATCACCAGTGTTATAAAATTAGAAGATTGTTTTGCCGGTTTTAGACTGAATATTTGAACACTGCAGCATTACTAGCCACCAGTGTTAAAGGACAGATGAGGGGAAACATTTGTTTTTAGCAGTAATTCCATGCTTCATCTTTTTTAAGTAATTTGTTCCAAATGAAGCCATTTATTGACTTGATGCTCACAAATATCATTTGAAGAAATAAGACGAATTGGGGTTAGATGATAAATTCTCGGGAATCTGGGTGATTTGGAAGATTTCATTTGGTTTTGCATTACAGCTAGTTGCTCTTAGTAAAGGTAAATTTCTGGTGAAATAACTCAGGTTTAACTGGCTGTGTGCCCAGAATCACTGTTCCTTTATACATGTATCTTCTCCTTAAATTCATTACTTTCAAATGATGTTCAAAGCATTGACTATTTTCATTCAAAGAGACTACGTTCAAAGAGGACCAAGACTACAGTGAAATTAAAACTATTTGCTGGCCGGGCATGGTGGCTCACACCTGTAATCCCAGCACTTTGGGAGGCCGAGGCAGGTGGACCACCTGAGGTCAGAAGTTCAAGACCAGTTGACCAACATAGTGGAACTCTATCGCTACTAAAAATACAAAAGTTAGCTGGGCATGGTGGCAGGCACCTGTAATGCCAGCTACTCCGGAGGCTGAGGCAGGAGAATTGCTTGAACCCAGTAGGCAGAGATTGCAGTGAGCCATGATTGTGCCATTGCACTCCAGCCTGGGCAACGAGTGAAACTCTGTCTCAAATAAAAAATAAATGAAAACTATTTTTTGGCTATTGTTTTCCATTTAATTTTTGAAAAGACTATTGGCAAAAGTACAGTTATCTTCAGCAGTTACTTCATAACTTAGATTGGTACCAAAAGTGACAGGAAAATCTTGTCTTGAAAATCAGTATTAGACAGATGCCAACAAGGAGGCCCACTGTGACTTCAGGTAACCTATTTGGGGAGACAGACCTAATGACCTATTATGCAATTTCTGTCCTCATGTCTTTTGCTCCAACACACAAGCATTGGTGAAACATTTCAGACACCTCAGGCAGCACTTATGGTTTCTAATTGTGAGAACTACCCTTCCATCAAACCAAAAAGGCAAGGGTGGGAGCCCCAGCTACTTACTTAAACATGTTTTTACTACAAATTCGCCTAGAAAAGGTGAAATGTTTTGTTATAAAACTGTATTAGGCATGACCTAAGTATTAGGTGTATGATCTGTCTAGTATGTTCCATGAGAAAGATTTCTTACTAGTGCTTTAAGCTCCAGAGTAAACGTTCATTTAAAATGGAGTTCACTGGGCAGGTTTCCCCTTTAATCTAGATAGAAATACTCTTTTATCAGAGATTTAAGGCGCCGTTTTGCTAACTGGTAAATAAAACCAAATGTAAATATGTAAGAATGTTTATTTGTTGCACATAACTTTTTTGGTATAAAATAAATGTAGAAGTTACCTGTGGAAGTTGTGCTCCCATTATTCTTAAACTGCAGGGTTGCATTCCAAAAAAGAAGCGGAAACAAGGTCTTTTTAGACTCGGTAGGAGCCTTATATTCTTGAAGTCAATACTGTAACCTCATTTCTAAGGTATACAGAGTTGATTCTTTTTCTCTTAAATCATACGTAACTTGCAGAAGATTCAGAGTCCTCAGACCTCTAGATCTTGGAATTCCTGTGGGCTTATGATGTATGTGATTGTCAAGAATTAATGACAAAATGTGTCACTGACTACTGTTCTGTGAACACTCAGAATGTATTAATGAGCTCTTTTTCCATAGTTTTACTTTAGCTTACCTTGAATACTCCATGTATAATCCTCTAAAAAGGTAGCATCGGCAAGAAGGATGAATCTGTTGGAAATACAGCTGAGCTATCCTTCATGGACTAGAACAAGTGTGTTCTGTGCTGGAGCTTAAGACCTGTGGAAAGGGACACTGCCCCCACCGGGCGCAATGGCTCACGCCTGTAATCTCAGCACTTTGGGAGGCAGAGGTGGGTGGATCACGAGGTCAGGAGTTCAAGACCAGCCTGGCCAACATGGTAAAAGCCCGTCTCTACTGAAAATACAAAAAAACTAGCCAGGATTGTGGTGTGTGCCTGTAATCCCAGCTATTCAGGAGGCTGAGGCTGGAGAATTGTTTGAACCCGGGAGGAGGTTGCAGTGAGACGAGATCATGCCACTGCACTGCAGCCTGGGCAACAGAAGAAGACTCCATCTCAAAAAATAAAAAAAAAAAAGGGACTGCCCCTAATTTCTAAACCATTTAGATGTATCTACTATATTTAACTTTTCTTAATGTTTGTCAACTTTTACTCATTATACTTTGACATACTGGAACGCAAAACTTGATTCCTTTGAAAACTAAAGAGAGGTTGATAAAAAATATACAAGCCCTAAATCTTAATTGGAACTGACTACACTCTCATTTTTTAAAAATGGACTGACGATGCCTAATAAAACCAGGCGAAATTAACTTTATTCTTTCATGGAGCTTGCACAGGAAAGCTAAAAAGGAGGGTCTGTGTGGAGACAGGGGACTCAACCACAAGAGAGGGGAAATCAAGTTCTATAGCAAGAACCATACTGGAGGACGGGCGCGGTGGCTCAATCCTGTAATCCCAGCACGTGGGGAGGCTGAGGCGAGCGGATCATCTGAGGTCAGGAGTTTGAGACCAGCCTGGCCAACATGGCGAAACCCCGTCTCTACTAAAAATATTTTTAAAAATTTAGCTGGGAGTGGTGGCAGTTGCCTGTAGTTCCAGCTACTTCGGAGGCTAAGGCAGAATTGCTTGAACCCCGGAGGTGAAGGTTGCAGTAAGTCGAGGTTGCGCCACTGCACTCCAGCCTGGCCGACAGAGCAAGACTGTCTCAAAACAAACAAAACAAAACAAAACTGTATCGGTTCACTGTCTTTGAACTGACTGGACAGCAAAAGGAATATTTTTCCAAAGTGTATATACTTCAAATCAGAACTGATGCACCATCCTTGCCTTACTGGAGCCCGCGAAGAGAGGGAGGAGAGATTCCTTAAGGAAAGACTGTGCTCTGGGAGGGGGTAGGTGGCGTCATTTCGGGGTATAAAGCCATGGAATGCTGATTTGTAGGCGGAGTTGTTTAAAGAGGTCTTGTCACACTCAGTGGCATCCGTTATGATAAAGCCAATGGGCTTTTACACTCATCTGTCCATTTCTATCAAGACTCTATGGCTGAGGTCAGAACGATGTCCTGGGAGAACCAGTTACCTCTAACCTTCCAGTTCAGACACTGCCAGCTTAACTACGTGGAAACTGGCTCACAGACCCTGCTAAGTGCTGCAGCATGACAGCGTTTCTATGAATTTGTTGGTACATGTGGGACTTTAGCTCATCTGAGGAGTTGAACAGCAGCTGTGAAAGTCTTCTACTCACTCCCTGTCGAGGCTGGCCCGGTTTGCTACACAAACATGGCGGCCCTAGGACCATGGGGCTATTCCTGCAGATGCCCTCTGGAACCAGCTGCTCTGAACATGGTGGGGGTGTTGGAGCAGCAGTTTCTCCACAGTCCACACATAGTTAAGGCTCTGAAAACAGCGCGACGCACAGAAATGATTTCAGATGCTTTTCAATAGCCACTTTCATGCCAACTCTTTATTTCCATACTAGAAAATCTTTTATTTCCACCTTGTGTTCCCTGCTAGCACAGATCACCATCAAACCCAGGCCAGAAACGTTCTGGTCTGCCATGAACAGTCCAGGAGGCACTTGTTCTGCTGCTGTAGAAGTCACCCTGACTCGGGGAGGAAGGGACACGCAGGTGGTGTCAGTCTTGCTCAAGTAAACGGGCTGTTTTCCAAACACTGTGACTTGGCTACTGAGTGGGGATGCCTGGTTTCATTGGCAATCTTCCAGTATCTCTCTCGCAAAAGGAACGCTGCACTTTTTGGTTGTCTCTGCCGAGTGAAGACCCCCTTTTTATTCCCCAGCACTCTCGTCGGTGCTAAAAACAAACAAACAAACAAAAAAACAAGGCGATTCAGATGACTTCTGATGGGTCAAGTTAGAACCACACTGGAGCCAAGGTAGGCACTACATAGAAATGTCTTTTTTTTTTCTTTTTTCTCACTGTCCCCCAGGCTGGAATGCAGTGACAATCATAAATCCCTGTGGCCTCAACCTCCTGGGCTCAGGCGATCCTCCGCCTCAGCCTCTCAACACCATACTCAGCTAATTTTTTTTTTTTTTTTTTTTTTTTAAGTAAAGACAAGGTCTCATTATGTTGCCCAGGCTGGTCTCAAACTACTGGGCTCAAGCAGTCTGCCCTCCTCAGCCTCCCCAAAGTGCTGGGATTATAAGCACGAGCCACCATGTTCAGCCAAATGTCCTCTTATAGTTTCAGGATGCTTGCTGTGAAACGACAATTTATGGGTTGAAATATTTAAATACCACTGCTCTGCCCAAACACTCAGGTTTCCTGATGTGTTAATTCCTAGTTTTCTAGTCTGTTACGGGAAAAACCCAAAACAGTGGCTGGGTATGGTGGCTCATGCCTGTAATCCCAGCGCTTTGGGAGGCTGAGGCAGGTGGATCACCTGAGGTCAGGAGTTCGAGACCAGCCTGGCCAACATGAGGAAACCCCGTCTCTATTAAAAATAAAAAAAATTGGTCGGGCACAGTGGCTCATGCCTGTGTAATCCCAGCACTTTGGGAGGCCAAGGCAGGCAGATCACAAGGTCAGGTGTTCAAAACCAGCCTGGACAATATGGTGAAACCTCATCTCTACTAAAAATACAAAAATTATCCGGGCATGGTGGTGGGTGCCTGTGGTCCCAGCTACTCAGGAGGCTGGAGCAGGAGAATTGCTTGAACCCAGGAGGCAGAGGTTGCAGTGAGCTGGGATCGTGCCACTGCACTCCAGCCTGGGCGACACAGTGAGACTCCATCTCAAAAAAAAAAGAAAAAAAAAAAGCACCAAAAGTTTATCTTTTACTTGCAAAAATAAGGTTTACATGCTGGCTTCCCAGCTGTCTGTTAACTAGGTAGGCAGAGGGCTGTGGGTATCTGGGACAGTTACCCTTCAAAAGGCTTGGGTCTTTCCGAAGAGATAGCACCTAGTGGGAGCCAGGGTCCTGACCAGCCACAGGTGCCTACATGGGACCTACTCATGGAGTTCAAAGTCCTCTGGGGCAGGGCCGATGTTCAGCTTGTCAGCACCCACCACCAGTGGTCATCAGGCCTGAGCTGAGGCTGGTGGGAAACACAGCTGGCGAAGACCCGTCAGGGCCGTGCTCTCAGGACATTCTCTGTCCCTAGTGAGACCACCACTAAATGGAAATGTTAAATAGAAAGGAGGCCTTCCCCACCGAAAGGTTCAAGACTGTTTCTTCCATGAGTGAACACAGGCTCCGCCAAATACTTCGTCAAATGCAGCCCTTACAACACCCACAAGGTGGCGGCATTATCCCCACTGGACAGGCTTATGATACCCTTAGGCGACTTGCCCATCGTGATGCAGCTCATTTCTTTTTTCTAAGATTGAGTCAGCCGGCCACGATGGCTAACGCCTGTAATCACAGCACTTTGGGAGGCCCAGATGCGTGGATCCCCTGAGGTCGGTAGTTCAAGCACAGCCTGTCCAACATGGAGAAACCCTGTCTCTACTAAAAATACAAAATTAGCCGGGTGTGGTGGTGCATGCCTGTAATCCTAGTTAATTGGGAGGCTGAGGCAGGAGAATTGCTTGAACCCGGGAGGTGGAGGTTGCAGTGAGCTGAGATAGCGCCACTGCACTCCCGCCTGGGAAACAAGAGCAAAACCCCCTCCCAAAAAAAAGACTCTCACTTTATTGCCCAGCTAGAGTACAGTGGTCTGATCTTAGCTCATTGCAATCTCCATCTCCCAGGTTCAACCAATTCTCATGCCTCAGTCTCCCAAGTGGCTGGGATTACAGGCATGTGCCACCATGCCCAGTAAATTTTGTACTTTTAGTAGAGATGGGGTTTCTCCATGTTGGCCAGGCTGGTCTTAAACTCCTGACCCTGAGGTCAGTGGTTTACTCCTGTGCTCAGGTGATCCGCCTGCCTCAGCTTCCCAAGCAGCTGGGACTATAGGCACACACCACCACGCCTAGCTAATTTATTTTTGTAGAGATGGGGTCTTGCTATGCTGAACAGGCTGGTCTCAAACTCCTGGCCTCAAGCGATCCTCCCACCCTTGGCCTCCCAAAATGCTAGGATTACAGGCGTGAGCCACCACGCCCAGCCTGAAGACTTTTAAATGCTGCCACATTTAAGACACGTTGAATGAAACTCACCTGTATTCCATGAGCCTGCTTTTCGCAAGTGAGTAATATACAACAGCCTGAAATACCTTAAGCTTCTCAGGCTTTGTACCCTACTATGGTGGGTGATCTGCCCACCTCAACCTCTCAAAGTGCTGGGATTACAGGCATAAGCCACCGCGCCCAACCTGCAGCTCATTTCTTATCACATAAAGCCTCACGCCTCTCCACAAAACTGCCATCACGGATGTCCCCAGACACCATTTATTGCAGGTGGCATGCAGAGAAGAGCTTCCTGTTCTCCTTTTCCCTTTACCTCTTCCTTCTCACTTCATCTTGTTCATTCATTCATCCCTTTTCCACTCTCACTTTTAAGCTTTAACCTTTCAAAGGCCTGTCTTCCCCCATAAGGAATGTATTGCAATTCCCACCACTACCATGTCCTTCTCCAACCCACCAAACTGCCGTCCTGAGTTTACAGTAAGTCCATAAACTAAGAAGAAATGGGACACATTCATTGCGAACATGGCAGCCCCTCATCCATCCCCACGTGAGAACGCAGATGTTACTCTTTGAACACCAATTTTGTTTTTTAAAGGCAGGTCTCGCTCTGTTGCCCAGGCTCTCGTGCAGTGGTGCAATCACAGCTCACTGTAGCCTCCAACTCCTGTGCTCAGGTGATCCGCCTGCCTCAGCTTCCCAAGCAGCTGGGACTATAGGCACACACCACCACGCCTAGCTAATTTATTTTTGTAGAGATGGGGTCTTGCTATGCTGAACAGGCTGGTCTCAAACTCCTGGCCTCAAGCGATCCTCCCACCCTGGCCTCCCAAAATGCTAGGATTACAGGCGTGAGCCACCACGCCCAGCCTGAAGACTTTTAAATGCTGCCACATTTAAGACACGTTGAATGAAACTCACCTGTATTCCATGAGCCTGCTTTTCGCAAGTGAGTAATATACAACAGCCTGAAATACCTTAAGCTTCTCAGGCTTTGTACCCTACTATGGAATAATGAGTGTTTCCCAAAAGTAAATCCATAATGAGGTCCCGTTTTTCCTTCCTCCTTGGCTATGAAATAGACAAGAACAAGGCAAGCTAGCCATTTCCGTCTCACCATAGCTGACTCTCCTGTTTGCTTTTTGACCATATTTGGGAGGCGGGGGCCTGAGTGCTTTCCTGCTTCCTAAGCACAACTTACTTTTCCTACAAAATTCTCAACGCAACCTACATGGATTAACCCAGCTTCCCCACTGTTTCCAATATTCTTACAATTGAAATGGCCAGCATTGGCAAGGCAACCTGAAAAAATAAGGACGGGTACCTTATCCCATAAGCCAAACTGCCACTTACACTGTTCAGTCATGAAATCGGCAAAATTCCAGATGAGCTCTCCAACCACGTACTTTCTGCGTTTTTGATCCAGAACCACATGGTACTGCTCTAGCAGACTCTTCTGGTACTCTTCAGTGAACATCAGAGGTGGATCCTGGGATTCAAGGCAAAGAGAATGTAAGAGTTAGAACTGGCAGAATTGTAAAGTTAGATAAAAATAAAGATCCACTTGATGGTGACCAAAATATCTGTCCTCGCAGGGGGCTATAGTGACTGCAGGACTCACTGAGGTAAAGACAGCCAGGGAATGATGTAACCCAGAATAAAAAAGGAAGTTTAAAAAGAAAACAACTTAATGAGCAACTGCTTTATTTATAAACATAATTTGATATTCGCTTTACATTACTTTTCCACCTCTATCTGCTAGTACAGTCTTAAGGCTACACTACACTACAAGTAAAAATATGTCTTTGGGCCAGGTGCAGTGGCTCTTGCCTGTCATCCCAGCAGTTTGGGAGGCTGAGGTGGGAGGACTGCTTGAGCCCTGGAGATCAAAGCAGCAGTGAGCTGTGTTCACAACACTGCACTCCAGCTTGGGTGACACAGCAAGACCCTGTCTCAAATAAATATAATTAAATTAAACTAAACCAGGCTGGGCATGGTAGCTCAGGTCTATAATCCCAGCACTTTTAGAGGTCGAGGCAGGAGGATCACTTGAGCCCGGAGTTCAAGACTAGTCTAGGCAACACGGTGAGACCCAGTCTCTACAAAAAGCCTAAATATTAGCCAGGCGTGGTGGCGCACACCTGTGGTTCCAGCTACTTTGGGGGCTAAGGAGGGAGGATCGCTTGAGCTCAGAAGGGTGAGCACTGATCTGTGACTACGCCACTGCACTCCAGCCTGGGCAACAGAGTGAGGCTGTCTCAAAAAAAAAATTCTTTTAAACTAAATCAATTCAGTTATCCTAGTCATATATCAAGACCTCAGTAGCCATGTGTAGCTAGTGTGTACCATTTCAGACAGTGCAAATGTAGAACATTTCCATCACTGCAAGAGTTTTTTTTTTGAAACAAGGTCACCCAGGTGGGAGTACAGTGGTGCCATCAGAGCTGAATGCAGCCTCGACTTACTGGGCTCAAACAATCCTTCCACCTCAGCCTCCCAAGTATCCTGGACTATAAGCACTCACAACCATGCCTAACTAATTTTAAATTTTTTTGTAGAGATGGGGTCTGTGTTACGCAGACTGGTCTCAAACTCCTGGGCTCAAGAGATCCTCTGACCTTGGCCTCCCAAAGTGCTAGCATTCCAGGTGTGAGCCACCAGGCCCAGCACTGCAGAGGTTCTATCAGCACCGACCTAGACCCTCTCGAGAGTTTCTTAAGAATTCAGAGCTGGGGCTTAGCACGGTGGCTCATACCTGTAATCCCAGCACTTTGGGAGGCCAGGGCGGGTGGATCACTTGAGGTCAGGAGTTCAAGACCAGCCTAACCAACATGGTGAAACCTCATCTCTACTGAAAATACAATATTAGGTGGGCGTGGTGGTGCGTGGCTGTAATCCCAGCTACTCGGGAGGCTGAGGCACGAGAATCGCTTGAAACTAGGAGGTGGAGGTTGCAGTGACCCGAGATTGCGCCACTGCACTCCAGCCTGGGCGACGAGCGAAACTCATCTCAAAAAAAAAAAAAAAAAAAAGAATTCAGAGCTGGTTACCTTTTCAAAAAGGATGAGCAAGCGAGCATATCCACGAGCCACCTCCCTCTACTTAACTAGTTTGCAGAAGTGGCATTCTGTAAGCACGATAAATTTAACGGTGCAAACAGAACAGCGTAGTCCACTGTGGGTGGCTATTCCCTGTGTGTCAACGGGAGTCCCAGGAGATGTGACAAACAAGTGTGAGCTGGCTGGGGTGGGAATGAGGGGCTGGATGGGGTTCAGGAATCCACATGAAAAAAAAACCTCACAAGACAAACCAACATATCTTTGGTGAGGAGGACAAAAAAATCAGATGGATTAAAAACATGGGGAGAGGCCGGGCATGGTGGCTCATGCCTGGATTCCCAGTACTTTGGGAGTCCAAGGCAGGAGAATCACATGAGATCAGGAGTTCCAGACCAGCCTGATAGCGAGAGTCCATCTTTACAAAAAAATTAAAAATAGGCTGCCCATGGTGGTGATGCCTGTAGTCCCAGCTACTCAGGAGGCTGAGGCAGGGGAATCGCTTCAGCCCAGGAGTTGAAGGCTGCAGTGCGCTATGATGGCACCACTGCACCCCAGCCTGGGCAACAGAACAAGACCCTGCAAAGAAAAAAAAAAAAAAAAAAGGCTAACACAGTGGATCACGCCTGTAATCCCAGCACTTTTGGAGGCCAAGGCAGGAAGATCAGTTGAGTCCAGGCGTTTGAGACCAGCCCGGACAACATAGCAAGACTCTATCTCTAAAAAATAAACATTTTTAAAAAAGAATCTTTTAGTTGATGATTGTGGTGCCAACATGGGAATTCCAGGCAGAAGAAACAGCTCAAGCAAGAGCGGGAGAGCAAACGAGGGCAGTGGAAACAGATCAGTGGCTGGGAGTGAGGCGAGAAGAGGATGAAAACCCAGGAGAGAGCAGAGGACACTGAGTGTCCTGACCAGGGTTTAGGGCTTTGTCCTGTGGGCCTGGGGGAGCCAATGACAGGACTCCCAGAATTGTCATCTGTGGCTGGCACAGAGGCTCACACCTGTAATCTCAGCACTTTGGGAGGCTGAGGCAGGAGATCACTTGAGCCCAGGAGTTCAAGATCAGGCTGGGCAACACAGCAAGACCCCATCTCTACAAAAGTAAAAAAATTAGCCAGGCATGCTGGCATGTGCCTATGGTCCCAGCTACTCAGGAGGCTGAGGTGGGAGGATCACTTGTGCCCACGAGGTTAAGGCTGCAGTGAGCAGTGATCACATCACCACACTCTAGCCTTAGCGACAAAGAAAGACGCAGTCTCAAAAACAAACAAATACAAATTTGGATTTGTTAAGAAGACTATGTGGGCACAGGTGATAGGAGGCTGTCTGGAAACAAAGCCGGTAAGGAGGCCACCTGTGAGGACCAAGCGAAGGCGGCTGAGGCCTGGCTGCTGGCAGGAGGGAACATGGATGAGGCAGAGGGAGGTGAGCCCAAAGCTGAAGTGAAGGGAGCAGTGCAGTGGGCGCAGGGCAGGCCGGGGGAGGTGAGTGACATCTCTGCCTCGAGAGAACACACAAGCAGAAAGCTCAACACTGCTTACCTGGTGAAACCCTACAATCGTTTCCGCTCCATACTCGCTCTGAATAATGGGCTTCTGATACGACTTATACCAGGTCTCAAACTGGGTGGTAAGCTGCCGTTGAATCAACTCCAGGTGCCCATAGTCGTGATACCAAGAGTAGTAGCTGTTCAAACAGATCACGTCCACATATGGAGCCTAGGACCAGAGCGGCAGAGCCCATTTAGCACCCACAAGACAGCATGACTCAGCACTCAACACACTGCAGGGCTCCTCTGACAGAGAACGTAAGAAGGGGATGTAATCCCAGCACTCTGGGACGCTGAGGCAGGAGGATGGCTTGAGGCCAGGGGTTCAAGACAAGCCTGGGTAACACAGCAAGACCCCAGCTCTACAAAAAATAGTAGTGAAAAAATTAGCAGGGCACGGTGGCTCATGCCTGTAATCCCTGCACATTGGAGGCCAAGGTAGGAGGATCGCTTGATCCCAGGAGTTCAAGACCAGCCTGGGCAATATCGCAAGACCCCATTTCTACCAAAAAAAAAAACCAACCTAGAACGGGAAGAGCTGCCTCCTGGGGCTGAGAACATGCAAGTACACCAATTTAGATCCTGAAATTACCCTGCTCCATAGACAGGAAACATGGTCACAAAGTGGCCCAAAGGAGGCAGGCCTGTCACTCCACGTTGATGCTCACGACGCGCGCAGCTGGGAAGGGCTGTGAGAGGCACAGCAGCTGCCAACGCACAGTCCTCAGCCAAAGCCCCGGCCCCTGCCACTGGAACTGTGTCCTCTCCAGGGAGCACTCCCATCACTGGGCTTCCCCTCACTTTGCCCTGGAGAAGCGCTCCCACCCGAGAGGCCAATGAAGTCATTCTCACAGAAAATCTTTTTTTCTTTCATTTTGGGAGAGAGTCTCGCTCTGTCCCTCAGACTAGAATGTTAGTGGAGTGATCTCAGCTCACTGCAACCTCTGCCTCCCACGATCAGGTGCTTCTCGTGCCTCAGCCTCCCAAGTAGCTAGGATTACTAAGGCGTGCACCCCCATGCATGGCTAAGTTTTTTTTTTTTTTTTGAGACGGAGTCTCGCTCTGCCACCCAGGCTGGAGTGCAGTGGCCGGATCTCAGCTCACTGCAAGCTCCGCCTCCTGGGTTTAGGCCATTCTCCTGCCTCAGCCTCCTGAGTAGCTGGGACTACAGGCGCCCGCCACGTCGCCCGGCTAGTTTTTTGTATTTTTTAGTAGAGACGGGGTTTCACCATGTTAGCCAGGATGGTCTCGATCTCCTGACTTCGTGATCCGCCCGTCTCGGCCTCCCAAAGTGCTGGGATTACAGGCTTGAGCCACCGCACCTGGCCGCATGGCTAAGTTTTTTGTGTTTTAGGTAGAAACCAAGTTTCACCAGTTGGCTGGGCTGGTCTTGAACTCCTGACCTCAAGTGATACACCTGCCTCAGCCTCTGAAAGTGCTGGGATGATAGACGTAAGCCACCATGCCCGGCTGTCACAGAGAATCTTGAGGCAGCTTTCACGAGGCAGCACTGTGGGCTGTAGAGGACTTGCAAGAGTCCATCCTAGGAGCAGGGCAGGGAAGACCGAGTAGAACCACCCCAAGCTTCAGCAAAGCAGTGCTCACGGCTGAGCAGCAGAGGCTTCTGTGTCCAACTGGCTAGTTTCTAATGTGTCCTGAACACACTTCTTTCTAGTAAAAATGCTGGCCGGGTGCGGTGGTTCACACCTGTAATCCCAGCACTTTGGGAGGCAGAGGTGGGTGGATCAAGAGGTCAGATCGAGACCATCCTGGCTAACATGGTAAAACCCTGTCTCTACTAAAAATACAAAAAAATTAGCTGGGTGTGGTGGCGGGCGCCTGCAGTCCCAGCTACTCGGGAGGCTGAGGCAGCAGAATGGCGTGAGCCCTGGAGGCGGAGCTTGCAGTGAGCCAAGATCGCACCACTGCACTCCAGCCTGGGCGAGAGAGCAAGACTCCGTCTCAAAAAAAAACGAAATGAAAAACACCCAGACTGGCAGCGCATGGTGCTTTCTAGCTGTTCCAATGAGCAGGTTTCAGGACGAGCCTAGGCAAAGGCAGGGAGAAGTGGGATGGGGACCCCCAGGCTCACCCCCTTGTCTGCTGCATAGTTGGAGTTGGTCACAAAGGTCACAGGCCGGGAGGGGTCCAAGGCTTTGGTGTGAGCGATCACCATCCTGTCCACAAAAGGCAGAAGACAGGGGTTCTGTTGGTCCAAGGGCTCAGGCACCCTCCCATCCTCTCTGTCCCATCTTCCCCCGCCAGAATACAACACGCAGCCAGGTAAGGGGGGTCACACCCGTAATCCCAGCAGTTTGGGAGGCCGAGGCAGGTGGATCACCTGAGGTCAGGAGTTCAAGATCAGCCTGGCCAACATGGTGAAACCCCTTCTCTACTACAAATACAAAAATTAGCTGGGCATGGTGGCACATGTCTGTAACCCCAGCTACTCGGAGGCTGAAGCACAAGAATCACTTGAACCCGGGAGGTGGAGGTTGCAGTGAGCCGAGATCGCGCCACTATACTTCAGCCTGGTCCACAGAGCAAGACCCTGTCTCAAAACAAATAAATAAATAAATAAATAAAAAGCATGGAGCTGCTGCTTTCTTCCCTAACTGGAGATGTATTTTACGTAAGGGCACATGTTCCTCTAGTTCTAGACAGAGCTCTCTAACACCACTCTTTCTCCCCGCATCTCCAAATCCTATCCTCCCAGAGGAGCAGCCACCCTTCCAGGTACACAGAGCCGAGGCCACTGGACTGAACTGCTAAAAATGAGGTTGACTGCCTGAAACAGCTCTTGAACACAGGAGTGGATGGGTGCAGATTTGGGTGGGGTATTTATTAATGCATCAAGCAAACGGGGGCACTCCCTGGAAAGTAGGCATGGGGCTGGGTGCGAGGTGCTCAGCAGGGACTCAAATCTAAGTCCACAGGTCCTGGGCAGTGGGAGTGGAGACGCATGCACAGAGACATGGTGCAAGAGCTGGGCACGGTGGCTCACGCCTAGAATCCCAGCACTTTGGAGGCTTACTAGAGACCAGCATTTCAAGACCGGCCTGGGCAACATAGCAAGACCTTGTTTCTACAACAAATTTAAAACTTAGGGGCGGGCATGGTGGCTCACGCCTGTAATCCCAACACTTTGGGAGGCCGACGCAGGTGGATCATGAGGTCAAGAGTTTGACACCAGCCTGGCCAACATGGTGAAATTCTATCTCTACAAAAAATACAAAGAAAACCTAGCCGGGCATGGTGGCACACACCTGTAATCCCAGGTACTCATGAGGCTGAGGCAGAAAAATTGCTTGAACCCAGGAGGTAGAGGTTGTAGTGAGCCAAAATCATACCACTGCTCTCCAGCCTGGGCAACAGAGCAAGACTCCATCTCGGGGAAAAAAATTTTTTTTTTTTTTTTTTTTTTTTTTTGAGACGGAGTCTCGCTCTGCCGCCCAGGCTGGAGTGCAGTGGCCGGATCTCAGCTCACTGCAAGCTCCGCCTCCCGGGTTTACGCCATTCTCCTGCCTCAGCCTCCCGAGTAGCTGGGACTACAGGCGCCCGCCACCTCACCCGGCTAGTTTTTTGTATTTTTTAGTAGAGACGGGGTTTCACAGTGTTAGCCAGGATGGTCTCTATCTCCTGACCTCGTGATCCACCCGTCTCGGCCTCCCAAAGTGCTGGGATTACAGGCTTGAGCCACCGCGCCCAGCCAAAAAAATTTTTTTTTAACTTAGCCTGGCATGGCGGTGCACGCCTGTGGTCCCAGGTATTTGAGAGGCTGAGTGGGGAGGATCGCTTAAGCCTAGGAGGCCGAGGTGGCAATGAACCATGATTGTACCACTGCACTCTGGGGAACAGAGCGAGACCCTGACTCTGAAAAACAAACAATGAAAGAAATGTTTCAAATGGAAGTGAGAAGTGGTGGCAGCAATTGGGCTCTGCAAGGCAATAAACATAACTTGGACTGGAGAGTCAAGGACAGCCTCCTAGAAGAAACGACCCTTAGGAAGGGTGCGGTGGCTCATGCCTGTAATCCCAGCAGTTTGGGAGGCCGAGGCGGGCGGATCACCTGAGGTTGGGAGTTCAAGATCAGCCTGACCAACATGGAGAAACCCCGTCTCTACTGAAAATACAAATTAGCCGGGCATGGTGGTCCATGCCTGTAATCCCAGTCACTCGGGAGGCTGAGGCGGGAGAATTGCTTGAACCCACAAGGCAGAGGTTGTGGTGAGCCGAGATCGCGCCATTGCACTCCAGCCTGGGTAACGAGCAAAACTCCATCTCAAAAAATAAATAAATAAATAAGAGGAAATGGCTCTTATACTGAGTAGAGTTAACCAGGAGGGATGAAGGGAAGAAAAACCCAACAGAGGGACCCGTCCGTGCTCAGAGCTCCCAGCACCCACCCGAGTCCTCCACAGTATAGACTTTTTTTTTTAGAGACCGGGTCTTGTTCTGTCACCCAGGCTGGAGTGCAAAGGCCTGATCTCAGCTCACTGCAACGTCCGTCTCCCAGGTTCAAGCGATTCTCCTGCCTCAGCCTCCCAAGTAGCTGGGATCACAGGCGCGCACCACCATGCCTGGCTAATTTTTGTATTTTTAGTAGAGACGAGGTTTAATCATGTTGGTAAGGCTGCTCTTGAACTCCTGACCTCGTGATCTGCTCGCCTCAGTCTCCCAAAGTGCTGGGATTACAGGTGTGAGCCATCACACCTGGCCCTTTCTTTTTTTCTGAGAGACAAAATCTCACTCTGTAGCCCAGGCTGGAGTACAATGACATCATCTTGGCTCACTGCAACCTCTGCCTCCCAGGTTCAAGCAATTCTCCTGCCTCAGCCTCCCAAGTAGCTGGGATTACAGGCATCCACCTCCCAGCCCAGCTAAGTTTTTTACTTTTAGTAGAGATGGGGTTTCAATATCTGTTGGCCAGGCTGGTCTCCAACTTCTGACCTCAGGTGATCCACCCACCTTGGCCTCCCAAAGTGCTGGGATTACAGGCGTGAGCCACCATGCCCAGCCCAGACTGTTGTTCAAGCCTGTCCTCCTTCCTTGGTTCATTTCTCCTTTTACGCCCTCCCCAATCATTGCTCTACCCATCTGAAGGCTGTGACTGGCACAGGTTGGAACAGAACTCCCTACCTCAAGTTCCACACCCACACTTTCCAACAGCCAGGCTCTCAGATGGGAAGCTTCAAAGCCTTGGGACAGCCTGGCTGAACCTCTCCAGCCTGGGTGGCTCCCTTCAAATCCTGCCTCAGAAAGCAGGCATCTCCTCTGGTCACCTCCCAAACACCTGCTCCTGGAAGCCTATACTCTTCCCCTTCCCTTCGCAACAAACGTCCTGTCCACCCAGTCCTGCTGAGCACACCCCTGTGGCCTGAGCTCTGAATTGTCCATGGCCCAGGCTGCGACAACTTCTCAGAGCCTTCTGCCTGCTGCAGACTTGGCTCAGCCCAAAGCACTGCATGAAATTGGGGTGTGCTGTATGAGTCAAGAAGCATTTCTACCACCTTTGCTGCCTCTACTGCAAGTGAAAAACCTACTCTGAACGCTGAGTTAGAACTGCAGGATTGTAAGGAAGAAAAGGGGGCCGGGTGCAGTGGTTCACTCCTGTAATCCCTGCACTTTGGGAAGCTGAGGCAGGAGGATCACTAGAGGCCAGGAGTTCCAGGCCAGCCTGGCAAACATGGTGAAACCCAGTCTCTACTAAAAATACAAAAATTAGCCGGGCACGGTGGCTCATGCCTGTAATCCCAGCACTCTGGGAGGCCGAGGTAAGTAGATCTCCTGACGTCAGGAGTCCAAGACCAGTCTGGCCCAACATAGTGAAACCCCATCTCTACTGAAAAATGCAAAAGTTGGCCAGGCACGGTGGCTCACGCCTGTAATCCCAGCACTTCGGGAGGTCGAGGCGGGTGGATCACGAGATCAACAGATCGAGACCGTCCTGGCGAAAATTGTGAAACCCTGTCTCTACTAAAAATACAAATTTTTTTTTTTTTTTTTTTGAGACGGAGTCTCGCTCTGTCGTCCAGGCTGGAGTGCAGTGGCCGGATCTCAGCTCACTGCAAGCTCCGCCTCCCGGGTTTACGCCATTCTCCTACCTCAACCTCCCGAGTAGCTGGGACTACAGGCGCCCGCCACCTCGCCCGGCTACTTTTTTGTATTTTTTTAGTAGAGACGGGGTTTCACCGTGTTAGCCAGGATGGTCTCGATCTCCTGACCTCGTGATCCGCCCGCCTCGGCCTCCCAAAGTGCTGGGATTACAGGCTTGAGCCACCGCGCCCGGCCTAAAAATACAAATATTAGCAGGGTGTGTTGGTGTGTGCCTGTAGTCCCAAATAGGAGGCTGAGGCAGGAGAATCACTTGAACCTGGGAGGTGAAGGTTGCAGTGAGCCGAGATTGTGCCACTGCACTCCAGCCTGGCCACAGTGAGACTCCATCTCAAGAAAAAAAAAAAAAAAAAAGGAAAAGTTAGCTGGGCGTGGTGGCCCGTGCCTGTAATCCCACCTACTCAGGAGGCTGAGGCTGCAGAATAGCTTGAACCAGGGAGGCAGAGGTTGCAGTGAGCTGAGATCATGCCCCTGCACTTCAGCCTGGGCAACAGAGGGAAACTCTGTATCCAAAAAAAAAAAGAAAAAGAAAAAAAAAGAAAAAATTAGCTGGTTGCGATGACACACATCTATAATCCCAGCTACTTGGGAGGCTAAGGCGGGAGGATCACCTAAGCCTGGGAAGTCAAAGCTGCAGTGAGCCAACATTGCACCACTATACTCCAACCTGGGCAACCAGAGTGAGAACCTGTTTAAAAAAAAAAAAAAAAAAAAAACAGGCCAAGCACAGTGGCTCATGGGTGCCTGTAATCCTAGCTACTCAGGAGGCTAAGGCAGGAGAATCACTTGAACCCGGGAGGCAGAGGTGGTAGTGAGCGGTGATCACGCCACCGCACTCTAGCCTAGGCAACACAGTGAGACTCCTTCTCAAATTAAAAAAGTGAAAGAAAAAAAAAAAAACCACAATGTGGGCGGGTATTTGGTCCCTGAATGTCCAGGTATAGACGGCCTTCCATTGGGCTGGACGGGAGGCTGATCTTGAACAGCACACGCCCACCCCAGCCAGCCACCTGCCAGGGTCTCCTCCCCAGTCTAGCCGAGGGCAGGCAGGGGGCACTCACTTCAAGTAGTAGCCGGCAGATTCTAGGTGGGACGCAGGCTCATTGGCCACAGACCACATCACGACGGCAGGGTGGTTCTTGTCCCTGCGCACCACTTCCTCCATCATCCGCATGTGGTTTTGCAGGGACACGTTGTTGAAGAACTGCCTGCAGGCCAGGAGGGAAGGGACAGAGGGTCATGGTGCAGCCCACGGGCTGGGCAGGTGAGCAGGTGCACAGAGGGGACTCACGGCAGTGCCAGGCCCACGCCAGGACACTCATCGATGACCACAATCCCATAGCGGTCACACATCTGCAGCACTTCCTCGGCGTAGGGGTAGTGGCTGGTGCGGAAGGCATTGGCACCAAGCCAGCGAAGCAGGTTGAAGTCCTTCACCAGCAGCGGCCAGTCGAAGCCCTTCCCTCGGATCTACGAGACAGCAGAGCTGAATGACCCCTGTCCCTGTCGAAGCTGCACTTCCTCTGAGAGCCAGGACCCTGGAGAGCCACCCCACGAGTCCCCTCTCCATTTGGAGCCATTTGCCTCATTGCCCTGAGCTGCCCTCAACTGCAGGACACAGGGAAGGTGAAAGTGGAGGGTGACCAGAAGCAGCCCCCACAAGGACCCAGGAGCCCCAACGCACGTCCGCATCCTCATGCTTGTTGACGCCGTGGAAATAGAAAGGTTTCCCATTGATGAGGAACTGGCTTTCGGTGACAGCCACAGTGCGGATCCCCACAGGGAGTGTGTAGAAGTCAGACACAGGCCCCGGTGACATCTGTGCAGTCAGGCGCACCTACAACAACCAAAGCACCAGGTGTGAGCACCCGACAGCCTGAGCCCCATCCGGCCTGCCCTCTGCCAGGAAGGCCCCTCGTGCACCCCAGCAGCCGCCTCTGGGCCTGTAAGCAGAGATGCAGCAATCAGAGGCTCTGCCCTTCCCTGGCTGACCCTGGGACCTGCCCTTCAAAACGGGGCCTTCCCCTTGACCAGACAAGGAGGCTCATGCCTGGAGTTCTCACATTTTGGGAGGCTAAGGCAGGAGGATCACTGGAGTCCAGGAACTCAAGACCAGCCTGGCAACAGCCTGAGACCTCATCTCTATAAAAAAAAACTTTCTTGAGACAGTCTCACTCTGTCCCCCAGGCTGGACTGCAGTGGTGTGATCTCAGCTCACTGCACCCTCTGCCTCCTGAGTTCAAGCAATTCTCCTGCCTCAGCCTCCCAAGTAGCTGGAATTACAGGTGTGCACCACCATGCCCAGCAAATTGTCACATTTTTAGTAGAGATGGGGTTTCACCATGTTGGCCAGGCTGGTCTCAAACTCCTGGCCTCAGGCCATCCACCCACCTCAGCCTCCCAAAATGCTGAGATTGTAGGCATGAGCCACTGTGCCCAGCTTACTTTTTTCTTTAATTAGCCAGGCATGGTGGCATGTGCCTGTAGTCCCAGCTACTGAGGAGCCAAGGTAGGAGGATTGCTGCAGGCTGACAGCTCAAGGCTGCAGTGTGCTGTGATCAGGCCACTGCACTCCAGCCGGGGTGACAGAGTGAAACTATCTCAAAAAAAAACCAAAAAAAAAAAACTGGGCCTCCCACCAAGGGTGAGAAACATCAGAAAGCTCAGAGGACCACGCCCGCCCGTTCACCTGTCCTGGGCTCCTGCTGAAGCCAGGGACACTAGATGCGGGCAAAAGACCTCCCTTGGGCATGTCCCAAACCACCATTACCTCCAAAGAGTACAGATAGGCGGGGCGTTCGTGCATCAGGTATGGCCACCAGAGGCTGGCACCCGGCACCTTCAGTTGGCCCTGGGTTCCTGTCCCATTCGCCACGAGTTTGTTTTCTGCATCCAGAAGACGTACTTCCAACTCGAACAGATTACTGCCCTTGACAGAGATCTGGTAATTCACCAGCCCTGCGAGAAACAAGAGAGAGCAGGGCTGAGGGAGGGACATGACCTGAGTCACACAAATGGGAGCGCCCTGCAGCCACTGCTGCCAGGAAGCCATTTGTTTCTGTTGCTTTTTTTTTATTTATTTAATTTTTTAAATTGTTTTTGTTTTTTTCTTGAAACGGAGTCTCACTCTGTTCCCCAGGCTGGAGTGCAGTGGCATGATCTTGGCTCACTGCAACCTCCACCTCCAGGGTTCAGGAGATTCTGCCCCCTCAGCCTCCCAAGTACCTGGGATTATAGACGTGCACCACCATGCTTGGTGAATTTTTATATTTTTTAGTAGAGATAGGATTTTGCCATATTGGCCAGGCTGCTCTAGAACCCCTGACCTTAGGTGATCCACCTGCCTTGGCCTCCCAAAGTGCTGGGATTACAGGTGTGAGCCACCGCACCCAGTGCTTTTTTAATTTAAAAAAAGATTTTTTTGGCCAGGCACAGTGGTCAGACCTGTAATCCCAACACGGGGAGGCTGAGGTGGGAGGATCGCTTGAGCCCAGGAGTTCAAGACCAGCCTGGGTAACACAGGGAAACCACTTCTTCCCTAAAAACACAATCAGCTGGGCGTGCTGGTGCGTGCTTGCAGCCCCAGCAGCCGTAGCTACTTGGGAGGCTGAAGTGGGAGGATTGCTTGAGCCAGGAGTTCGGGGCTGCAGTGAGCTATGATCTTGAGGCAGGGTAGGTAGTCAAGAAGTGACTGTGTTTTTTGGACATGCCAGCCACGCCACTGAGACACGTGATGTGTGAACACGCATGTACAGCTACTGTGCATGTGCACCCAAAGGCCAGCCCAGAACGTGCTTACAGTAACACCTCTTCCCAGCTCCTTAGGAATTCATCATGGAAGACTCCCAGAAAGGGAGTTTCCCCAGTAATAATCGGCGCTGTCTCATCCTGACGAGCAGCCTGTCCTGAATTCTGTGTCTCAGGGTGAACCATGTGTTTTGCACTTCATTATTTTTTTTGAGTCGGGGTGTTGCTGTCACCCAGGCTGGAGTGCAGTGTTGCAATCTCAGCTCACTGCAACCTCCACCTCCCGGGTTCAAGCAACTCTCCCATCTCAACCTCCTGAGTAGCTGGGATTGCAGGCTCACACCACAATGCCCAGCTAACGTTGGCTAGGCTGGTTTGAACTTCGGAGCTCAAGCAATCCACCTGCCTCGGCCTCCAAAAGTGCTGGGATGACAGGCATGAGCCCCTGCGCCCGCGCTATTCTAAACTTAACTTCCAAAATACTTTTCCTGGGCCATAAATTGCTCTGTGTTGCATTGTGTTTGCTGTGTGATTCTTTTTTCAATTCTTTTGTATTCATTTATTTTATTTTTTCTCAGACACGGTCTCACTATGTTGCCCAGGCTGGTCTGAAACTTTTCAGTTCAAGCGATCCACATTCCCAAACTGCTGGGATGACAAGCATTAGCCACCACACCCAGCCTAAATTTTTTTTATTTTTTTATTTTTTGAGACGGAGTCTTGCTCTGTCGCTCAGGCTGGAGTGCAGTGGCGCAATCTCGGCTAACTGCAAGCTCCCCCTCCCAGGTTCAAGCCATTCTCCTGCCTCAGCCTCCAGAGTAGCTGGGACTACGGGCACCCGCCACCACGCCTAGCTAATTTTTTTTGTATTTTTAGTAGAGATGGGGTTTCACTGTGTTAGCCAGGATGGTCTCGATCTCCTGACCTCATGATCCACCCGCCTCGGCCTCCCAAAGTGCTGAGATTACAGGCGTGAGCCACGGCGCACGGCACCTAAATTCTTTTAAACTTAGAACTGCAGCCCCATGACAGCTGTCAATAATCTTGCCACTGCACTCCAGCCTGGGCGACAGTGCAAGGCCTCATATCAGGAAAAGAAAAAGGTATGTTTTATTTTTTTATTTATTTTTTTGACATGGAGTCTCTCTCTGTCCTCCAGGCTGGAGTGCAGTGATGTGATCTTGGCTCACTGTGAGCTCTGCCTCCCGGGTTCACGCCATTCTCCTGCCTCAGCCTCCGGAGTAGCTGGGACTACAGGCGCCCGCCAGCACGCCCGGCTAATGTTTTGTATTTTTAGTAGAGATGGCGTTTCACCGTGTTAGCCAGGATGGTCTTGAGCTCCTGACCTCGTGATCCGACTGCCTTGGCCTCCCAAAGTGTTGGGATTATAGGCGTGAGCCACGGCGCCCGGCCTGAAAAATGTACATTTTAAGAAAGAAAAAAACTTAAAATAAAAATTTTTCATAAATACAGGATATCCCAGTGGCTCATGCCTGTAATCCCAGCATTTTGGGAGACTGAGGTGGGTGGATCCTGAAGTCAGGAGTTGAACCAGCCTGGCCAACATGCTGAAACCCCATCTCTACTAAAAATACAAAAATTAGCTGGGCATGGTGGCGTACGCCTGTAATCCCAGCTGTTCAGGAGGTTGAGGCAGGAGAATCGCTTGAACCTGGGAGGTGGAGGTTACAGTGAGCCAAGATCATACCACTGCACTCCAGCCTGGACAACAGAGAGAGACTCCATCTCAAACAAAAACAACAACAACAACAACAACAACAGGGTATCCCCCAGCTGGGCGCAGGGGCTCACATCTGTAACCCTTGCATTTTGGCAGGCCGAGGAGGGTGGATCACCTTAGGTTAGGAGTTCAAGACCAGTCAGACCAACATAGTGAAACCCCATCTCTACTAAAAAAAAATACAAAAATTAGCCGGGTGTAGTGGCAGGTGCCTGTAATCCCAGCTACTTGGGAGGCTGAGGCAGAAGAATTGCTTGAATCCAGGAGGCAGAGATTGCAGTGAGTCAAGATCACACCACTGCCCTCCAGCTTGGTGACAGAGCAAGAATCCATCTCAAAAAAAAAAAAAAGAAAAAAGAAAATAAAGAAAGACAGGGTCTCCCTCTGTTGCCCAGACCAGAACGCAGTGGCACAGTCATAGCTCACTGCACCCTTGACCGCCCAGCCTGAAGTGATTCTCCTGCCTCAGCAGCTGGGACTACCGGCATGCATCACCATCCTGGCTAATTTTTTAATTTTTTGTGGTGATGACCTCGCTATGTTGCTCAGGCTGGTCTTGAACTACTGGCCTCAAGAGATCCTCCTACCAGGGCCTCCTTGCAAAGTGCTGGATGACAGGTGTGAGCCACCATGCCCGGCCCCCCGAAGCTGCCTGTTCCTTGAGCACGACGTGTAGCAAGGGGAGCTGGAGTGAGAGCAGCACAGTGGCAAAGGGACATGACTGCCACCCTGAGCTGTGTGAGAAGACCCCTCTTCTCCAAGGGAGGTCAACCACACGGGTGATTTCGGGAGCCCGTGCCCACTCAGACAGCCTGGAATTTAGCTTTGTAGGTGGATGGGAACCTGTGAGGGTTTAGAGATGCTGGGAGCACCTTTTTCCTGGGAGAGCTTTCCAAACAGGGAACAAACAGAGCCACCCTGGGCCCCACTGAGGGAGGATCCTAGCAGAAGCCCTCACCACTGTCATGCTCCACGCCGGTGGTGACGGTGATGTCATCGATGTAGGTGGTGGGTGTTGTGTACAGAAGCACAGACCGCTGGAGTCCCGCGTAGTTGAAGAAGTCAAAGTATGTATTCTGGACAAAGTAACCCTTGGGATACCTAGGGTGGGAGGACTGTGGTTCGCTGGGCCCTTGCCCTGGGTCCCTTGACCTCAGCTCACATGCCTTCCCGGCCTCCCCAGATCCAGGGCCTCCACTCTGCAAAGGCCACCCTGTCCCTAGCAGGAAGACCACCGGGTGGGGCGGGAAGGTGGGTGCGTGCAATGGAAGCAGGATGATACCCACTTGGAGGTGTCGGTCAGGTATTGGATGGTCCCTGGTGGCAGGGTGGTGGGGGTGAGTGTGTTGTTGATGGCGACAGTGATGCGGAGCTGGGAGGACAGGGGCCCCACCTGGACCAGGTTGCTGATGTCGGCCTCAAAGGGGAGGTAGCCCCCCTCATGCTCTAGCGTGTTGACCCCATTCACCCACTGCAGACACAGGAGACATAGGGAGGGGGTGGCAGGTCAGGGCATGAGGAGGGGCCCTGCTATTGGGCACTCCCTCACATATCCAAAAGTATGGCGCTCTGGGGCCTGCCCGTCAGACGGGAAGAACGGCATCCCAATGGGGTAGATGAGGCCACCTATCCCCCTACACAGGGCACAGCACCCAGGGCAGGGCAGGGCCCCTCACCATCCCACCCCGGCAGATAGGCTGTGGGTGGCAGCTGGGGGTCCCATGCTAGTCAGCAGCCGTGCCCACCCACCCGCCCTGCCTGCTCCTGGCCACACTGACCACGATGGCATAGGCGTGGGCACTGCCAATCCTCAGCACCACTCTTGTGCTCAGGTCCTGGGTCCATCGCTCTGGCAGGATCACCTCCCGTTCATACCACACCCAGCCGACAAAATGCCACAGACGCCAGTCCTGGCTGATGTCGTTGAAGCTAGAGGGAACTGGCATGTCCAGGGTGGGGCCTGACTGTGGAGAGAAGGGCCGGGCTCAGCTCCTAGGCCCCCAAAGGGATCCGGGACCAGTGTGCTGCACAGCTGTGTCCCGGGCTTAGTGCAAAAGTCCTGACACATTGTGAGGACTCTTGGCGGAACAGACAGGTAACTTGCTGTTAACAGGTCAATTGCCAGGGCGGTTTGTGCACCTGGGCCAGGGGAACCAGGAGTTCCTCCTCAGAGTGGATGGGGCCCAATAGCTCCCGAGACAGGAGCGAGCCCAGGGCCACATCCCAGCCAGAGGCAAGAAGGTTCAGACCCATGACTAAGGCAGATGGCCCACTGCCTGTCACAAGGAGGAGGGCTGGTTGGGGGAATAGGGGGGAGCTTTGTTTAGGACACTGTCAGTGGGGCGCACACTGGCACCCAGCCCCCTCCTCTCTCCCTCCTGTACTGAATGCCGCAAAGTCAGAAAAAGAGGATGTAGACCAGGCAAAAGTGGCCCAGACCTCACCCGGTTCCACTTCTCTGCTGACCACATCCAAGTCAGGAGGGGAACACGGGTAGCGTCCTTGGCCTGATGTCACGTCCTGTCCTCTATCTGAACCTTGAAAACCAGAAAGCTGACCTCAGGACGTCTAAACTGTCCCCTCCTCCCAATCCCCGGGCCCAGTTCTGTGCAGTGCATGCTGCCGTGGCCAGGGGAGTGTGTGGGTGGTTCTTGCCTGTAATCAGCACTTTGGGAGGTCAACGTGGGAGGATGGCTTGAGGCCAGGAGTTCGAGAACAGCCTGGGTAACTAGTGAGACCCTGTATCTTAAAAAAAAAAAAAAAAAAAAAAAAAAAAAAAAAAACGGTCTCACTGTGTCGCCCAGGCTGGAGTGCAGTGGCATGATCTCAGCTCACTGCAACCTCTACCTCCTGGGTTCAAGCAATTCTCCTGACTCATCAGCCTCCCAAGTACCTGGGATTACAGGCATGAACCACCACACTTGGTTAATTTTTATATTTTTAGTAGAGAAGAGGTTTCACCATGTTATGTTGGCCAGTCCTGGTCTCAAACTCCTGCCCTCAGGTGATTCGCCTGCCTCCGCCTCCCAAAGTGCTGGGATTACAGGTGTGAGCCACTGAGCCCGGGTAAGATTTTTGGTTTGGTTTGGTTTGGTTTTTTAGCCAGGCGTGGTGGCCCCAGCTAAACTGCGGGACGGGAGAATCGAGTGAGCTCACAAGTTAGGATGGCGCCACTCTCCTCCAGCCTGGGAAACAGGGGCAAACCCAGTCTCAAAAAACATTTTTTTAAATAAAAAATAAATATTAAAACGAAGGACACTGCACAGGCTCAGCCTTCGCCTCAGGAAGGGGTTCGGCAGGAGTCTTTTCTCCTCCTCCAGCCTCCTCCACCCCGACCCTCCAGAGTGCTCCCGTTTCCCCGTCCCCCAACCCCGCGTCCCCTAAGCCCGTTGACCTTTAACCTCCTGCGGGCTCCCAGCTCCGGGAAGCCCAGGGGAAGGAGCCTGCGGGGGCCCGGGCTCCCTTACTCCCACCGCCGGGCTTCCGGACGCCTCCCGGCCCTGCCCCGAGATCGCACCTCCCGCAGCGGCCGCCGATACCACTGCTCCTCAAAGCCCCGGCGTCGGTTGTCGGAGAAGTCGGCGCGGAAGCTCCAGAGGCCGTCCAGCTCCTTGCGCTCCCGCGACGGGCTCTCCCGGGGATACAGCATCCCGCCCTGCAGCGCCAGCGCGCAGCCCCACAATAGCGGCCCAAGCACCGCCCAGGCCACCGCCAAGCCCCGGGCCATGCTTTCCGCTCGCCTATTCCCCCGCTGCCCGCTGTGCCACTGTCTGCTGGGCTAAGAAAAGCGCGGGAGGTGCCTGTAGGGCGGCTCGCGTGACAACCCGGTGGCGTGACGCGCCTGAAGCCGCCGGCGCCATCTTGGTTCAGGACGAGTGCCAGGCCTGGAGGGGCGGGGCGGGGCCGGGTGCTGCCCAGTGGGGCCTGTGGCTGGAACCCCAGGCTAGGCCTTTGGGGAAACGGGACCCTCACCCTCAGCCCCAGCCAAGAAGGGCGAGGTCTGCTCCCCACCCCGGCCCAGACTGGACGATCCAGGGTCGCAGGCGAGAACAGAACCCCCCTGAGATCGGTGGGATCCCCCTGTTTCGTCAAGGAGCACCTCCACTTGCTTTCCCCAGCAGGAATTTGAGCTGGCCCCAGGGGAGCTTCTTCCATGCCTGTGTGATGCAGCCTCTTGCAGGGATGTCCGTCCTTGGGATGCCGCCATAGCCTTGACCCTGGGGTTCTGGAGCCCTGACCTTAACCCAGGGGCCAAGAGCTCCCTCTTGGTGTTGCAGGCACATAAAGATGCAGGGAGAGAGGCCAGGTGCAGTAATCCCAGCACTTTGGGAACCGGAGGTGGGGGGCGGGGCGGGGCGGGGGGGGGGGGGCGGATCACTTGGGGCCAGGAGTTCGAGACCAGCCAGGCCAACAGACAGTGAAACCCCGTCGCTATTTTGTAAAAATTAAAAAAAAAAAAAAAAAAAAAAAAAAAAATTAGCGGGACGTGATGACGCGCGCCTGTAATCCCAGCTACTCGGGAAGTTGAGGTAGGAGAATCGCTTAAACGGAGGCAAAGGCCGCAGTGAGCCGAGATCGCACCACTGCACTCCAGTCTGGGCAACAGAGCGAGACTCTGTCTCAAAAAAAAAAAAAAAAAATTGCAGGGAAAGGGTGCCCTACGGGACCCCGCTTTACTCCAGTAGGGAAGGCACCGTGTGGGAGAGGTAGAGGAGGAGATCTGGAGACAGCAAAGGAGACATAGGTTTATGGAGGGTACTTTCATACAGGGACAGTTCAGTGGCCATTGCTGGACATGAGAACCACTACGATTTGTAAAAAGCATGCAGCTTACATAACATTTTCAGCTAGCATCCTCGACCTGTTACTGGTGGAGTTCCCGGTGGTGAGTCCCTAACACATCAGCAACAACCTCAATTCTCACCTCCTCGGAAGAAAGAATTGCACTGAAGGGTATAAGGCAGAAAGCCAGAGGAAGGCCAGTTGCAGAGCAGTAGTAAAAGTTTATTAAAAAGCAGGCCAGCTCTGGGTGCTGTGGCTCACGCCTGTAATCCCAGCACTTTGGGAGGCAGAGGTGGGAGAATCACGAGGTCAAGGGTTTGAGACCAGCCTGGCCAATAATGGTGAAACCCCATCTCTACTGAAAATTAGCTGGGTATAGTGTCATGTGCCTGTAGTCCCAGCTACTCAGGAGGCTGAGGCAGGAGAATCTACTGAACCCAGGAGGCAGAGGCTGCAGTCAGCCAAGATCACACCACTGCACTCCAGCCTGGCGACAGAGCAAGACTCAGTCTAAAAAAAAAAAAAAAAAAGCAGGCCAGGTGCAGTGGCTCAAACCTGTAACCCCAGGACTTTGGGAGGTCAAGGCGGGAGGATCACTTCAGGTCAGGCGTTTGAGACCAACCTGGCCAACATGGAGAAACCCCATCTCTACTAAAAATACAAAAATTAGCCAGGTGGCAGGCACCTGTAGTCCAAACTATTCGGGAGACTGAAGCAGGAGAAATGCTTGAACCCGGGAGGCAGAGGTTGCAGTGAGCTGAGATCATGCCACTGCACTGCAACCTGGGCTACAGAGTGAGCTGCCATCTCAGAAAAAAAAAAAAAAAAATTATTAAAAAACTTTAGAACAGGAAGGAAAGAAAGAAAGTACAACTTGGAAGAGGGCCAAGTGGGTGACCTAAGAAACCAAGTGCCTTGGCCGGGCACGGTGGCTCACACCTGTAGTCCCAGCACTTTGGGAGGCCGAAGCAGGCAGATCACCTGAGGTTGGGAGTTCGAGACCAGCCTGACCAACATGAAGAAACCCCATCTCTACTAAAAATACCAAATTAGCCGGGTGTGGTGGCGGGCACCTGTAATCCCAACTATTTGGGAAGGCTGAGGCAGGAAAATCGCCTGAACCTGGGAGGTGGAGGTTGCAGTGAACCAAGATCGCGCCATTGTACTCCAGCCTGGACAACAGGAGTGAAACTCCATCTCAAAAAAAAGAAAGAAGCTAAGTGCCCAGCTTGACCTCTAGACTCTGGGGTTTCATAGGCTGGCATCCTAACAGGATATTGCCACTCCTGATTCCTTAGTTGGGGCTCTGAACACATGTTCTTCTTAGACCATAAAGTCATTCGCAGGGTGCACAACAGTTATGGATGTCGGGTGCCTCTGCCATACGGAGGGGTCCCTCAGGTCCTAGAAACCTGGCTTGGACACAATTGTTTGTACGATTACTCCCCCACCCCCTTTTTTCACGCTCACCAAACTCACCTTCTGAAAATGGACCTTAATACTGGAAATGGAGTCCCCAGCGCAGTGAAAATAAATACATTCTAGGAACTGACAAGGCCTAAAGGCTTTTTCCCAAATGTTTACACGGTTTTTTTTTTTTTGTCATATTTTCTTATTTTTTAATTTTACGTTTATATTCCATTAGTGAAATGTTGACATGCTTAATTAAATTAGGATACAGTTCATTTTTTATGAGGCAGCTTTAGGCCAAATTTAACAAAAGTAAGAAAAAGTAGGATGCGGACGTTTGTACAGTATGTAAAAATCAGTAATTCAGGCCAGGCTCAGTGGCTCACGCCTGTAATCCCAGCACTTTGGGAGGCTGAGGCGGGAGGATCACCTGAGGTCAGGAGTTCAAGACTAGTCTGGCCAACATAGTGAAACACCGTCTCTACTAAAAATACAAAAATTAGCCAGGTGTGGTGGCAGGTGTCTGTAATCCCAGCTACTAAGGAAGCTGAGGCAGGAGAATCACTTGAACCTGGGAGGAGGAGGAGGAGGAGGAGGAGGAGGAGGAGGAGAAGGAAAAAAAGGAAGAAGAAGAAGAGGAGGAGGAGGAGGAGGAGTGAGAATCATTAACTGCAACAAGAATGGCACCAAGCCATTCATGAGGGACCTGCCCCTATGACCTGAACACCTCCCACTAGGCCCCACTTTCAACACTGAGAATCAAATTTCAACACAACACTTGGTGGGGTCAAACAAACCATAACCAAACCACAGGATAGGGACTATTATTACCATTTCTCAAATGTGGAAACTGAGACACATGAAGATTCAGTAACTTTTCTGACACCACGGAGCTAGTAAGATGCAGAACTGGGAATCTGACCTAATCAATCTGTTTCCAAGTGCTTATTGCTGTCACTCTAAATCACTCTGCCATACCGCCTCGCAAAGACTTTTTTTTCTTGAGAAAGTGTCTTGCACTGTCACCTAGGCTGTATCACAGTTCATTGTAGCCTCGACCGCCTGGGCTCAGATGATCCTCCCGCCTTAACCTCCCAAGTAGCTGGGAATACAGACACATGCCATCGCGCCCAGCTAATTTTTTTTATTTTTTATTTATTTTATTTTTTTTTGAGACGGTCACCCAGGCTGGAGTGCATTGGAACAACCTCGGCTCACTGCAACCTCTGCCTCCTGGCTTCAAGCGATTCTCCTTCCTCAGCCTCCTGAATAGCTGGAATTACAGGTGTGTCACCATGCCTGGCTAATTTTTGTATTTTTAGTAGAGACGGGGTTTCACCATGTTGGCGAGGCTGGTCTCAAAACTCCTGAGCTCAGGTGATCTGCCTGCCTCGGCCTCCCAAAGTGCTGGGATTACAGGTGTGAGCCTTCATGCCAGGCCCTATGCCCAGCTAATTTTTAAAACATTTTGTTGGCCAGGCACAGTGGCTCATGTCTGTAATCCTAGCACTTTGGGAGGCCAAGGCAGGTGGATCACCTAAGGTCAGGAGTTCAAAACCAGCCTGGCCAACATGGCGAAAGCCCACCTCTACTAAAAATACAAAAATTAGCCGAGTGTGGTGGTGCACACCTGTATCCCAGTTAATCGGGAGGCTGAGGAAGAATTGCTTGAACCTGAGAGGTGGAGGTTGCAGTGAGCTGAGATCACACCACTGCACTCCAGCCTGTGAGACATGAGCAAGACTCCATCTCAAAAACAAAAAACAAAAAAACCAAAAACACAAAAAAACACATTTGTAGTCTGGGCATAGTGGCTCATGCCTGTAATCCCAACACTTTAGGAGGCTGAGGCAGGTGGATCATCTGAGGTTGGGAGTTCGAGACCAGCCTGGCCAACATGGAGAAACCCTCATTTCTACTGAAAATGCAAAATTAGCCAAATATGGTGGCACACCCCTGTAATCCCAGCTACTTGGGAGGCTGAGGCTGGAGAACCACTTGAACCCAGGAAGCAGATGTTGGAGTGAGCCAAGATCGCACCATTAAACTCCAGCCTGGGCAACGAGAGTGAAATTCCATCTCAAAAAAAAAAAAAAAGTTTGTAGTCAGGGTCTCACTATGTTGCCTAGGCTGCCCTTGAACTGCTGGCCTCAAGCAATCCTCCCAGCTCAGATTCCCAAAGTGTTGAGATGACAGGTATGAGCCACCATGCCCAGCCTGAAAGACTTTCAAATTTATGTTTGAAGAAGGAATTGACAGAGTCATGGGTTTTTTTATACACTCTATAATATAGAGAAAAGGAAACTGTCAATTTTCACCATGTATATACACACACACACATACATATGAAATGTATAGATTTTTTTAAAACTTTTTTTAAATTTTTATTTATTTATTCATTTTTGAGATGAAGTCTTGCTCTGTCACCCAGGCTGGAGTGCAGTGGCACAATGTTGACTCACTGCAACCTCCACCTCCGAGGTTCAAGCGATTCTCCTGCCTCAGTCTCTCAAGTAGTTGGGACTACAGGCGCACGTCACCATGCATGGCTAATTTTTTGTATTTTTAGTAGGAACGGGGTTTCACCGTGTTAGCCAGGATGATCTCGATCTCCTGATCTCGTGATCCACCTGCCTCAGCCTCCCAAAGTGTTGGGTATACCGGTGTGAGCCACCGCACCCGGTCAGATTTTTTTTTAGTAGAGATGGGGTGTTGCTATATTGACCAGGCTGGTCTCGAACTCCTGGCCTCAAGTGATCTTCCCGTCTCTGCCTCTCAAAATGCCTGGATTACAGGTATGAGCCACCACGTTTGGCCCATATATATATAAATACAAGTGTTTATATTTTTATATCTACAGAGATGTCACTTGATATTTTAGTTGCTACTTTAATATTTTAACATCAATACGATGACAACAATTATCAAGCACAACATCCAATTAGAATAACAGGCATTTCCAGTCCTCCCACCTGAGCCGCCCTCTTGCGTGGTTTTTGAGGTTAAAGTCTTGGTTTGGGTTTTTTTTTTTGGCAATATCTAAAACTAATCTCTGAATTTTGAGTGTCCTCAAAGACCTCCTCCCCTTTGCATAAATACTTCCATGGACAGTTGTTTTATTATTTAAAATAAACTTTATTGAAGTTTACATACAATAAAATGCACTCATTTTAAGTGTATAGGTTGTTTTGAGACAGGGTCTCACTTGAACTGTACAGTTTGATGAGGCTTAGCAAATGGATATATCTGAATACCCACTGCCACTATCAAGATATAGAACTTTCTGCTTAGATGCAGTGGCTCATGCCTGTAATCTCAACTTTGGGAGGCTGAATTGGGAGGACTGCGTGAGGCCAGGAGTTCCAGGATAACCTGGGCAACATGAATGCACCCCGCTACAAAATTTTTTAGAAATGGCGGGGCGCGGTGGCTCACGCCTGTAATCCCAACACTTTGGGAGGACAAGGCAGATGGATCACCTGAGGTTGGGAGTTCGAGACCAGCCTGACCAACATGGAGAAACCCCGTCTCAACTAAAAGTACAAAATTAGCCAGGCGTGGTGGCCCATGCCTATAATCCCAGCTAATTGGGTGGCTGAGGCAGGATAATTGCTCGAACCCGGGAGGCAGAGGTTGCGGTGAACTGAGATTGCATCAATGCACTCCAGCCTAGGCGATGAGCAAAACTCCATCTCAAAAAAAAAAAAAAAAATTAAATTAGCCAGGTATGGTGGCATGCATCTGTGGTCCCAGTTTCTCAGGGGGCTGAGGCAAGAGAATCACTTGAGTCAGGAATTGGAGGCAGCAATGAGCTGTGACTGCAATACTGCATACCAGTCAGAGCGACAGAGGAAGACGCTGTCACAAAAAAAAAAAAAAAATTTAAGGCCAGGAGCGATGGCTCATACCTGTACTCCTGACACTTGGAGAAGGCAAAGTAGGAGCATCGCTTGACCCCAGGAGTTCCAGACCAGCTTGGGCAATATAGTGATATATCATCTCTACAAAGAATATTTTAAAATTTAGCCAAGCATGTTGGCAAAGGCCTGTAGTCCCAGCTACTTGGGAGGCTGATCACTTGGGTCCAGGTGGGGAAGTCTGTAGTGAGTTGAGGTAGCGCCATTGCACTCCAGCCTGAGCAACACAATGAGACCCTGTCTCAAAACAAAAACAAAGACAAATCAACAAAAAAGAACTTTCCCTAGGGCTCTGCGGTGGCTCATGCCTGTAATCCCAGCACTTTGGGAGGCAGGCTGATCACCTGAGGTCAGGAGTTTGAGACCAGCCTGGACTACACGGTGAAACCCTGTCTCTACTAAAAATATAAAAATCAGCCAGGTGTGGTGGTGCACGCCTGTGGTCTCAGCTACTTAGGAGGCTGAGGCAGGAGAATTGCTTTAACCTGGAAGGCAGAGGTGGCAGTGAGCCAAGATCAAGCCACTACATTCCAGCATGGGCAATAAAGCAAGACTCCGACTCAAAAAAAAAAAACAAAAAAAAACTTTCCTGTTACTCAGGGAGTTGCCTCTGACCCCTCCCAGTCAATCCACCTTCCACCCCTGACCCACATCTGCTCTGTGTCACTACGGATTAGATTTGGTGTTTCTAGAATGTCCCATCAGTAGAATTATACGGGATGCTCTTTTGGGTCTGGCTTCTTCCACACAGCATGTTTTTGAGATTCATCCATTTCCTGTATGTTTCAGTATCTTGTTCCCAAGGACCATTTTTAGCAACAGAAAACAGAACAAATTTCATGAGTATTTCAGTTACATACCTTATTCAGATAAGATTCTTTGAATCAATTTTATGACATGAAATGTTGTCTACCACTTTGCAGCTGCTGAAAAGAAGAGACACATCCTCTTTCTTTTCTTTCTTTCATTTTTCTTTTTCTCTTTTTTTTGAGACAGAGTTTCGCTCTTATTTTCTGGGCTGGAGTGCAATGGTGCGATCTTGGCTCACCAAAACCTCTGCCTCCTGGGTTCAAGCGATTTTCCTGCCACAGCCTCCTGAGTAGCTAGGATTATAGGCATATGCCACCATGCCCAGATAATAATTTTTGTGTTTTTAGTAGAGACGGGGTTTCACCATGTTGACCAGGCTGGTCTCAAACTTCTGACCTTAAGTGATCCACCTGCCTTGGCCTCCCAAAATGCTGGAAACATGTTTAATTGCATTTTTAAAATATCACAAAGGGGTCTCAGGAATCATTTGGCATCTTTTTTTTTTTTTTTTTTTTTTTGAAATGGAGCCATGCTCTGTTGCCCAAGCTGGAGGGCAGTGGCATGCTCTCAGCTCACTGCAACCTCCGCCTCCCAGGTTCAAGCGATCCTCCTGCCTCAGCCTTCCCAAGTAGCTGGGACAATAGCCACACGCCACCACGCCCAGCTAATTTTATATTTTTAGTAGAGAAGGGGTTTCGCCATGTTGGCCAGGCTGGTCTCGAACCCCTGACCTCCAGTGATCCACCAGCCTCAGCCCCCCAAAGTGCTGGGATTACAGACGTGAGCCACCATGCCCAGCCAGCATCTTCTTATTTCTATAAGTCTTATTCATAGACTCTTAGATCTTATTCATCAGCATCCTGATATGTTTCCTTTTTTTTTGGAGACGGAGTCTTGCTCTGTCGCCCAGGCTGAAGTGCAGTGGCACAGTCTCGGCTCACTGCAAGCTCTGCCTCCTGGGCTCACACCATTCTCCTCAATCAGTCTCCCGAATAGCTGGGACTACAGGCGCCTGCCACCACACCCAACTAATTTTTTTGTATTTTTAGTAGAGATGGGGTTTCACCATATTAGTCAGGATGGTCTCGATCTCGTGACCTTGTGATCCGCCCATTTTGGCCTCCCAAAGTGCTGGGATTACAGGCATGAGCCACCGCGCCTGGCCTGATCTGTTTTTTTCAGAGACACAGATACTATCCAACATTTTTCTTTTTCCTTCTTTTTCTTTTTTCTTTTTTTTTTTTTTTTTTTTTTTTAAGACAGAGTCTCGCTCTGTTGTCCAGGCTGGAGTGCAGTGGCACAATCTCAGCTCACTGCAACCTCCACCTTCCAAGTTCAAGCAATTCTCCTGCCTCAGCCTAACAAGAAGCTGGTATTACAGGTGCTCACCACCACACCTGGATAATTTTTGTATTTTTAGTAGAGGTGGGGTTTCACCATATTGGCCAGGCTGGTCTCAAACTCCTGACCTCAACTGACCCTCCAGCCTCGGCCTCCCAAAGTGCTGAGGTTACAGGCATCAGCTGCCACACCTGGCCAGTCATTCAACATTTTTCTGATATCTTTGTTTTAGCTGTTGTGTTTTACTGAATTAAAGTATCTGAATTTGGTAAACATTTGTAAATCAAAGAAAATTACTGAAGCATGTCTCAGTCATTTTTAGAGGTCATTTTGCCAAAGTTGAGGATGCAGTGGGAAGAAGAAAGAAATAAAAATCACAGGAAATATTTGTGATGCATGCTTTTTTTTTTCCAAAGACGGTTTGGGGACTTCAATATTTAAAGGGAAAAAGAGGCCAGGCTGGGTGATGCATGCCTGTAATTACAGCACTTTGGGATGCCTAGGCAGGCGGATCACCTGACGTCAGGAGTTTGATATCAGCCTGGCCAACATGGTGAAACCCCGTCTCTACTAAAAATACAAAAATTAGCTGAGCATGGTGGCGCATGCCTGTAATCCCAGCTACTCGGGAGGCTGAGGCAGGAGAATTGCTTGAACCCAGGAGGCAGAGGTTGCAGTGAGCTCAGATTGTACCACTGCACTGCAGCCTGGGCAACAGAGCAAGACTCAGTCTTAAATAAATAAATAAATAAATAAATAAATAAATAAATAAAGGGAAAAAGAGTGAGTAGTAGGGGAATGCAAAATTAAAAAACAAGCGGGGAGGGAGAACAAATGGAAGCGCCAAACGATTGTGTTCCTTTCAGTCGTTGATCAGCGTTTACAGCATCCACATTTTACATATGGAAAGAAAAGGTAGGATAAATAGTCAATTATGCATTTATCTTGCACTCAGTGAATCTGCATTTTTTCATAAGATAAATAAACATAGAGTACAGGAAGCAGTCAGATACGCTTGTCTCCGGTGCACAGAGGGATGACTTTTAGTTCTGTCCTTTGTCCTTTACCTGTGAAGACAACTTTTTCATTTATGTTGTCAGGGTGAAATTCAACAGAACTGTTTTGGCCAGGCATGGTGGCTCATGCCTATACTACCAGCACTTTAGGAGGCCAAGGTAGGTGGATTGCATGAAGCCAGGAGTTGGAGACGAGCCTGGCCACCATGGTGAAACCCCATCTCTACTACAAATACAAAAATTAGCCAGGTGTGGTGGTACACACCTGTAATCCTAGTTACTCAGGAGGCTGAGGCAGGAGAATCTCTTGAACCAGGAGGTAGAGGTTGCAATCAGCTGAGATGGTGCAATTGCATGCCAGCCTGGGCAACAGAGCAAGACTCTGTCTCAAAACAAAACAAAACAAAACCAGAACTGTTTTACATGAAATTCAAGAAATTAAACCAAACTGTTGGTTTTCCTTTCACATATTCAATGTCAGTAACTCATCTTTCTGGGTTTGAGATACTGAATGAGCAATGTCTGGCCTCATCCAAACCCTAGTAGATTTATCACACTGCAGAGGTTTTATGTAATACACTTCTGCTGAAGTTTTCTGATGAACGATCGTAGCTACAAAACCTTTTATCATTTGAAGGAACAAGTGTAATACAACCCAAGAAAATTTGAATATCAAGACCCTACCCTCTTCCCTGAATAATGACTGTGAAAGGAAAATAAATCTCAGGACCACCAACTCACTAAGCCAAAGGCAAAAGTCAAGCTGGAAACTGGATCATTCAAACCTGTCTCTCCCATTTTGTCCCTAAATAGATAGCTACAAAGATTTTTTTTTTTTTTTTTTTTTGAGACGGAGTCTCGCTCTGTCACCCAGGCTGGAGTGCAGTGGCGCGATCTCGGCTCACTGCAAGCTCCGCCTCCTGGGTTCATGCCATTCTGCCTCAGCCTGCCGAGTAGCTGGGACTACAAGCGCCTGCCACCACGCCTGGCTCATTTTTTGTATTTTCAGTAAAGACGGGGTTTCACCATGTTAGCCAGGATGGTCTCGATCTCCTGACCTCATGATCCGCCTGCCTCGGCCTCCCAAAGTTCTGGGATTACAGGCGTGAGCTACCTCACCCGACCTACAAAGATTTTTTTTAAAAAAGCTACATACCTCCCTCACGATTTGCCCATGAGGAAATTCCTTGTGGACCTCAAGAGTTTGACCTTATAACAGTTTTGTTGAATTTCACCCTGAAAATGTACATTGATAGCTTATCCTTGCAGGACAAAGGATAGACCCCAAGGTCATCCCTCTGCTCACGTGAGACAAATGCATATCTGACTGCTTCCTCTGCCCCATGTTTACTTTGTCTTTTAAAAAACAAACAAACAAAAACATTTAAAAAATAGGCCAGGCGCAGTGGCTCACACCTGTAATCCCAGCACTTTGGGAGGCCGAGGCGGGCAGATCACGAGGTCAGGAGATAGAGACTATCCTGGCTAACACAGTGAAACTCCGTCTCTACTAAAAATACAAAAAATTAGCAGGGCATGGTGTCAGGAGCCTGTAATCCCAGCTACTCGGGAGGCTGAGGCAGGAAAAGGGCATGAACCCGGGAGGCAGAGCTTACGGTGAGCTGGGATCGCGCCACTGCACTCCAGCCTGAGCAACAGAGTGAGACTCCGTCTCAAAAACAAAACAAAACAAAACAAAAAATAGAGACAGAAGCTTGCTATGCTGCCCACGCTAGTCCCAAACTCCTGACCTCAAGTGATCCGCCCGCTTTGGCCTCCCAGTGTGCTGGGAGTACAGGCATGAGCCACCACACCCGGCTGCTGTCCTGAGTTTCACGGAGACTTCATGACATAGTCATGATTTGGTTTTTAGTTTGTTTTTTGTTTTGTTTTGTTTTGTTTTTTGTTTTTGAGACAGAGGCCTAGCTCTGTCACCAAGGCTGGCAAGCAGTGGTGCAATCATAGCTTGCTGCAGCCTTGATCTCCTGGACTCAAGTGATCCTCCCATCTCCACCTCCTGAGTAGCATTACCATGCCTGGCTAATTGTTTTATTTGTAGAGATGGATTCTCACTGTGTTGCCCAGGCTGGTCTCAAACTCCTGGCCTCAGGCAATCTTCCTGCCTTGGCCTCCCACAGTGCTAGGATTTCAGACATGAGCCACCGCGATGGCCACATAGACATGATTGATTAAATCATTGGTCACTGATGATCAACTCAACCTTCAGCTCCTCCCTATCCCTGGAAATCTGGGGGCAGAGGGCTGAAATTTCCAACCCCCTAGTCACGAGGTTGACTCCCCTGGCAACCAGTCCTCATTTTGAGGCTATTCACGAGGCCCCAGAGATCAGTCGTCTCATTAGCATCCACAAAGACACTTACCACTTTGCAGATTTCAAGGGTTTCAGGAGCTACGCACCCAGGAAACAGGGGCAGAGACCATATATGTGTGTTCGTGTATATATGTATATATGTTTGTGTGTGTGTGTGTGTGTGTGTATTCTTTGTGTGTGTTCTTTCTTTTACACTGTAGTTTTCAGATCTTACAAATACATATTATTATTTCCTGTTTATATTATAAAAGGAATATAAAATCTCGGGACCTTAGACTCTCTATGCTACAGGGAAAAGTCAAGCTGGGAACTGGGTCACACAAACCTGTCTCCCATTTTTTTTTGATAAAGAGATAACTACAGGCCAGGCACGGTGGCTCACGCCTGTAATCCCAGCACTTTGGGAGGCTGAGGCAGGCAGATCACGAGGTCAGGAGATCGAGACCATCCTGGCTAACACGGTAAAACTCTGTCTCTACGAAAAATACAACAACAAAAAAATTAACCGGGCATGGTGGTGGGCACCTATTGTCCCAGTTACTCAGGAGGCTGAGGCAGGAGAATGGTGTGAACCCGGGAGGTGGAGCTTGCAGTGAGCCGAGAGAGCACCACTGCACTCCAGCCTGGGCGACAGAGCGAGACTCCCTCTCAGGAAAAAAAAAAAAAAAAAAAGATATCTACAAAGATAAAAGTCTGCATACCTCCCTCCAAATTTGCTACAAGAAAATTCCTTGTGTGCCTCAAGATATTGACCCTAAAAGAGTTCTGTTGAGGCTGGGTGCAGTGGCTCATGCCTATAATCCCAGCACTTTGGGAGACTGAGGCAGGTGGATCACCTGAGGTCAGAATTTCAGGACCAGCCTGACCAACATGGTGAAACCCTGTCTCTACTAAAATTATAAACACTAGCCAGGTATGGTGGTGGGTGCCTGTAATCCCAGGTACATGGAAGGCTGAGACAGGAGAATTGCTTGAACTCGGGAGACAGAGGTTGCAATGAACCAAGATCATGCCACTGCACTCCAGCCTGGGCGACAGAACAAGACTCCATCTCAGAAAAAAAAAAAGAGTTCTGTTGAATTTCACCCTGATAATGTCGATGGATAACCTTATGTTCACAAGTGATAGACAAAGGACAGAACTAATAGTCACGCTTCCACCCACCTGAGACAAATCCATGTCTGGCTGCCTCCTCTACTCTATGTTTATTTATCTTATGTAAAATGCAGATTCACTAAGTGCAAAATTAATGCGCAGGTGATTCTTCTACCCTCTCCTTCCACATGTAAAATGTGGATTCAGTAAACACTGATCAAAAGATTCAAATGCAACTGCTTTCGAATGCAACTCTGTTGGATATATACCTTCTCTTTTCTCTTTCTTTGCTTTTTCCCCTACTGCCCGCTCTTTTCCCTTTATTTATAGAAGTCCCCAAACCCTCTTTGGAAAAAGCACAGATAGCAGATGTTTCCTGTACTTTTGCGTGTGTGTGTGTGTGTGTGTGTGTGTGTTTCCTGTACATGTCCTCAACATTGGCAAAATCAACTAAAACGAATCAGATGCACCTCAGTCCTTTTCTTTGGCTTGCGATATAAATGGAATCATAGAGGCCAGGCACCGTGGCTCACGCCTATAATCCAAGCACTTTGGGAGGCCGAGGTGGGTGGATCACCTGAGATCAGGAGTTCGTGGACCAGCCTGGACAACATGGCAAAACCTTTTATCTAATAAAAATACAAGAAATTAGCCAGGCTTGGTGATCCCGCCTGTAATACCAGCTACTTGGGAGGCTGAGGCAGAAGAATCACTTGAACCTGGGAGGTGGAGGTTGCAGTGTGCTAAGATCGTGCCAGCACACTCCAGCCTAGGTGACAGAGTGCGACTCCACCTCAAACTAGCTAAATAAATAAATGAAATCATAGAATGCGTGGTTATTTGCCTCTTAATGTTTTAAAATCAAACATTTACTCTATAATTCTGCTTTGTACCAAAATTCATCAGAAACAATCTTTTTAGCTCTGTGATTTTATTTTCTTTTCAAAATTAGCTGAACATTATAGCAAAACTGAGTTACAATTTTCTCCTGCTTTCCCTGAAGAAAAGCCCTGAGGGATTTTGTTTTATTTTGTTTTTAGGTTTTTTTTTTCTTTTGAGATACAGTTTTGCTCTTGTTGCCCAGGCTGGAGTGCAGTGATGCAATCTCACTGCAACCTCCGCCTCCCAGGTTCTAGCAATTCTGGTGACTCAGCCTCCTGAGTATTTGGGATTACAGGCACGTGCCACCTGGCTAATTTTTCTATTTTCAGTAGAGACAGGGTTTTACCACCTTGGCCAGTCTGATCTTGAATTTCTGACCTCATGATCCACCCGCCTTGGCCTCCCAAAGTACCAGAATTACAAGCATGAGCCACTGCGCCCGGCCATCTCTTTTCCATCAGTGGAAACATGTCTGTTGTACTGGAACAGGAATTTAAAGAAATTAAAGAATGTGTAAGCAGAAACTCAGTTGTATGTAAGAAAACCCAGTTCCCCCTGAGAAAGAAAGAGCTGAAGTCCTTTAAAAATTCGCTGCCTGTTTTTCTGTGGCCAGCAAGCCTTATCTCTCTTCCTTTCCCAGGCATTGTGAAGACCCTGATTCCCTAGCTGTGCAGCTGCAAGGTCACTAGACAGAGAAACTCAAGTCGTAAAACAGGTTTTTCCTTGAAAAGTAAGAAATGATGTAATGCATGTCTCAATTACTTAAATAACTGTCTTGTTTCTTGCTTCTGTAATATGCTTCCCCTGCACAGATCTCCCCCTACCCCATGAAATGCTTTTTTATTTATTTTTTTTGAGACGGAGTCTCACTCTGTGGCCCAGGCTGGAGTGCAGTGGCGTGATCTCAGCTCACTGCAACCTCCACCTCCGGGATTCAAACAATTCTCTGCCTCAGCCTCCTGAGTAGCTGGGATTACAGGGGCCCGCCACCATGCCTGGCTAATTTTTGTATTTCTAGTAGAGACAGGGTTTCACCATCCTGGCCAGGCTTGTCTTAAACTCCTGACCTCAGGTGATCCACCTGCCTTGGCCTCCCAAAGTGCTAGGATTACAGGCGTGAGCCACCGTGCCTGGCCTACAAAATGCTTAAAAGGTAACTTAACTCTATATTCAGGGCTCAGTCCTTTGGTTGTTAAGCTGTCTGGGCTGGCGCACCTAAATAATAAATATTCTTCTCAATCCCTTCGGTCTCTCTGATTCCTCATCAATACCACTACATTGCCTTATACATTTCGTTATACCTTTGCTTATAAAAAACATACTCGGGTGGACACGGTGGCTCACACCTGTAATCCCAGCATTTTGGGATGCCAAGGTGGGCATATCACGAGGTCAGGAGATCAAGACCATCCGGCCTAACACGGTGAAATCCTTTCTCTGCTTAAAAAAAACCCAAAAAATTAGCCAGGTGTGGTGGCGAGCGCTTGCAGTTCCAGCTACTCAGGAGGCTGAAGGAGGAGAATGGCGTGAACCCAGGAGGCGGAGCTTGCAGTGAGCCTAGATCGCGCCACTGCACTCCAGCCTGGGTGACAGAGCGAGACTCCATCTCAAAAAAAAAAATTTCTATTTTCCTTGCACACTTTTCACACAGTCACCTGTATTATGTTTATATAATTACATTATATTTAGTAGATCAATTGTGTATATTGATCAGAATTCTTAACCCTTTCTAACTTTAATTTCCAGTGAAAATGCGTTTGTAGGCAATTGCAGACTACTTGTCATTTAACAGCATTACTAGTAGAGTAGCATACTTATTAATACACCATTTTATCATTTTTTTCTGAGACAGGGTCTCACTGTGTCTCACTGTGTCAGCCAGGCTGGAGTACAGTGACATGATCATAACTCTCACTGAAGCCTCAACCTCTGGGGCTCAACAGACCCTCCTGCCCCACCCTCCAGAATAGCTGAGACTACAGGCGCACACCACCACACCCTGCCAATTTTTGTATTTTTAGTAGAGACGGGGTATCACCATGTTGGCCAGGCTGGTCTCGAACTCCTGACCTCAGGCGATCCACCTGCCTTGGCCTCCCAGAGTGCTGGGATTACAGGTGTGAGCCACTGCACCTGGCCTCAGTTTTACAAATCTTCCACTAAGTTCCTCAGAACATCTTACATTACCCTTCGAAGTCTCATAAATGTTTCTCCCACCTTTTAAGGCTTTCCAAGGCCCATTCTTCCTTTTTAATGGTCAGCAGTTCGAGACCAGCCTGGCCACCATGGTGAAACCCCACTTCTACTAAAAATGCAAAACAATTAGCGGGGGTAGTGGCAGGCACCTGTAATCCCAGCTCCTCAGGAGGCTGAGGGAGGAGAATCCCTTGAACCTAGGAGGCAGAGGTTGCAGTGAGCCAAGATTGTGCCATTGCACTCCAGCCTAGGTAACAAGAATGAAACTCTGTCTCAAAAATAAATAAATAAATATGAATTTTAAGATTATTGTTTTAACGAATAAATGCTGGTATTCTTAAAATAAAGTGGTAAAAGCAAGATAATGGCATACTTATTAGTAACAAAAATTTAAACAACAAAGAAAAAAGCAAATGATTTATAAAATATCAATAACGAATCAGTAAATAAAGGTAATCAGAAGTTTAACTTACTTGTGGCTGGGGACAGTGGCTTGTGCCTGTAATCCCAGCACTTTGGGAGATTGGAGTGAGCAGATCACTTGAGGTCTAAAAAATATAAACAATTAGACAGGTGTGGTGGAACATGCCTGTGGTCCCAGCTACTCGGGAGGCTGAGACAGGAGAATCACTTGAATCCAGGAGGCAGAGGTTGCAGTGAGCCAAGATCGCGTCATTGCACTCCAGCCTGGGCGACAGAGCAAGACTTCATCTCAAAGAATAAATATAAAAATAAACAAAAGAACTAAAAGTAACTCTCAAGGGATGAGTACACAGAGGTGAAGATGAAACAAGAAAGCCTTACTTATTAAAGCTGGGTAATGGGTACGTGGGGTGTTTTGTTTTATTTTGTCTGTTTTGTTTTTATTTGGCTTTTCTCTTTACCATAGCAAAACGATACATGGCGGTTTATTACACTCTTCTGCATAGTAACACGCCAGTAATCCCAGCACTTGGGGAGGCCAAGGCAGGTGGATCGCCTGAGCTCAGGAGTTCAAGACCAGCCTGGGCAACATGATGAAACCAGGCTCTACCAAAAATACAAAAAATTAGCCCGGCGTGATGGCAGGCACCTGTTATCCCAGCTACGCAGGAGGCTGAGACAGGATAATCACTTGAACTCGGGGAGGCAGAGGTTGCAGTGAGCTGAGAAAGTGCCACTACATTCTGGCCTGGGAGACAGAGTAAGACTCTGTCTCAAAAACTAAAAATAAGTAAAAGAACTGAAAGTAATTCTCAAGTGATGAGAACGTAGAGGTGGAGATGAAACAAGAAAGGCATACTTATTGAAGCTGAGTGGTGGGTACATGGGTTTTTTTGTTTGTTTGTTTGTGTGTGTGTTTTGTTTTTATAATACCTTTTCTCTTTACCATAGCAAAATGATACATGGGTGTTTATTACACTCTTCTGTTCATTTTGTGTATATGCATTTGAAGTTTTCTATTACATAGTAAATTTTTTTTTTTAAAGTAGTATTTGGCCGGCCACAGTAACTCATACCTGTAATCCCAGCATTTGGGGAGGCCAAGGCAGATGGATCACCAGAGCTGAGGAGTTTGAGACCAGCCTGGGCAACATGGTAAAATCACATCTCTACCAAAAATACAAAAAATAGCCAGCCATGGTGGTGGATACCTGTGGTTCCAGCTACTCAAGGTTCTGAGGAAGAAGATTGCTTGAGACTGGGAAGTGGAGGTTGCAATGAGCCCAGATCGCACCACTGCACTCCAACATGATTGACAGAGTGAGACGCCATCTCAAAAAAAAAAAAAAAAAAGCAACATTCCGGCTTACTGTATTAGAAAGTCAAAAGATAATATTTAGGGCCGGATGTGGTGGCTTATGCCTGCAATCCTAGCACTTTGGGAGGCCAAGGCGTACAGATGACCTGAGGTCAGGAGTTCAAGACCAGCCTGGCCAACATGGTGAAACCCCATCTCTACTGAAAATACAAAAATTAGCCAGGTGTGGTGGCGGGTGCCAGTAATCCCAGCTACTCAAAAGGCTGAGGCAGGAGAATCGCTTGAACCCAGGAAGCGAAGGTTACATTGAGCTGAGATCGCACTGCTGCACTACAAGCCTGGACGACAGAGCGAGACTGTCACAAAAAGAAAAAAAAAAAAAGAAAAGAAATAGCAATGTAAGCATATTTAGAAATGTGGAGGTAAATAAGAGTGAAAACAGTTAACGGACATCAAAGTGGATGCCTCTGGGGATGAGAACTGAGCTTGGGGAGGGCTAGAGGAGGGAACATCTCTGTATTAGAAGGCTTTGATGTTCTTTTATTTTGAAACCTTATGCGTGTATAACTTTGGTAATATATTCATTTGTGGATGCCACATTGTTTTCAAGGAAAATACCCATGTGATCTTACATGAATAATCAGGCATAGACCAATGCTTTGAATATATAAAAATTCTGTTTAGCCATGATCATTTTGGCAGTATGCCACTTATTTCTGTTGCCAAAGGCAGTGATTGAAATTTGAATTCCTGCCTGGGATGAGTAGGGCTTAGAGGTTTGATTGCATGTAGTTTCCCCCTGTCTGTACTCCGGCCCCCAGCAGTTTGTTCTTTATGCAACATCAAAGAGTGATCATAAATAAGCTTATCTCACTCTCGGGTTTGAAAGCTACTAAACGTCTTTCATTGCAATTAGAATAAAATGCAAACTCTTTGGCACGGCCTACACACGAGGCCCTAAATAATGTAAATGATTGGACTCCACCTAGTTCTCCTGTCACTCTCCTCAATCACCATGCCCCAGGCTCGATGGCCTTCCTTGGCACATCCACAGCTCATTCCTACCTCAAGGCCTTTGACTTGCCATTGCTCATGAGACTGACTGCTTACCATCACTCAGGATCTCATTTAAAACTTAATTCCTGAAAAAGGTACCTTCCTGACCATCGAGCTAGAGGAGCTTCCTGCACCCCTTCTCTTCCCACAGCTGTGGTCTCCAGTGTGGTCTTCAGACCAGAAGCGTCAGTATCCCCTGCAAGCTTTTCATTTTGGGTTGTTTTCTCTGGAAATGCAGAGTCTTAGGCCCCACCACAGATGCACTGAAGGAAAAGCTTACATTTTAACCAGACCCCAAAGTGATTGCGCTTTTAAAATTTCAGAAGCACTGATCTAGAGGTTCCCCTTCTAATTTTCCTGTGTATCTGTCACCAGGTGTGTCCATTTCGGCAGGTAACCTGGCGTTTGTTTACCTGTTTATTTCTTTCCTTAAATAGAATTTAAGGTCCACAAGGGCAGCACCTTGTCTGGCTCGTTCACTTCTGCATCCCCAGCACCTAGCACCAGTGCACACAGTACATGCTCAATAAGTATTTAGATGAGTGAAAGAATGCATGAATATAATGCAAATTATTTTATGTTCTTTAAAATGTATGGCTGGGTGTGATAGCTCAGCCTGTAATCCCAGCACTTTGGGAGGCCAAGGTGGAAGGATTGCTTGAGCCCAGTACTTGGAGACCAGCCTTGGTACACAGCAAGCCCCAACTCTACAACAAATATTAAAAAAAAAAAAAAAAAAAAAAAAAGGATTGTATAATTGTACAATAAAAATCTTCATGGCAGCTGGGCGCGGTGGCGCATGCCTGTAATCCCAGCACTTTGGGAGGCTGAGGTGGGCGGATCACGAGGTCAGGAGATCGAGACCATCCTGGCTAACACGGTGAAACCACGTCTCTACTAAAAAAATACAAAAAATGGCCGGGCGCGGTGGCTCAAGCCTGTAATCCCAGCACTTTGGGAGGCCGAGACGGGCGGATCACGAGGTCAGGAGATCGAGACCATCCTGGCTAACACGGTGAAACCCCGTCTCTACTAAAAATACAAAAACTAGCCGGGCGAGGTGGCGGGCGCCTGTAGTCCCAGCTACTCGGGAGGCTGAGGCAGGAGAATGGCGTAAACCCGGGAGGCGGAGCTTGCAGTGAGCTGAGATCCGGCCACTGCACTCCAGCCCGGGTGACAGAGCGAGACTCCGCCTCAAAAAAAAAAAAAAAAAAAAAAAAAAAAACAAAAATTAGCGGGGCATGGTGTTGGGTGCCTGTAGTCCCAGCTACTACTCTGGAGGCTGAGGCAGGAGAATGGCGTGAACCTGGGAGGCGGAGCTTGCAGTGAGCCAAGACCATGCCACTCTGTCTCAAAAAAAAAAAAAAAAGAAAAAGAAAAAGAAAAACTTCATGGCCTTCATTTGTTTGTAAAATCGGGGTGATTTTTCTCTCCCAACATCACTGTTATGCAGGGGTTTCATTCTCCATCTTGGGCATTGAGTGTCATTAAAGTATATGGCCAGTGAAGAACCACGTATTTATCCTTGCTTTGGGGGAGTTTGTCTTCAGAACCTAAGTTTAGATTTTATTTAGAGTGTTTCTCTACTGACTTAACACCATAACTGGTTATGTTTTTTAGTATTTAAGAAGCACTCTCGTTCCATCCAGAGTTAACATTATCTTTAAAGGTTTTTTTATTCAAAATGAATGTTAGTTTGATATTTGTATCAAGTTTTGTCAAATAAGTATTAACAATTTAAAAAAAGAATATCAGGTTTTAAAAATGTTAAGTCAAATCCAAGATTTAAAGTTAAATTCCAAATCAAAACTGATAGGGTATACAATACATCAGGTTTTTCGATTCTGAGGTAGGATTCCAGGAAAGACCTACAGTTTCTGACATTGTCCTACATTCTTTTTTTGAAATGGAGTTTTGCTCCTTCAGGCTGGAGTGCAGTGGTGCAATCTCAGCTCACTGCCACTTCTGCCTCCCGAGTTCAAGTGATTCTCCCGCCTCAGCCTCCCGAGTAGCTGGGATTACAGGTGCACGCCACCATGCCCAGCTAATTTTTTGTATTTTGAGTAGAGACGGGTTTCACCATGTTGGCCAACCTGGTCCCTAACTCTTGACCTTGTGATCTGCTCACTTCGGCCTCCCAAAGTGCTGGGATTACAGGCGTGAGCCACCATGCCCGGCCCTACATTTAAAAAATACATTCCCAGTGTATTTCTTAATGCATATCTTTGTGAAATTTGTGAAGAAACAACGTTTCAATCTATATTCTCTGAGTGAATAAATAGCACAACTTACATCTATGGCTTTCAAATAGGGGCAGTTGTGTCCCAGGGGATGTTTGGCAATGGCTGTGACTGCGTTTTTGGTAGTCACACCTGGGGTGGAGGAGTACTGGCAGCATCAGTGGGTGGAGCCCAGGGGTACTGTTATGTAATGCACAGAACACCCCACAACACAAAGAATTACGTAGCCCAAAATGTCAATGGTCCACTGTTAAGAGACCCTGGCTTAAGCAGAGAGAAGTCTCCTTCTGCAAATACTAATGCCACTGGAAAATGAATACTTTGCCCTACCTTTTGGAAAGAGAATATATAGAAATTGGCAACTGAGAGATTCAGATGAGTATACTGGCACTTTTAGATATGTTCATTTTAGATGATTATTTTTAATCAGAAATCTAGTGACTGGCCTCCCTCTTTGGGGTAAATCACTCCCTCAACACAGGACATTTAAGACATTTGACAACTTAGTTGATTTTAGAATTGGATAATGTTCTCAAATAATTTTACATTTTTTAAAATAGGGAAATTCCAATATAGGGTTACCGGTTTTCCTTATTTTACAGATGGGGTCGAGGATTTGGTCTTTTGGGTTCCATTTTTGGAAAGGATGGTATATTAAACCAGCCAAACAGTGTCTTAGGACTTATATTTTATATACTACAGTTATTACTTGGTAAGTATTTATCAATACAAAAATAAGTTCGTTATATTCCGTTTAGTACTTTGTGTCTTTGCCTTGAAGTGTCTTGATGTTAAATAAAAGCATGTGTTATTTATAGAGCCACTAGCGTGTACATTTTTGTATTGTGAAAACTTGATTCGCTAAGATTTTTATTATATTAATGTTGAATTTATGTCAATTGCTGTTTAATCATGGAGAGCTGTATCTCATGATGTCCAGAAAAACCAGTCCCATTCCAGGAAATTATCACTCCCATCTTCCCTGTAAATGTGTTTCCTATTTTATAGACTCTGTAGCCTTGTAAAAATATCATATATTGAGGGGACATTAATGAGAAACCATATTCATAATCCTATCACCTTTACATATCCAGTATTTCTACAGTCTTCTGCTTTTAAAAATAATTTTGGGGCTGGGCGTGGTGGCTCATGCCTGTAATCCCAGCACTTTGCGAGGCCGAGGTGGGCGGATCACCTGAGGTTGGTAGTTTGAGACCAGCCTGACCAACATAAAGAAAACCCGTCTGTACTAAAAATACTGAAAGGGTGGCCTGCCCCTCCACACCTGTGGGTATCTCTCATCAGGTGAGACGAGAGACTGAGAAAAGAAATAAGACACAGAGACAAAGTATAGAGAAAAAAAAGTGGGCCCAGGGGACCGGCATTCAGCATACAGAGGACCCGCACCAGCACCAGTCTCTGAGTTTTCTTAGTATTTATTGATTATTAATGTTTTAGTAAGAGGAATGTGGCTGGAGAGCAGGGTGATAGTGGGATGTCTGGATGTGCGCGTAGGCAAGATTTATGCTTTTTCCACCCAAACATCTCAGTGGAGTAAAGAATAACAAAGCAGCATTGCTGCCAACATGTCCCGCCTCCTGCCACAGAGTGGTTTTTCTCCTATCTCAGAATCGAACAAATGTACAATCAAGTTTTATACCGAGATATTCCATTCCCTGGGGCAGGCAGGAGAGAGAGGCCTTCCTCTTATTTCAACTGGAAGAGGCTTTCCTCTTTTACTAACCCTCCTCAGCACAGACCCTTCATGGGTGTCAGGCTGGGGGACGGTCAGGCCTTTCTCATCCCACGAGGCCATATTTCAGACTATCACATGGGGAAAAACCTTGGACAATACCTGGCTGTCCAGGGCAGAGGTCCCTGTGGCTCTCTGCAGTGCATTGTGCCCCTGGTTTATCAAGACTGGAGAATGGTGATGACTTTTACCAAGCATACTGCCTGTAAACATTTTGTTAACAAGGCACATCCTGCACAGCCCTAGATCCCTTAAACCTTGATTCCATACAACACATGTTTCTGTGAGCTCAAGGTTGGGGCAAAGTTACAGATTAACAGCATCTCGGGCAAAGCAATTGTTCAGGGTACAGGTCAAAATGGAGTTTCTTATGTCTTCCTTTTCTACACAGACACAGTAACAGTCCGATCTCTCTTTCTTTTCCCTACATATCCCCCTTTTGTGTTTGACAAAATTGCCATCATCATTATGGCCCGTTTTTGCTGGTTCTTGTCTTTTTGGAGTTGTTGGATGCACCTGTAGACTAAGACAGAACAGGCATACAAGGATTAATACAAAATTTACAATAGTGGAACTTTTGATAGTTTTAACCCAAGTGATGGGATTAAGGTCTGTGAGGCCATGAGCAGCTTTGACAATTGTCTCAGTTTTTGGTACCAAATGTAAATGGGCTTTTGATGCCTTAAAAAATTTGTTTTTTAATTTTGAAATATTTAAAGTAAGATTATTTTTTCTTTTTTGTAGATGGCATTTAACCATGTCCCAGTGATGTTCAGACTCATCACAGGTTAGGGGTATAATACAAAAATTTGATGTATTTCAGTCACAGTGTAACTGAAAAAGATATTTCAAGCTCATGAGCCTATCTCTCATTTAAATGACAGTTTGTCTTAGATGATTAATTTGGTTTGCCAATTTTTGATCTATTTGGGTCTGAGAATTCCACTATCTTGAGGAATTCTTTTGTCAATTACTTACGTATTTAGCAGTTTGAACAGAGGGGTGTAAAGCAATTCCAGCAGCCGCAGCAGTAGCTGTGACTGCAATAAGACCCATACTCCCTGTCATTAAAGTAAAAATGAATCTTTTGGTTCTTGTTAGAACTTTTTAAAATACTTTTGTTAAAATATGGACGGATGGGGAAGCCTCTCATGGTCAGTCTACGGACACAGGGATCCATGTGCCCTCTCTTGCCCTCACTAGTAGAATACAGTGCTGCCAATTAAAAGTTGAATCAATGCAAGTAAACAATCTAAAATTTTCACAGGTTATAGCTTGGGAATCTGGTTTAATAACTATGTTTTTTACAACTAGTATATAAGGAATTGTTAGATTGGAATTTAGGTTGATAGTATAATATGGCTTAAGATTTTTTGTTTTTATAGCTTGATTTCCAGACCAAATTGTAGTGTGGTGCAAAGCCACAGTAAGTTTTTATAATTTTGGATGTTTAGGACTAGTAACAGGACTAACTAACTTTGGTTGAGGTGATAAAATTCTCTTTTTACCGCATTTTTATGGATAGGGTGATTTTGACCTTTCATAAACCTGGTCTTCCCTTTTAGTTAAATCACTCTTATAGGTCGGATTAATGGGCCAGACGGATGGGGCCTGTGAATATGAGTGAGTCTGGCCCTTACAATGATAATATAATTGTCCTCAAAGGGCCCAGTTTATGATAGTTTTGACTTTGTTGTTTTATAACACCACCGTAGTATCAGTCACACATTTTTTTCAAAACTAAGACTTTTGGGCCTTTTGATTTTTTGGGAATTTCTTTGGGGCAAGGCTTCCCTTTAGGCCTAAATTTTAATGAGCTTTGATAAGAAGAGTCCTGTAAATTATATATTTGTGGCTCAAGTGACATTTCACTTACCATGTGGTAAGTAAATCTCCTGGTGGCACTGACAGTATGTATTTCTACCCACCAATTTTGGGTTGTAGGCATTAAGCATCCTGGTGCCTTTTCTAGGCAAGTAGTGGGATAATAATACCCAATGGAAATATTTATTTATTTTTTTTAGGTTTGGCAGGGCAACGATCATCTGTGGGGCCTGGTACCCATGCACTCTTATTAACATATATTTTAATAGGATTATTTATCCATGTGACTGCCCGAATTAGGGGCAGGAAAGGCACATAGGCCCAGTAAGTATAATTAGCTGCAGCTGTTTCTGCAGACATGGGGAGACTTACCACCGTTGATACAGTTATCAAAGCTGTAAGCAGTATATTTTCTGGAGTTTGTGTTACCCTTGTTTTTTTTAGGCTTTTTTTTTAGCTAACTGTGTCAGCTTCTTTAGTTGACCTCAGGTCAGCGGTTCCACTTTTTTGGTGGATGCCAGCTTTATCTGTTTTTTTGATATTGCCATTTTGTTTACTTGGCAAGTTGATGATGCTTGATTGTGGGTTTTTTGTTTTTGTGGAGGTGCTTTTTTTTGTTTTTGCTTTTGTTTTTGTTTTTTTGCATCTTCGATAGGTTTATTGTAGATAAATGTCTAGTGGGTATTCATACAGGAAGCTGATTTTTTTCCTGTGAAACACAAGTAAAGCCTCTTCCCCATGTTATTACCTTTTTCATTTTTTATGTCTTATTTTTGTTGTTTTTTCACCAAATCAGTTTCTTTTTTTTTTTCAGTAAAATGTTGTTTTGTAGAAGTAGTGGTCTGATTTTTGTCAATGTTTAAAAAATTTAAAGTATAAAGTGCTAGATTAAGTTTTATTTGGGGAGTGTTATATTCCTATTTTTTTGTTTGTTTAACTAATTGAGCTTTGAGTGTTCTATTAGTTCTTTTCATTATGGCCTGTCCTTGGGAATTATAAGGGATTCCTGTTGTATGTGTAATTTTTCACTGATTTAAGAATTTTTGAAATGTTTTACTACAGTATCCTGGCCCATTATCTGTTTTAAATTATTTTTGGAACTTCTATGATAGTAAAACAAGATAATAAATGTTTTTTAACATAGGAAGTACTTTTTTTTTTGTCTAGCAGGTTGTTCATACAAAATGTGAATAAGTATCAACTGTCACATGGACAAATGACAATTTTTCAAATGAAGGTACATGTGTGACATCCATTTGCCATAACGTATTAGGACATAGACCTCTGGGATTAACTCCTGCCTCTTGAGTGGGCAGGTGTAGGACTTGACACTGAGTGCAATATTGTACAATATTTTTTGCCTGTTTCTATGTGATATCAAATATATTTTTTAGTCCTGTTGTATTTACATGAGTTAAGCATGAAGTTCTCGTGCTTTTATGAAGTCAGATGATACTAGCATGTCAGCTTGTTTGTTTTAGTTAAAGGCCCTGGTAAATTAGTATGTGCTCGAATATCAATAATATAAAATGGGAAATTTCTTTTCTTACAGTTTGTTGTAACAAATTAGACAGCTGGTTTAACTGATCATCCATACTATATTTGATTAGGGCTGTCTCAATATCCTTTGTAGCCTGTACTACATATGCAGAATCTGATACAGTGTTAATAGGCTGATTAAAATCTTGTAACACTGAAATGACAGCAACCAACTCTGCTCTTTCAGTTGAGTGATATTGAATTTCAATGACTAGTTCTTTTGGCTTGGTGTAAGCCACCTTTCCATTGCTAGAACCATCAGTAAACACCATCAGAGCATTTTTTAAAGGTTTATGTCTGGTAATTTTATGTAAAACTCAAGTAGTCAATTTTAAAAACTGGAAGATTTTTGTTTTTGGGTAATGATTATCAATAATTTGCCACAAAATTAGTAAGATCCATCTGTCAAGTACCAGAATTGATAAAGGCTTGTTTAACCTGTTCCTTGTTTAAAGGAACAATGATTTTATCTGGTCACTTCCATACAATTTTACTATCTGTAAGCTTGCCTGACCAATTAATGTAGCCATTTGATCTAAATACAATGTAAAAGTCTTAATTGTACTGTGAGGAAGGAATGACCACTCCACAATATCTGTATTTTGAACAATAATGTCTGTTGGAGAATGTGTAGTAGCAAAAATCAAAAGTTGGAATGGGGCTAAGCAATCTATTTTATTTACTTGTGCTGACATAATTTTTTTTAACTAATTTAATTTTTTTAGTTGCCTCTGGAGTTAATGTTCTTTTACTATGTGATGTTGGATCCCCTCTCAAGATAGAGAACAAATTTGACATGGCATAAGTAGGGATGCCTAGAGTTGACCAAATCCAATTAATATCTCCTAGTAATTTTTGAAAGTCATTCAATGTTTTTAATGTGTTTTTTATTTTTATTTTTTGTGGTTTAATTTTCCTTTCCTTTACCTGTATTTCCAAATAACGAAAGGGAGTAGGGGTCTGAATCTTATCAGATGCTATTGTCAGTCCTGTATTTGTAACCTCTGTCTGTAGAAAAGTGTAACAGTCAATTAATTTGTCTCTTGTTTTTGTAGCACACAAAATATTATCAACATAATGAATGATATAACAGTCTGAAAACTTGTCTCTAACTGGTTGAAGAGCTTGAGCTAGAAAAGTCTGACAAATAGTCGGAATATTAAGAACTTCCTGAGGCAACACTTCTCACTGAAACCTGGTGGCTGGTTCTTTATTTTTTATGGCTGGTATAGTAAAAGCAAATTTTTCAAAATTCTGTTTTGCCAGAGGAATGGTAAAAAAGCAAACCTTTAGATCAATTATAATTAAAGGCCAATCTTTGGGGATCATGGGCGAAGAGGGCAATCCAGATTGCAGAGCCCCCATGGGTTGAATTATGGCATTAACAGCTCTTAAGTCGGTCAGCATGCGCCATCTGCCGGATATTTTTTGAATTACAAATGCTGGAGAATTCTAAGGAGAGAAAAGTGGGTGAAACATTTCCTTTTTAAAATAGTTTTTGACAATTTTATGTAGCGCCCCCAACTTTTTCTTAGGGAGCGACCACTGCATGACCCAGACAGGATGCTACAGGGCGAGTCTGAATTGTTCCCTCACCGTAGTGAACTGTAGGTTGGGCAATAATGGGTGCCACCAGCCGAGTCGTAGCGAGCCTAGTTTCAGGTTCCCTCCCCCAGCACTCACTCAGCTGAGGAGGAGGTGGCCATTGTGGTTTTAGTCCCAATGGCCCTGATGATTTTGGACCTTTTTCCCCCAAATTTTAATGTTTTAGGATAGATTATCTCCTGTAATTGATTGTAGTCAACATTTTGTGTTGACCAAGCCATTATAGACTCTGCTACATATTTACAATGTGAACTTTCCATTCCTTTCTGGGATTCTGTTCCTGCCTCTTCTTTACAATCTATTACAGAGCTTTCAGGGGCATCAGAAACTGAAACGCTATCTTATTCTGTTTGAAACGGTTTTAAAGTTGCTTTAATAATGGCCCAATCATTCCATACTGTAAGTGGGATGATTTTACCTTTCCTACTTGTTTGTTTTAATTTTTTGCCAATTTTTTCCCAGTCTTTTAGATCTAAAGTACCCTGTTCTGGAAACCATGGGCAGAATTGTTCTATTGTTTGAAATAGCATAATTAAATTTTCTGTAGAAGCTCTAACTCCCCCCTCCTTAAGATAATTTTAATGAAGCTGAGATAAGGGGCATATTTACTTTCAGTTTGTCCCATTGTTACCCTGGGGTCCTCTGAGTGCACAAGCTTACTGCAACGCTGACCATGGACATACTTGGGAATCTCTGGTCAGCTGTCCTCAATGTTTACATTCTTAGCATACCTTCACCCTAAAGGCCCCACGTTGGGCGCCAGATGAAGGGTTGGCCTGCCCCTCCACACCTGTATTTCTTGTCAGGTGGGACGAGAGACTGAGAAAACAAATAAGACAGAGACAAAGTATAGAGAAAGAAAAGTGGGCCCAGGGGACCGGCGCTCAGCATACAGAGGACCTGCACCAGCATCAGTCTCTGAGTTCCCTTAGTATTTATTGATTACTATTTTCACTATCTCAGCAAGAGGAATGTGGCAGGAAAGCGGGGTGATAGTGGGGAGAAGGTCAGCTGTGAGCAAAGGAATCTCCGTCACAAATAAGTTCAAGGGAATGTACTATGCCTGGATGTGCGCATAGGCTAGATTTATGCTTCTCTCCACCCGAACATCTCAGTGGAGTAAAGAATAACAAAGCAGCTGCCAACATGTCTCACCTCCCGCCACAGGGCAGTTTTTCTCCTATCTCAGAATTGAACAAATGTACAATTGAGTTTTATACCAAGACATTCTGTTCCCAGGAGCAGGCAGGAGACAGAGGCCTTCCTCTTATTTCAGCTGGAAGAGGCTTTCCTCTTTTAATAATCCTCCTCAGCACAGACCCTTCACGGGTGACTGGCTGGGGGACAGTCAGGTCTTTCCCATCCCACGAGGCCATATTTCAGACTATCACATGGGGAGAAACCTTGGACAATACCTGGCTGTCCAGGGCAGAGGTCCCTGTGGCTGTCCGCAGTGCATTGTGCCCCTGGTTTATCAAGACTGGAGAATGGCGATTACTTTTACCAAGCATATTGCCTGTAAACATTTTGTTAACAAGGTACATCCTGCACAGCCCTAGATCCCTTAAACCTTGATTCCATACAACACATGTTTCTGTGAGCTCAAGGTTGGGGCAAACTTACAGATTAACAACATCTCAAGACAAAACAATTGTTCAGGGTACAGTTCAAAATGAAGTTTCTTATGTCTTCCTTTTCTACATAGACACAATAACAGTCTGATCTCTCTTTCTTTTCCCTACAAATACGAAATTAGCTAGGCATGGTGGTGCATGCCTGTAATCCCAGCTACTCGGGAGGCTGAGGCCAGAGAATCGCTTGAACCCGGGAGATGGAGGTTGTAGTGAGCTGAGATCGTGCCATTGCACTCCAGTCTGGGCAACAAGAGCAAAACTTCATCTCATAAAAATAAATAATAATAATAATAATTTGGGACCCGGTGTGGTGGCTCACACCTGTAATCCTAGCACTTTGGGAGGCTGAGAAAGGCAGATCACTTCAGCCCAGGAGCTCAAGACAAGCCTGGGCAACATGGCGAGACTCCGTCTCTACAGAATATACACAAATTAGCTGGGTGTGGCAACACACACCTGTAGTCCCAGTTACTTGAAAGGCTGAGGTCGGAGAATCCCTTGAGTCCAAGATATGGAGGTTGCAGGGAACCGAGATCACACCACTGCACTCTAGCCTGGATGACAGAGCAAGACCCTGTCTCAAAAACTAACAATAATTTAATATGAACTCTGTTTCAACATAGTGTCGTTTATCCTAAGTGTTATTGTTAACATCTAGGTTTCACACCTTTTACTTCTAAATAATGCTGCAGTGATAAACTTTGTTTAAAGACCTCCTGCTCCTTCCTTTGAATTATCTCCACAAAATATATTTCCAGGCATAGGATCAAAAAACACAGATACTTTATTAAATTTTTATTGATGTTACCAAGTTGCTTCTCCCTCAGTTCTTTGGTTTCCCTGAAGCTCCAGCCATCTTTATTTTTAAAATGTGTTTTGTAAAATTTCTTTTTTATTGTAATGATAATCTTCTTTATTGTAATGATAATCATTACATTAATCATGTAATGACAATAATTAGAAAAATTGCTAATAGTTACATATTAGTACCTATTACCTTAAATTTTACTCTTTTTAATTTCCTTTTATTGCTCATTTACCTATTGTGATCCCAATAATAGTACATTTTTATATATGTTACAAACATTTTATGCATTCTTTATCCCATTTTGTTAGTGTTATGAATTTGTATTGTATTTTTATACTTTTAGAGTTTATCCATTGTTACCTTTGCATTTTATTTTTCTTCTTTTTTAAAGATCTTGTTGCATACCAAAGCTTTTGTATTTTAATTGTTAATATTCCATTACCTGTCAGCTCTTTTGATTTGGTTCATTAAAAATACATGTAACTCTTCTATCTGAAATTGATTTGTTATGAGGCAAATTGTAAATCTAAATCATTCTCCGTAGTTCTGTCGAGTTTGCCCAGTTCCATATCCAAGTATTTATCTTGCAGAAGTACAAAGATGTGTGCACACAGATATTCATAGCAGTACAGTGTGAAACAGCAAAAAAAAAAAAAAAAAAAAAAAAAAAGGAGTTAGCTTAGAAGTAGATAATGGTTGAATAAATTAGAAAATACTAAGAAATACTATGTAGCCATTAAAGGAAAAAGGAGATCTATATTTACATCCTAGAAAGATAAAGACACTATTTAGTGAAAAATGCAAATTTTGGTATAATAAGTATAGGACAAACATGTTTGTATAAATGCATGTAAATGCATAGAAAAGGGTCTGCTGGTTGGGAGGAGGGAGAAATTTCACTCTGTATTCTGCATATTTCCGTTTTGCTGGATTTCTAGAGAAGAATATGAAGTATAAGCCCAAATGCAAGGCGTTTTCCCTTAAAGGCAAAGAACCTAAGAAAAGCCTTTAACTAGATTAACTTTTGAAGACAGAAGTGCAACAACCAAATTTTTGTTTTACCATTAATTTAATGCCATGGTATATACATATTTTAAATCATATGTATCATATGTGTCTTTTCATTCGCATTTTTTGACTTGCATTTAGATGCTTCATATGCTTTTTAACGTTGGTGTCTTTGTGGGAGGCACATTTGAACCAACCCAACAGTTTCCAGAGCACGACATCTGTACTCACTTCTAAGCTGTTTGAGATACATTTTTAATTTAATTTTTTCATAGGTAATCCATTCACATGGTTCAAAAGTTCTATAAAAGGACAGGATGCAGTGACTCATGCCTATAATTCCAGCATATTGGGAGGCCAACATGGGTGGATCACGAGGTGAGGAGTTCAAGACCAGCCTGGCCAACACAGTGAAACCCCATCTCTACTAAAAATACAAAAACCAGCTGAGCGTGGTGATGCACACCTGTAATACCAGCTACTTGGGAGGCTGAGGCAGGAGAATTGCTTGAACCCGGGAGGTCGAGGTTGCAGTGAGCTGACGTCATGCCATTGCACTCCAGCCTGGGTGACAGAGCGAGACTCCTTCAGAAAAAAAATATATATGTATATAAAATGTTACACAAAGAAAAATCTGTCCCACCCCTTCTCTTTTTCCATGGTTTCCACTGCTCCTCAGCCTGGACTGGTAGCTTGTTATTGTTTTAGAGTTTCTTTTTGCACATACGAGAAAGTACACATACATAATCTTAATTTTCCTCCTTTTTAAAATATAAAAGGCAGATGCTATACTCACTGTTCTACAGCTTGCATGTTCTTTTCTTTTTTTGTTTGATGGATATATCGTGGTGATTTTTCCATATCAGTTTATTAGATGTCTTCATTCTTTTTTACAGCTGCAGACTAATCCATTGCACAGTTGTACCATCATTTATTTAGAGTTACAGCACATTTTAAATTCCATTGGGAATTTTACCCTGAGCCACAAGTACCTAGTTGCATTACGGTAGTATTTAACGGAGAGCTGGTATTTATACACTATCCTAAGTGCTTTAACCCTGCATTATCTCAGCTCATTTAATTGTCCAGCAGTCTTGGCAAGTAAGCATGATTGTTATCCCAATTTTACAGTTGAGAAAAGAGAGGCATGGAGGAAGAAATAACTTGCCCGTATCACTTTGAAATTAACTTTCTTAGATAAAATTGTGACCGCATTAATTTTGAAATGTTAGTTGTTTAGCATAGGTGAAGTCAGCAAACTTTTTCAGTAAAGGGCCTGGCAGAAAATTGACTTTGCCAGTTGCTGCAGCCATTCAACTCTGCCTTCTAGTGTGAAAGCAGTCACAGACATTACATAAATGAATGAGCATGGCTGGCTGAGTGCCAATAAAACTTTATTTACTAAAGCAGGTAGCTGACCAGATTTGCTAGTCCCTGCAGTAATTCAGCAGCACCTTAGTCTTGAAGTGCCCTATGAAAGCATCTAGTCCCGTGGCTGTGGCCCAGCCAGCCCATACGCATCTTCTTGTTGCTTTTCGAATTTTGCCAACAGGCACCGGGATTTCAGCTCTTTAATTGACTTCTTTAAACCTGCTCCCACCTGTTATTTTGTTCCTGTTTCTGTTATCCTTATCCATGAGTCATTGGGTAGGAGGGCCATTTAACATGCTCTGCCTTCTCTGTCCTTGAAAATAAATGCACATATTCTCCATACTGTTGGCCATAGGAAATTAAAAACAATACATGTGAAGATAGAGTCCAGAATTCAGGTGCCTTTTTTCCTTTTATTATTATTTATTTTTTGTTGTTGTTGTTGAGACAGAGTCTCGCTCAGTGGCCCAGGCTGGAGTGCAGTGGTGTGATCTGGGCTCACTGCAAGGTCGGCCTCCTGGGTTCACGCCATTCTCCTGCCTCAGCCTCCCGAGTAGCTGGGACTACAGGTGCCCACCACCATGTCTGGCTAATATTGTTGTATTTTTAGTAGAGACAGGGTTTCACCATGTTAGCCAGGATGGTCTCGATCTCCTGACCTTGTGATCCGCCCGCCTCGGCCTCCCAAAGTGTTGGGATTACAGGCTTGAGCCACCGCACCCGGCCCCCTCCCACCTTTTGGTTTTTTTTTTTTTTTTGAGACAGAGTCTTATTCTGTCACTCAGGCGGGAGTGCAGTGGCGCAATCTCGGCTCACTGCAACCTCTGCCTCCTGGGTTCAAGTAATTCTCATGCCTCAGCCTCCCTTGTAGCTGGGATTACAACTGTACAATACCATGCCAACTTTTTTTTTTTTTTTTTTTTTTTTTGGTATTTTTTAGTGGAGACAGGGTTTCACCATGTTGGCCAGGCTGGTCTCAAACTCCCGACCTCAAATGATCTGCCTGCCTCGGCCTCCCAAAGTGCTAGGATTACAGGTATGAGCCACCGTGCATGGTTTTAGGTGCCTTTTTGTATTGAGAACCTGGGGTTAGAACACATGTCCACCATTTTTCTTGATCAGTTTTGACCCACATGCAGCCAACGAGCTAAATATGGTTTCCCTTATCCACCTCACCTCTCATTGTGGATTTTTAATCAATTTGATCTAAACATGGAAAAGTAAATTTTACTTTCCACAGATGGGGAGGCTGTAGTATAAAACCAGAGAAGGTTCTCACCAAATGTGTGCAGCTCGGAAGAAAAAGGCTGTGGTCCTCATGTCCCTTTATTCATTTGGTGTCTTGGGGCTGTTGATGTTACAAGTCAGCTTCATTGCTTAATGTGATTGTGAGACTGCATGTTTACTTTGTGTGCATATTTTCAAGTAGGTTAGTTTGTGAAATTAGTAATATTTCACCTGAAAGACTGAGAAATCAACAACATTGCAGCTATAAAACTGGCATTTGGCTGGGCATGGTGGCCCACGCCTGTAATCCCAGCACTTTGGGAGGCTGAGGCGGGAGGATCACCTGAAGTGAGGAGTTGGAGACCCACCTGAACAACATGGTGAAAGCCCGTCTCTACTAAAAATACAAAAATTAGTCAGGCATGGTGGCACGTGCCTGTAATCCTGGCTACTCCAGAGGCTGAGGCAGGAGAATTGCTTACTCAAGAGGTGAAGGTTGCATGAGTCGAGATTGTGCCACTATACTCCAGCCTGGGCGATACAGTGAGACTCTGTCTCAAAAAAAAAAAGTCAAAAAAACTGGCATTTTGCTAGAGTCAACTTGTATAATTTTCACGAAACAGACCAGTATTTCTGTTCTCAATTTTTGGAGTTTGGCAGGAAGATCAGTATTCAAACACCGCAGCAAGTCACACAGTGTTAGTCCTTGTCACTCAGAAAGCCTCTCTCCAGCACCAAGGCCTGATTGAGCCCGCCTCTCTTCTCTTACAGGCGTGACAGCAAGCACCGTGGCGGCTTTGATCCCTCATGACGTCCTCCATCATGTCGGTCATAGGGTCCCTGTACCTGGCCTGCATTCTGTACTTTGTGCTGAAGGAGTTCTGCATCATCTGCGTCGTCACGTACATGCTGAACTTCCTTCTTCCCAGTATCAACTACAAACGACTAGTTTACTTGAACGAGGCCTGGAAGCGGCAGCTGCAGCCCAAGCAGGACTGATGCCCGACGGACTCTGCCCTGACAGTCTCAAGCCCCTTTTCCATTCAGTTTATTTTGCAGCAGGTTTTTATGTATTATATTATATATAGTATATATATAATATATATTGGAGCTGTAAAACGACATTTGGCCGGGCATGGTGGCCCATGCCTGTAATCCCAGGACTTTGGGAGGCCGAGGTGGGTGGATCACCTGAGGTTAGGAGTGGGAGACCATCCTGGCCAACATGGCCAATATATTTTATATAGTACATATATTATATATACTATATATAGTACATATATTATATGTACTATATATAGTATATATAGTATATACTATATATAGTATATACTATATATAGTATATACTATATATATATACTATATATAGTACATATAGTATATATTATATAATATATATTTTATATATAGTACATATTATATATAGTAATATATTTTATATATAATATATAATGTTTATAGAGTTTATATATTACATATATTTATATATATTATATATATTTTGTGTGTGTGTATATATATTATATTTTTCCAAAGCATATACTTCAAATCAGAACTGATGCACCATCCTTGCCTTACTGGAGCCCGCGAAGAGAGTGAGGAGAGATTCCTTAAGGAAAGACTGTGCTCTGGGAGGGGGTAGGTGGCGTCATTTCGGGGTATAAAGCCATGGAATGCTGATTTGTAGGCAGAGTTGTTTAAGGAGGTCTTGTCACACTCAGTGGCATCCGTTATGATAAAGCCAATGGGCTTTTACACTCATCTGTCCATTTCTGTCAAGACCCTATGGCTGAGGTCAGAACGATGTCCTGGGAGAACCAGTTACCTTTAACCTTCCAGTTCAGACACTGCCAGCTTAATTAACTACGTGGAAACTGGCTCACAGATCCTGTTAAGTGCTGCAGCATGACAGCGTTTCTATGAATTTGTTGGTACATGTGGGACTTTAGCTCATCTGAGGAGTTGAACAGCAGCTGTGAAAGTCTTCTACTCACTCCCTGTCGAGGCTGGCCCGGTTTGCTACACAAACAAGGCGGCCCTAGGACCATGGGGCTATTCCTGCAGATGCCCTCTGGAACCAGCTGCTCTGAACATGGTGGGTGTGTTGGAGCAGCAGTTTCTCCACAGTCCACACATAGTTAAGGCTCTGAAAACAGCGCGACGCACAGAAATGATTTCAGATGCTTTTCAGTAGCCACTTTCATGCCAACTCTTTATTTCCATACTAGAAAATCTTTTATTTCCACCTCTAGTGTTCCCTGCTAGCACAGATCACCATCAAACTCAGGCCAGAAACGTTCTGGTCTGCCATGAACAGTCCAGGAGGCACTTGTTCTGCTGCTGTGGAAGTCACCCTGACTCGGGGAGGAAGGGACACGCAGGTGGTGTCAGTCTTGCTCAAGTAAACGGGCTGTTTTCCAAACACCGTGACTTGGCTACTGAGTGGGGATACCTGGTTTCATTGGCAATCTTCCAGTATCTCTCTCGCAAAAGGAACGCTGCACTTTTTGGTTGTCTCTGCCGAGTGAAGACCCCCTTTTTATTCCCCAGCACTCTCAGCGGTGCTAAAATAAAAAAAAAAGACACAAAGCGATTCAGATGACTTCTGATGGGTCAAGTTAGAACCACACTGGAGCCAAGGTAGGCACTACATAGAAATGTCTTTTTTTTTTTTTTTTCTTTTGAGATGATCTCACTGTCCCCCAGGATGGAATGCGGAGACACAATCATAGCTCCTTGCGGCCTCAACCTCCTGGGCTCAGGCGATCCTCTTGCCTCAGCCTCTCAAGCACCACCATGCCCGGCTAATTTTTTTTTATTTTTATTTTTTAGTAAAGACAAGATCTCATTATGTTTCCCAGGCTGGTCTCAAACTACTGGGCTCAAGCAATCTGCCCTCCTCAGCCTCCCCAAAGTGCTGGGATTATAAGCACGAGCCACCATGTTCAGCCAAATGTCCTCTTATAGTTTCAGGATGCTTGCTGTGAAACGACAATTTATGGGTTGAAATATTTAAGTACCACTGCTCTGCTCAAACACCCGGGTTCCCTGGTGTGTTGATTCCTAGTTTTCTACTCTGTTAGGGGAAATACCCAAAACAGTGGCCGGGTGTGGTGGCTCATGCCTGTAATCCCAGCGCTTTGGGAGGCTGAGGCAGGTGGATCACCTGAGGTCAGGAGGTCAAGACCAGCCTGGCCAACATGAGGAAACCCCATCTCTATTAAAAATACAAAAAACAGGCCAGGCGCATTGGCTTATGCCCATAATCCCAGCACTTTGGGAGGCCGAGGCAGTTGGATCACAAGGTCAGGAGTTCAAGACAAGCCTGGACAATATGGTGAAACCTGGTTTCTACTAAAAATACAAAAATTATCTGGGCATGGTGGTGGGTGCCTGTAGTCCCAGCTACTCAGGAGGTTGAGGCAGGAGAATTGCTTGAACCCAGGAGGCAGAGGTTGCAGTAAGCTGAGATTGTGACTGCACTCCATCCTGGGCAACACAGTGAGACTCCGTCCCCCCCGCCCCAAAAAAAAGCACCAAAAGTTTATCTTTTATTTGCAAAATAAGATTTACATGCTGGGTACCCAGCTGTCTGGTAACTGGGTTGGCAGAGAGCTGGGGGTATCTGGGACAGTTACCCTTCAAAATGCTTGGGTCTTTCTGAAGAGATAGCGCCGTGTGGGAGCCAGGGTCCTGACCAACCACAGGTGCCTACGTGGGACCTACTGGTGGAGGTCAAAGCCCTCTGGGGCCAACATCCAGCATGGCAGCACCCACCACTGGTGGTCATTAGGCCTGAGCTGAGCCTGGTGGGGAGCACAGTTGGCATCGAGCTATCAGGACTGTGCTCTCAGGACACTCTCCGTCCCCAGTGAGACCACCACTAAATGGAAATGTTAAATGGAAAGGAAGCCTTCCCCACCAAAAGGTTCAAGACTGTTTCTTCCATGAGTGAACACAGGCACCGCCAAGTACTTTGTCAAATGCAGCCCTTACAACACCCACAAGGTGGCGGCATTATCCCCACTGGACAGGCTTATGATACGCTTAGGCGACTTGCCCATCGTGATGCAGCTCATTTTTTTCTTTTTAAGACCGAGTCTCAGCCCGCCATGGTGGCTCAAGCCTGTAATCCCACCACTTTGGGAGGCCGAGGCGGGCGGATCACCTGAGGTTGGGAGTTCAAGCACAGCCTGTCCAACATGGAGAAACCCCGTCTCTACTAAAAATACAAAATTAGCTGGGTGTCATGGCACTTGCCTCTAATCCCAGTTAATTGGGAGGCTGAGGTAGGAGAATTGCTTGAACCCGGGAGGTGGAGGTTGCAGTGAGCTGAGATAGTGCCACTGCACTCCAGCCTGGGAAACAAGAGCAAAACTACATCTCAAAAAAAAAAAAAAAAGTCTCACTCTATCATCTAACCTGGAGTACAGGGTGTGATCTTAGCTCATTGCAACTTCCGTCTCCCAGATCCAATCAGTCCTCATGCCTCAGTCTCCCAAGTGGCTGGTATTACAGGCATGCGCCACCACGCCTGGCTAATTTTGTATTTTTAGTAGCGACAGGGTTTCTCCATATTGGCCAGGCTGGTCTCAAACTCCTGACTTCAGGTGATCTGCCCACCTCGGCCTCTCAAAGTGTTGGGATTACAGGCATGAGCCACTGCATCCAGCCCGCAGACCATTTCTTATCACATAAAGCCTCACGCCTCTCCACAAACTGCCATCACGGATGTCCCCAGACACCATTTATTGCAGGTGGCATGCAGAGAAGAGCTTCCTGTTCTCCTTTTCCCTTTACCTCTTCCTTCTCACTTCATCTTGTTCATTCATTCATCCCTTTTCCACTCTCACTTTTAAGCTTTAACCTTTCAAAGGCCTGTCTTCCCCCATAAGGAATGTATTGCAATTCCCACCACTACCATGTCCTTCTCCAACCCACCAAACTGCCGTCCTGAGTTTACAGTAAGTCCATAAACTAAGAAGAAATGGGACACATTCATTGCGAACATGGCAGCCCCTCATCCATCCCCACGTGAGAACACAGATCTTATTCTCTTTGAAGACCAATTTTGTTTTTTAAAGGCAGGTCTCGCTCTGTTGCCCAGGCTCTCGTGCAGTGGTGCAATCACAGCTCACTGTAGCCTCCAACTTTGTGCTCAGGTGATCCGCCTGCCTCAGCTTCCCAAGCAGCTGGGACTACAGGCACACACCACCACGCCTAGCTAATTTATTTTTGTAGAGATGGGGTCTTGCTATGCTGAACAGGCTGGTCTCAAACTCCTGGTCTCAAGTGATCCTCCCAGCTTGGCCTCCCAAAGTTCTGGGATTACAGGCATGAGCCACCACGCCCAGCCTGAAGACTTTTAAATGCTGCCACGTTCAAGATGCGTTGAAACTCACCTGTATTCACTTTTGCAAGTGAGTAATATACAACAGCCTGAAATACCTTAAGCTTCTCAGGCTTTGTACCCTACTATGGAATAATGAGTGTTTCTCAAAAGTAAATCCATAATGAGGTCCTATTTTTCCTTCCTCCTTGGCTATGAAATAGACAAGAACAAGGCAAGCTAGCCATTTCCGTCTCACCATAGCTGACTCTCCTGTTTGCTTTTTGACCATATTTGGGAGGCGGGGGGCCTGGGTGCTTTCCTGCTTCCTAAGCACAACTTACTTTTCCTACAAAATTCTCAACGCAACCTACATGGATTAACCCAGCTTCCCCACTGTTTCCAATATTCTTACAATTGAAATGGCCAGCATTGGCAAGGCAACCTGAAAAAATAAGGACGGGTACCTTATCCCATAAGCCAAACTGCCACTTACACTGTTCAGTCATGAAATCGGCAAAATTCCAGATGAGCTCTCCAACCACGTACTTTCTGCGTTTTTGATCCAGAACCACATGGTACTGCTCTAGCAGACTCTTCTGGTACTCTTCAGTGAACATCAGAGGTGGATCCTGGGATTCAAGGCAAAGAGAATGTAAGAGTCAGAACTGGCAGAATTGTAAAGTTAGATAAAAATAAAGATCCACTTGATGGTGACCAAAATATCTGTCCTCACAGGGGGCTATAGTGACTTCATGACTCACTGAGGTCAAGACAGCCAGGGAATGATGTAACCCAGAATAAAAAAGGAGGTTTAAAGAAAAAGATAACCTTAATGAGCAACTGCTTTATTTATGAATGTAATTTGATATTCGCTTTACATTACTTTTCTGCCTCTATCTGCTGGTACAATCTTAAAGCTAACCTACACTACTGGTAAAAATATGTCTTTGGGCCAGGTGCAGTGGCTCATGCTTGTCATCCCAGCACTTTAGGAGGCTGAGGTGGGCGGACTGCTTGAGCCCAGGAGTTCAAGACCAGCCTGGGCAACACATCAAGACCCCATCTCTATGAAAAATACAAAAATCATCCAAGCCTGGTGGTACACATCTGTGGTCCCAGCTACTTGGGAGGCTGAGGTGGGAGGACTGCTTGAGCCCTGGAGATCGAAGTGGCAGTGAGCTGTGTTCACACCACTGCACTCCAGCTTAGGTGACACAGTGAGACCTTGTCTCTGATATATATATGTATATTAATTAAATTAAATTAAACTAAACTAAACCAGGCTGGGCATGGTAGCTCAGGTCTCTAATCCCAGTACTTTTGGAGGTCGAGGCAGGAAGATCACTTGAGCCTGGAGTTCAAGACTAGTCTAGGAAACACAGTGAGACCCAGTCTCTACAAAAAGTCTAAATATTAGCCAGGCGTGGTGGCACACGCCTGAGATTCCAGCTACTTTGGGGGCTAAGGAGGGAGGATTGCTTGAGCTCAGGAGGGTGAGCAGTGAGCTGTGATTATGCCACTGCACTCCAGCCTGGGCAACAGAGTGAGGCTGTCTCAAAAACATTGTTTTTAATTAAACTAAATCAATTCAGTTATCCTAGTCATATATCAAGACTTCAATAGCCATGTGTAGCTAGTGTGTACCCTTTCAGACAGTGCAAATGTAGAACATTTCCATCACTGCAAGATTTTTTTTTTGTTGTTGTTGTTTTTGTTGTTTTTTGAAACAAGGTCTCACTCTGTCACCCAGGTGGGAGTACAGTGGTGCAATTATGGCTGCCTCGACCTACTGGGCTCAATTTTCCCACCTCAGCCTCCCAAGTAGCTTGAACTACAAGCACTCACAACCATGCCCAACTAATTTTAAATTTTTTGTAGAGATGGGATCTGTGTTACACAGACTGGTCTCAAACTCCTGGGTTCAAGAGATCCTCTGACCTTGGCCTCCCAAAGTGCTAGCATTCCAGGTGTGAGCCACCAGGCCCAGCACTGCAGAGGTTCTATCAGCACCGACCTAGACCCTCTCGAGAGTTTCTTAAGAGTTTAGAGCTGGGGCTTGGCACGGTGGCTCATATCTGTAATCCCAGCACTTTGGGAGGCAGGTGGATCACTTGAGGTCAGGAGTTCAAGACCAGCCTGACCAACATGGTGAAACATCATCTCTACTTAAAATACAAAAGTAGGTAGGCATGGTGGTGCATGCCTGTAATCCCAGTTACTCGGGAGGCTGAGGCACAAGAATCGCTTGAACCTAGGAGGTAGAGGTACGTGAGCCAAGATTGCACCACTGCACTCCAGCCTGGGCGACAATAGCTAAACTCTGTCGGAAAAAAAAAAAAAAAAATCAGAGTTGTTTACCTTTTCAGAAAGGATAAGCATGGCATTCTATAAGCATGATAAATTTAAGGGTGCAAACAAAACAGCACAGTCCACTGTGGGTGGCTATTCCCTGTGTGTCAACGGGAGTCCCAGGAGATGTGACAAACAAGTGTGAGCTGGCTGGGGTGGGAATGAGGGGCTGGATGGGGTTCAGGAATACACATGAAAAAAAAACCTCACAAGACAAACCAACATATCTTTGGTGAGGAGGACAAAAAAATCAGATGGATTAAAAACATGGGGAGAGGCCGGGCATGGTGGCTCATGCCTGGATTCCCAGTACTTTCGGAGTTCAAGGCAGGAGAATCACATGAGGCCAGGAGTTCCAGACCAGCCTGATAGCGAGACTCCATCTTTACAAAAAAATTAAAAATAAGCTGCCCATGGTGGTGATGCCTGTAGTCCCAGCTACTCAGGAGGCTGAGGCAGGGGAATCGCTTCAGCCCAGGAGTTGAAGGCTGCAGTGCGCTATGATGGCACCACTGCACCCCAGCCTGGGCAACAGAACAAGACCTTGCAAAAAAAAAAAAAAAAAAAAAAAAAAAAAAGGCTAACACAGTGGATCACACCTGTAATCCCAGCACTTTTGGAGGCCAAGGTGGGAAGATCAATTGAATCCAGGCGTTTGAGACCAGCCTGGACAACATAGCAAGACCCCAGCTCTCAAAAAATAAAGGAAAAAAAAGGATCCTTTAGTTGGTGATTGTGGTGCCAACATGGGAATTCCAGGCAGAAGAAACAGCTCAAGCAAGAGCGGGAGAGCAAACGAGGGCAGTGGAAACAGATCAGTGGCTGGGAGTGAGGGGAGAAGAGGATGAAAACCCAGGAGAGAGCAGAGGACACCGAGTGTCCTGACCAGGGTTTAGGGCTTTGTCCTGTGGGCCTGGGGGAGCCAATGACAGGACTCCCTAAATTGTCATCTGTGACTAGCACAGAGGCTCACACCTGTAATCTCAGCACTTTGGGAGGCTGAGGCAGGAGATCACTTGAGCCGAGGAACCAAGATCAGCCTGGGCAACAAAGCAAGACCCCGTCTCTACAAAAGTAAAAAAAATTAGCCAGGCATGTTGGCATGTGCCTATGGTCCCAGCTACTCAGGAGGCTGAGGTGGGAGGATCACTTGAGCCCAGGAGGTTAAGGCTGCAGTGAGCAGTGATCACATCACCACACTCTAGCCTTAGTGACAGAGAGACCCAGTCTCAAAAACAAATACAAATTTGGATTTGCTAGAAAGACTACTTGGGCATGGGTGATAGGAGGCTGTCTGGAAACAAAGCCAGTAAGGAGGCCACCTCTGAGGACCAAGCAAGTGGGGCAGAGGCCTGGCTGCTGGCAGGAGAGAACGTGGACAGGGCAGAGGGAGGTAAGCCCAAAGCTGAAGTGAGGGGAGCAGTGCAGTGGGTGCAGGGCAGGCTGGGGGAGGTGAGTGACATCTCCAGAAAGCTCAACACTGCTTACGTGGTGAAACCCTACAATCGTTTCCGCTCCATACTCGCTCTGAATAATGGGCTTCTGATACATCTTATGCCAGTTCTCAAACTGGGTGGTAAGCTGCCGTTGAATCAACTCCAGGTGCCCGAAGTCATTATACCAAGAGTAGTAGCTGTTCACACAGATCACGTCCACATACGGAGCCTAGGACCAGAGCAGCAGAGACCATTCAGCACCCAGAAGACAGCATGACTCAGCACTCACACACTGCGGGGCTCCTCTGACAGAGAACGTAAGAAGGGGATGTAATCCCAGCACTCTGGGACGCTGAGGCAGGAGGATGGCTTGAGGCCAGGAGTTCGAGACCAGCCTGGGCAACACAGCAAGACCCCAGCTCTACAAAAAATAGTAGTAAGAAAATTAGCAGGGCATGGTGGCTCATGCCTGAAATCCCTGCACATTGGGAGGCCACGGTGGGAGGATCGCTTGATCCCAGGAGTTCAAGACCAGCCTGGGCAACATCACAAGTCCCCATTTCTACTAAAAACAAAAACAAAAACAAAAACAACAACAACAAAAAAACACCTAGAACGGGAAGAGCTGCCTCCTGGGGCTGAGAACATGCAAGTACACCAATTTAGATCCTGAAATTACCCTGCTCCATAGACAGGAAACATGGTCACAAAGTGGCCCAAAGGAGGCAGGCCTGTCACTCCACGTTGATGCTCACGACATGCGCAGCTGGGAAGGGCTGTGAGAGGCACAGCAGCTGCCAACGCACAGTCCTCAGCCAAAGCCCAGGGCCCCCGCCACTGGAACTGTGTCCTCTCCAGGCAGCACTCCCATCACTGGGCTTCCCCTCACTTTGCCCTGGAGAAGCGCTCCCACCCGAGAGGCCGATGAAGTCATTCTCACAGAAAATCTTTTGTTTTGTTTTGGAGACATAGTCTTGCTCTGTCACCCAAGCTAGAATGTTAGTGGTGCGATCTCAGCTCACTGCAACCTCTGCCTCCCATGATCAGGTGCTTCTTGTGCCTCAGCCTCCCGAGTAGCTAGGATTACAGGGGCACACCACCATGCCTGGCTAGTTTTTTGTATTTTTGGTAGAAACGAGGTTTCACCAGTTGGCTGGGCTGGTCTTGAACTCCTGACCTCAAATGATCCGCCTGCCTCAGCCTCTGAAAGTGCTGGGATGATAGACGTAAGCCACCATGCCCGGCTGTCACAGAGAATCTTGAGGCAGCTTTCACGAGGCAGCACTGTGGGCTGTAGAGGACTTGCAAGAGTCCATCCTAGGAGCAGGGCAGGGAAGACCGAGTAGGACCACCCCAAGCTTCAGCAAAGCAGTGCTCACGGCTGAGCAGCAGAGGCTTCTGTGTCCAACTGGCTAGTTTCTAATGTGTCCTGAACACACTTCTTTCTAGTAAAAATGCTGGCCGGGTGCGGTGGTTCACACCTGTAATCCCAGCACTTTGGGAGTCTGAGGTGTTGGATCCTGAGGTCAGGAGTTTGAGACCAGCCTGGCTAACATGGCAAAATCCCACCTCTACTAAAAAATACAAAAATTAGCCAGGTGTGGTGTGTTGTCCACTGTAATCCCATCTACTCAGGAGGCTGAGGCAGAATTGCTTGAACCCGGGAGAAGGAGGTTGCAGTGAGCTGAGATTGCGCCATTTCACTCAAGCCTGGGCAACAGAGCAAGACTCCATCTCAAAAAAATAAGAATGTTAATGTCAGCCAGGCCCTGTGGCTCGTCCCTGTAATCCCAGCACTTTGGGAGGCCAAGGCAGGAGATCACTTGAGCTCAAGAGTTTGAGACCAGCCTGGGCAACATAGAGAGATCCCACCTCTACAAAAAAATGTAAAATTAGGCAGGCGTGGTGGTGAAAACCTGGAGTCCTAGCGACTTGGGAGGCTGAGGCAGGAGGATCACTTGGGCTCAGGAATTCAAAGGCTGCAGTGAGCTGTGATCACAGCACTGCACTCTAGCCAGGGCAACAGAGTAAGACCTTGCCTCTACACAAGAAAAAGGAAAACTTAGGTTCCAACCTTGGAGTTACTAAATCAGGATCTAAGAATGTAGAGATCTGGCATTTCATAAAAACTTCCCCTAGAGATTCTCATCAGCCAGGCGTGGACCAGATGAACTCTAAGCTCCCTTAAACCTTTGACGTTTTATGCGTTTATTACATTGAAGTGCAAAAAACGCTGAGTCCAAACTGAGCAAATAAATCCCATCTCCCTGTGCCCAGCCTCCCTGGATTGAGAAAGACGCACTGCCTGGCGAGTAAGCAGGGGGAGAATTCTCATTAACCCAAAGACCAGCTGTGAAAACAGACTGGATGCAGCTGGGCACAGTGGCCCATACCTGTAACCCCAGCCCTTTGGGAGGCCGAGGCAGGAGGATCGCTTGAGCCCAGGAGTTCGAGACCAGCCTGGGCAACATGGCGAGACCCCCATCTCTATCATTTTAAGTAAAAAACAAAATGAAAAAACACCCAGATTGGCAGTGCATGGTTCTTTCCAGCTGTTCCAATGAGCAGGTTTCAGGACGAGCCTAGGCAAAGTCAGGGAGAAGTGGGATGGGGGCCCCCAGGCTCACCCCCTTGTCTGCTGTATAGTTGGATCTGGTCACAAAGGTCACAGGCCGGGAGGGGTCCAAGGCTTTGGTGTGAGCGATCACCATCCTGTCCACAAAAGGCAGAAGACACAGTTTCTGTCAGTCCAGGAATGGCTCAGACACCCTCCCATCCTCTCTGTCCCATCTTCCCCCGCCAGAATACAACACGGGGCCAGGCAAGATGGCTCACACCCATAATCCCAGCAGTTTGGGAGGCCAAGGCAGATGGATCACCTGAGGTCAGGAATTCAAGATCAGCCTGGCCAACATGGTGAAACCCCTTCTCTACTACAAATACAAAAATTAGCTGGGCATGGTGGCGCATGTCTGTAACCCCAGCTACTCGGGAGGCTGAAGCACAAGAATCACTTGAACCCAGGAGGTGGAGGTTGCAGTGAGTTGAGATCGCGCCACTACACTTCAGCCTGGTCCACAGAGCAAGACCCTGTCTCAAAACAAATAAAAACAAAGAAAAAAAAAAAAAAAGCATGGAGCCACTGCTTTCTTCCCTAACTGGAGATGTATTTTACGTAAGGGCACATGTTCCTCTAGTCCTAGACCGAGCTCTCTAACACCACTCTTTCTCCCCGCATCTCCAAATCCTATCCTCCCAGAGGAGCAGCCACCCTTCCAGGTACACAGAGCCGAGGCCACTGGACTGCTAAAAATGAGGTTGACTCCCTGAAACAGCTCTTGAACACAGGAGTGGATGGGTGCAGATTTGGGTGGGTATTTATTAATGCATCAAGCAAACAGGGGCACTCCCTGGAAAGTAGGCATGGGGCTGGGTGTGAGGTGCTCAGCAGGGACTCAAATCTAAGTCCACAGGTCCTGGGCAGTGGGAGTGGAGACGCATGCACAGAGACATGGTGCAAGAGCTGGGCACGGTGGCTCACACCTAGAATCCCAGAACTTTGGGAGGCTTACTAGAGACCAGCATTTCAAGACCAGCCTGGGCAACATAGCAAGACCTTGTTTCTACAACAAATTTAAAAATTAGGGGCGGGCATGGTGGCTCATGACTGTAATCCCCCCAGGACTTTGGGAGGTTGAGGCAGATGGATCATGAGGTCAAGAGTTTGAGACCAGCCTGGCCAACATGATGGAATTCCATCTCTACAAAAAATACAAAAAAAAAAAAAAAAACTAGCCAGACATGGTGGCACGCACCTGTAATGCCAGCTACACATGAGGCAGGAGAATTGCTTGAACCCAGGAGGTAGAGATTGCAGTGAGCCGAAATCATACCACTGCTCTCCAGCCTGGGCAACAGAGCAAGACTCCATCTCGTGAAAAAAAAATTTAAACTTAGCCTGGCATGGCAGTGCACGCCTGTGATCCCAGGTATTTGGGAGGCTGAGTGAGGAGGATCGCTTAAGCCCAGGAGGCTGAGGTGGCAATGAGCCATGATTACACCACTGCACTCCAGTCTGGGGAACAGAGCGTGTCCCTGACTCTGAAAAACAATGAAAGAAATGTTTCAAATGGAAATGACAAGTGGTGGCAGAAATTGGGCTCTGCTAGACAATAAACATAACTTGGACTGGAGAGTCAGGGACGGCCTCTTAGAAGAAACGGCCCTCAGGCCAGGCGCAGTGGCTCACACCTATAATCTCAGCACTTTGGGAGGCTGAGGGGGGCAGATCACCTGAGGTCGGGGGTTTGAGACCAGCCTGACCAACATGGAGAAACCACGTCTCTACTAAAAATACAAAATTAGCCAGGCATGGTGGCACATGCCTGTAATCCTAGCTACTCGGGAGGCTGAGGCAGGAGAATTGCTTGACCCTGGAAGGCAGAAGTTGCGGTGAGCCCAGATGGCACCATTGCACTCCAGCCTGGGCAACAAGAGCAAAACTCTGTCTCAAAAAAAAAGAAGAAGAAGAAGAAATGGCCCTGACACTGAGTAGAGTTAACCAGAAGGGATGAAGGGAAGAAAAACCCAACAGAAGACCCATCCGTGCTCAGAGCTCCCAGCACCCGCCCAAGGCCTCCACAGTAGACTGGTTTTTTGTTTGTTTGTTTGTGTGTGTGTGTTTTTTTTTTTTTTTTTTTTTTTTTTTGAGAGACAGAATCATCTCACTCTGTAGCCCAGGCTGGAGTGCAATGACATGATCTCGGCTCACTGCAACCTCTGCCTCCCAGGTTCAAGCGATTCTCCTGCCTCAGTCTCCCAAGTAGCTGGGATTACAGGTGCCCACCTCCGCGCCTGGCTAATTTTTGTATTTTTAGTAGAGATGGGGTTTCAATATATCTGTTGGCCAGGCTGGTCTCAAACTCCTGACCTCAGGTGATCCACCCACCTTGGCCTCCCAAAGTGCTGGGATTACAGGTGTGAGCCACCACACCCAGCCTAGACTGTTGTTGAAGCCTGTTTTCCTCCTTCCTCAGTCCATTTCTTCTTTTACGCCCTCCCCAATCATTGCTCTGCCCATCCAAAGGCTGTGGCTGGCACAGATCAGAACAGAACTCCCTACCTCAAGTTCCACACCCACACTCTCCAACAGCCAGGCTCTCAGATGGGAAGCTTCAAAGCCTTGGGACAGCCTGGCTGAACCTCTCCAGCCTGGGTGGCTCCCTTCAAATCCTGCCTCAGAAAGCAGGCATCTCCTCTGGTCACCTCCCAAAGAAGCCTGTCTGGAAGCCTCAAACACCTGCTCCTGGAAGCCTGTACTCTTCCCCTTCCCTTCGCAACAAACGTCCTGTCCACCCAGTCCTGCTGAGCACACCCCTGTGGCCTGAGCTCTGAATTGTCCACGGCCCAGGCTGCGACAACTTCTCAGAGCCTTCTGCCTGCTGCAGACTTGGCTCAGCCCAAAGCACTGCATGAAATTGGGGTGTGCTGTATGAGTCAAGAAGCATTTCTACCACCTTTGCTGCCTCTACCGCAAGTGAAAAACCTACTCTGAACGCTGAGTTAGAACTGCACGATTATAAGGAAGAAAAGGGGGCCGGGTGCGGTGGTTCACACCTGTAATCCCTGCACTTTGGGAAGCTGAGGCAGGAGGATCACTAGAGGCCAGGAGTTCCAGACCAGTCTGGCAAACGTGGTGAAACCCAGTCTCTACTAAAAATACAAAAATTAGCCGGGCACGGTGGCCTCCACCTGTAATCCCAGCACTTGGGAGACCAAGGTAAGTGGATCTCCTGAGGTGAGGACTCCAAGACCAGCGTGGCCCAACATAGTGAAACCCCGTCTCCACTGAAAACTGCAAAAGTTGGCCAGGCACGGTGGCTCACGTCTGTAATCCCAGCACTTCGGGAGGCCAAGGTGGGCAGATCATGAGATCAGAAATCGAGACCACCCTGGTCAAAATGGCAAAACGCTGTCTCTACTAAAAATACAAAAATTAGCAGGGTGTGTTGGCGTGTGTCTGTAGTCCCAACTACTCAGGAGGCTGAGGCAAGAGAATCACTTGAACCTGGGAGGTGAAGGTTGCAGTGAGCTGAGATTGCACCACTGCACTCCAGCCTGGCCACAGAGTGAGACTCCATCTCAAAAAAAAAAAAAAAAAAAAAAAAGGCAAAAGTCAGCAGGCGTGGTGGCCCATGCCTGTAATCCCAGCTACTCGGGAAGCTGAGGCTGGAGAATTGCTTGAACCCAGGAGGCAAAGGTTGCAGTTAGCTGAAATCATGCCCCTGCACTCCAGCCTGGGCAACAGAGGGAGACTCCGCATCAAAAAACAAACAAACAAAAAAAGCAAAAATTAGCTGAGTGTGATGATACACATCTATAATCCCAGCTACTTGGAAGGCTGAGGCAGGAGGATCACGTGAGCCTGGGAAGTCGAGGCTGCAGTGAGCCAACATTGCACCACCGCACTCTAACCACGGCAACCAGAGTGAGAACCCATTTCGAAAAACAAAACAAAACAAAAAAAAACCAGGCCAGGCACAGTGGCTCATGAGTGCCTGTAATCCTAGCTACTCAGGAGGCTAAGGCAGGAGAATCACTTGAACCCAGGAGGCAGAGGTTGTAGTGTGCCAAAATCACGCCACCGCACTCCAGCCTAGGCAACACAGTGAGACTATATCTCAAAAATAAAAATAAACAAATAGAAAACCACAATGTGGGTGGGTATTTGGTCCCCTGAATGTCCAGGTATAGACGGCCTTCCATTGGGCTGGACGGGAGGCTGATCTTGAACAGTACACGCCCACCCCAGCCAGCCACCTGCCAGGGTCTCCTCCCCAGTCTAGCCGAGGGCAGGCAGGGGGCACTCACTTCAAGTAGTAGCCGGCAGATTCTAGGTGGGACGCAGGCTCATTGGCCACAGACCACATCACGACGGCAGGGTGGTTCTTGTCCCTGCGCACCACTTCCTCCATCATCCGCATGTGGTTTTGCAGGGACACGTTGTTGAAGAACTGCCTGCAGGCCAGGAGGGAAGGGACAGAGGGTCATGGTGCAGCCCACGGGCTGGGCAGGTGAGCAGGTGCACAGAGGGGACTCACGGCAGTGCCAGGCCCACGCCAGGACACTCATCGATGACCACAATCCCATAGCGGTCACACATCTGCAGCACTTCCTCGGCGTAGGGGTAGTGGCTGGTGCGGAAGGCATTGGCACCAAGCCAGCGAAGCAGGTTGAAGTCCTTCACCAGCAGCGGCCAGTCGAAGCCCTTCCCTCGGATCTACGAGACAGCAGAGCTGAATGACCCCTGTCCCTGTCGAAGCTGCACTTCCTCTGAGAGCCAGGACCCTGGAGAGCCACCCCACGAGTCCCCTCTCCATTTGGAGCCATTTGCCTCATTGCCCTGAGCTGCCCTCAACTGCAGGACACAGGGAAGGTGAAAGTGGAGGGTGACCAGAAGCAGCCCCCACAAGGACCCAGGAGCCCCAACGCACGTCCGCATCCTCATGCTTGTTGACGCCGTGGAAATAGAAAGGTTTCCCATTGATGAGGAACTGGCTTTCGGTGACAGCCACAGTGCGGATCCCCACAGGGAGTGTGTAGAAGTCAGACACAGGCCCCGGTGACATCTGTGCAGTCAGGCGCACCTACAACAACCAAAGCACCAGGTGTGAGCACCCGACAGCCTGAGCCCCATCCGGCCTGCCCTCTGCCAGGAAGGCCCCTCGTGCACCCCAGCAGCCGCCTCTGGGCCTGTAAGCAGAGATGCAGCAATCAGAGGCTCTGCCCTTCCCTGGCTGACCCTGGGACCTGCCCTTCAAAACGGGGCCTTCCCCTTGACCAGACAAGGAGGCTCATGCCTGGAGTTCTCACATTTTGGGAGGCTAAGGCAGGAGGATCACTGGAGTCCAGGAACTCAAGACCAGCCTGGCAACAGCCTGAGACCTCATCTCTATAAAAAAAAACTTTCTTGAGACAGTCTCACTCTGTCCCCCAGGCTGGACTGCAGTGGTGTGATCTCAGCTCACTGCACCCTCTGCCTCCTGAGTTCAAGCAATTCTCCTGCCTCAGCCTCCCAAGTAGCTGGAATTACAGGTGTGCACCACCATGCCCAGCAAATTGTCACATTTTTAGTAGAGATGGGGTTTCACCATGTTGGCCAGGCTGGTCTCAAACTCCTGGCCTCAGGCCATCCACCCACCTCAGCCTCCCAAAATGCTGAGATTGTAGGCATGAGCCACTGTGCCCAGCTTACTTTTTTCTTTAATTAGCCAGGCATGGTGGCATGTGCCTGTAGTCCCAGCTACTGAGGAGGCCAAGGTAGGAGGATTGCTGCAGGCTGACAGCTCAAGGCTGCAGTGTGCTGTGATCAGGCCACTGCACTCCAGCCGGGGTGACAGAGTGAAACCATCTCAAAAAAAAAACCAAAATAAAAAAAACTGGGCCTCCCACCAAGGGTGAGAAACATCAGAAAGCTCAGAGGACCACGCCTGCCCGTTCACCTGTCCTGGGCTCCTGCTGAAGCCAGGGACACTAGATGCGGGCAAAAGACCTCCCTTGGGCATGTCCCAAACCACCATTACCTCCAACGAGTACAGATAGGCGGGGCGTTCGTGCATCAGGTATGGCCACCAGAGGCTGGCACCCGGCACCTTCAGTTGGCCCTGGGTTCCTGTCCCGTTCGCCACGAGTTTGTTTTCTGCATCCAGAAGACGTACTTCCAACTCGAACAGATTACTGCCCTTGACAGAGATCTGGTAATTCACCAGCCCTGCGAGAAACAAGAGAGAGCAAGGCTGAGGGAGGGACATGACCTGAGTCACACAAATGGGAGCGCCCTGCAGCCACTGCTGCCAGGAAGCCATTTGTTTCTGTTGCTTTTTTTTATTTATTTAATTTTTTAAATTGTTTTTGTTTTTTTCTTGAAACGGAGTCTCACTCTGTTCCCCAGGCTGGAGTGCAGTGGCATGATCTTGGCTCACTGCAACCTCCACCTCCAGGGTTCAGGAGATTCTCCCCCCTCAGCCTCCCAAGTACCTGGGATTATAGACGTGCACCACCATGCTTGGTGAATTTTTATATTTTTTAGTAGAGATAGGATTTTGCCATATTGGCCAGGCTGCTCTAGAACCCCTGACCTTAGGTGATCCACCTGCCTTGGCCTCCCAAAGTGCTGGGATTACAGGTGTGAGCCACCGCACCCAGTGCTTTTTTAATTTAAAAAAAGATTTTTTTGGCCAGGCACAGTGGTCAGACCTGTAATCCCAACACGGGGAGGCTGAGGTGGGAGGATCGCTTGAGCCCAGGAGTTCAAGACCAGCCTGGGTAACACAGGGAAACCACTTCTTCCCTAAAAACACAATCAGCTGGGCGTGCTGGTGCGTGCTTGCAGCCCCAGCAGCCGTAGCTACTTGGGAGGCTGAAGTGGGAGGATTGCTTGAGCCAGGAGTTCGGGGCTGCAGTGAGCTATGATCTTGAGGCAGGGTAGGTAGTCAAGAAGTGACTGTGTTTTTTGGACATGCCAGCCACGCCACTGAGACACGTGATGTGTGAACACGCATGTACAGCTACTGTGCATGTGCACCCAAAGGCCAGCCCAGAACGTGCTTACAGTAACACCTCTTCCCAGCTCTTTAGGAATTCATGATGGAAGGCTCCCAGAAAGGGAGTTTCCCCAGTAATAATCGGCGCTGTCTCATCCTGACGAGCAGCCTGTCCTGAATTCTGTGTCTCAGGGTGAACCATGTGTTTTGCACTTCATTATTTTTTTTGAGTCGGGGTGTTGCTGTCACCCAGGCTGGAGTGCAGTGTTGCAATCTCAGCTCACTGCAACCTCCACCTCCCGGGTTCAAGCAACTCTCCCATCTCAACCTCCTGAGTAGCTGGGATTGCAGGCTCACACCACAATGCCCAGCTAACGTTGGCTAGGCTGGTTTGAACTTCGGAGCTCAAGCAATCCACCCGCCTCGGCCTCCAAAAGTGCTGGGATGACAGGCATGAGCCCCTGCGCCCGCGCTATTCTAAACTTAACTTCCAAAATACTTTTCCTGGGCCATAAATTGCTCTGTGTTGCATTGTGTTTGCTGTGTGATTCTTTTTTCAATTCTTTTGTATTCATTTATTTTATTTTTTCTCAGACACGGTCTCACTATGTTGCCCAGGCTGGTCTGAAACTTTTCAGTTCAAGCAATCCACATTCCCAAACTGCTGGGATGACAAGCATTAGCCACCACACCCAGCCTAAATTTTTTTATTTTTTTATTTTTTGAGACGGAGTCTTGCTCTGTCGCTCAGGCTGGAGTGCAGTGGCGCAATCTCGGCTAACTGCAAGCTCCCCCTCCCAGGTTCAAGCCATTCTCCTGCCTCAGCCTCCAGAGTAGCTGGGACTACAGGCACCCGCCACCACGCCTAGCTAATTTTTTTTGTATTTTTAGTAGAGATGGGGTTTCACTGTGTTAGCCAGGATGGTCTCGATCTCCTGACCTCATGATCCACCCGCCTCGGCCTCCCAAAGTGCTGAGATTACAGGCGTGAGCCACCGCGCACGGCACCTAAATTCTTTTAAACTTAGAACTGCAGCCCCATGACAGCTGTCAATAATCTTGCCACTGCACTCCAGCCTGGGCGACAGTGCAAGGCCTCGTATCAGGAAAAGAAAAAGGTATGTTTTATTTTTTTATTTATTTTTTTGACATGGAGTCTCTCTCTGTCCTCCAGGCTGGAGTGCAGTGATGTGATCTTGGCTCACTGTGAGCTCTGCCTCCCGGGTTCACGCCATTCTCCTGCCTCAGCCTCCCGAGTAGCTGGGACTACAGGCGCCCGCCAGCACGCCCGGCTAATGTTTTGTATTTTTAGTAGAGATGGCGTTTCACCGTGTTAGCCAGGATGGTCTTGAGCTCCTGACCTCGTGATCCGACTGCCTTGGCCTCCCAAAGTGTTGGGATTATAGGCGTGAGCCACGGCGCCCGGCCTGAAAAATGTACATTTTAAGAAAGAAAAAAACTTAAAACAAAAATTTTTCATAAATACAGGATATCCCAGTGGCTCATGCCTGTAATCCCAGCATTTTGGGAGACTGAGGTGGGTGGATCCTGAAGTCAGGAGTTGAACCAGCCTGGCCAACATGCTGAAACCCCATCTCTACTAAAAATACAAAAATTAGCTGGGCATGGTGGCGTACGCCTGTAATCCCAGCTGTTCAGGAGGTTGAGGCAGGAGAATCGCTTGAACCTGGGAGGTGGAGGTTACAGTGAGCCAAGATCATACCACTGCACTCCAGCCTGGACAACAGAGAGAGACTCCATCTCAAACAACAACAACAACAACAACAACAACAGGGTATCCCCCAGCTGGGCGCAGGGGCTCACATCTGTAACCCTTGCATTTTGGCAGGCCGAGGAGGGTGGATCACCTTAGGTTAGGAGTTCAAGACCAGTCAGACCAACATAGTGAAACCCCATCTCTACTAAAAAAAAATACAAAAATTAGCCGGGTGTAGTGGCAGGTGCCTGTAATCCCAGCTACTTGGGAGGCTGAGGCAGAAGAATTGCTTGAATCCAGGAGGCAGAGATTGCAGTGAGCCAAGATCACACCACTGCCCTCCAGCTTGGTGACAGAGCAAGAATCCATCTCAAAAAAAAAAAGAAAAAAAGAAAAGAAAAAAGAAAATAAAGAAAGACAGGGTCTCCCTCTGTTGCCCAGACCAGAACGCAGTGGCACAGTCATAGCTCACTGCACCCTTGACCGCCCAGCCTGAAGTGATTCTCCTGCCTCAGCAGCTGGGACTACCGGCATGCATCACCATCCTGGCTAATTTTTTAATTTTTTGTGGTGATGGCCTCGCTATGTTGCTCAGGCTGGTCTTGAACTACTGGCCTCAAGAGATCCTCCTACCAGGGCCTCCTTGCAAAGTGCTGGATGACAGGTGTGAGCCACCATGCCCGGCCCCCCGAAGCTGCCTGTTCCTTGAGCACGACGTGTAGCAAGGGGAGCTGGAGTGAGAGCAGCACAGTGGCAAAGGGACATGACTGCCACCCTGAGCTGTGTGAGAAGACCCCTCTTCTCCAAGGGAGGTCAACCACACGGGTGATTTCGGGAGCCCGTGCCCACTCAGACAGCCTAGAATTTAGCTTTGTAGGTGGATGGGAACCTGTGAGGGTTTAGAGATGCTGGGAGCACCTTTTTCCTGGGAGAGCTTTCCAAACAGGGAACAAACAGAGCCACCCTGGGCCCCACTGAGGGAGGATCCTAGCAGAAGCCCTCACCACTGTCATGCTCCACGCCGGTGGTGACGGTGATGTCATCGATGTAGGTGGTGGGTGTTGTGTACAGAAGCACAGACCGCTGGAGTCCCGCGTAGTTGAAGAAGTCAAAGTATGTATTCTGGACAAAGTAACCCTTGGGATACCTAGGGTGGGAGGACTGTGGTTCGCTGGGCCCTTGCCCTGGGTCCCTTGACCTCAGCTCACATGCCTTCCCGGCCTCCCCAGATCCAGGGCCTCCACTCTGCAAAGGCCACCCTGTCCCTAGCAGGAAGACCACCGGGTGGGGCGGGAAGGTAGGTGCGTGCAATGGAAGCAGGATGATACCCACTTGGAGGTGTCGGTCAGGTATTGGATGGTCCCTGGTGGCAGGGTGGTGGGGGTGAGTGTGTTGTTGATGGCGACAGTGATGCGGAGCTGGGAGGACAGGGGCCCCACCTGGACCAGGTTGCTGATGTCGGCCTCAAAGGGGAGGTAGCCCCCCTCATGCTCTAGCGTGTTGACCCCATTCACCCACTGCAGACACAGGAGACATAGGGAGGGGGTGGCAGGTCAGGGCATGAGGAGGGGCCCTGCTATTGGGCACTCCCTCACATATCCAAAAGTATGGCGCTCTGGGGCCTGCCCGTCAGACGGGAAGAACGGCATCCCAATGGGGTAGATGAGGCCACCTATCCCCCTACACAGGGCACAGCACCCAGGGCAGGGCAGGGCCCCTCACCATCCCACCCCGGCAGATAGGCTGTGGGTGGCAGCTGGGGGTCCCATGCTAGTCAGCAGCCGTGCCCACCCACCCGCCCTGCCTGCTCCTGGCCACACTGACCACGATGGCATAGGCGTGGGCACTGCCAATCCTCAGCACCACTCTTGTGCTCAGGTCCTGGGTCCATCGCTCTGGCAGGATCACCTCCCGTTCATACCACACCCAGCCGACAAAATGCCACAGACGCCAGTCCTGGCTGATGTCGTTGAAGCTAGAGGGAACTGGCATGTCCAGGGTGGGGCCTGACTGTGGAGAGAAGGGCCGGGCTCAGCTCCTAGGCCCCCAAAGGGATCCGGGACCAGTGTGCTGCACAGCTGTGTCCCGGGCTTAGTGCAAAAGTCCTGACACATTGTGAGGACTCTTGGCGGAACAGACAGGTAACTTGCTGATAACAGGTCAATTGCCAGGGCGGTTTGTGCACCTGGGCCAGGGGAACCAGGAGTTCCTCCTCGGAGTGGATGGGGCCCAATAGCTCCCGAGACAGGAGCGAGCCCAGGGCCACATCCCAGCCAGAGGCAAGAAGGTTCAGACCCATGACTAAGGCAGATGGCCCATTGCCTGTCACAGGGAGGAGGGCTGGTTGGGGGGATAGGGGGGAGCTTTGCTTAGGACACTGTCAGTGGGGCGCACACTGGCACCCAGCCCCCTCCTCTCTCCCTCCTGTACTGAATGCCGCAAAGTCAGAAAAAGAGGATGCAGACCAGGCAAAAGTGGCCCAGACCTCACCCGGTTCCACTTCTCTGCTGACCACATCCAAGTCAGGAGGGGAACACGGGTAGCGTCCTTGGCCTGATGTCACGTCCTGTCCTCTATCTGAACCTTGAAAACCAGAAAGCTGACCTCAGGACGTCTAAACTGTCCCCTCCTCCCAATCCCCGGGCCCAGTTCTGTGCAGTGCATGCTGCTGTGGCCAGAGGAGTGTGTGGGTGGTTCTTGCCTGTAATCAGCACTTTGGGAGGTCAACGTGGGAGGATGGCTTGAGGCCAGGAGTTCGAGAACAGCCTGGGTAACTAGTGAGACCCTATATCTTAAAAAAAAAAAAAAACGGTCTCACTGTGTCGCCCAGGCTGGAGTGCAGTGGCATGATCTCAGCTCACTGCAACCTCTACCTCCTGGGTTCAAGCAATTCTCCTGACTCATCAGCCTCCCAAGTACCTGGGATTACAGGCATGAACCACCACACTTGGTTAATTTTTATATTTTTAGTAGAGAAGAGGTTTCACCATGTTATGTTGGCCAGCCTGGTCTCAAACTCCTGCCCTCAGGTGATTCGCCTGCCTCCGCCTCCCAAAGTGCTGGGATTACAGGTGTGAGCCACTGAGCCCGGGTAAGATTTTTGGTTTGGTTTGGTTTGGTTTTTTAGCCAGGCGTGGTGGCTCCAGCTAAACTGCGGGACGGGAGAATCGAGTGAGCTCACAAGTTAGGATGGCGCCACTCTCCTCCAGCCTGGGAAACAGGGGCAAACCCAGTCTCAAAAAACATTTTTTTAAATAAAAAATAAATATTAAAACGAAGGACACTGCACAGGCTCAGCCTTCGCCTCAGGAAGGGGTTCGGCAGGAGTCTTTTCTCCTCCTCCAGCCTCCTCCACCCCGACCCTCCAGAGTGCTCCCGTTTCCCCGTCCCCCAACCCCGCGCCCCCTAAGCCCGTTGACCTTTAACCTCCTGCGGGCTCCCAGCTCCGGGAAGCCCAGGGGAAGGAGCCTGCGGGGGCCCGGGCTCCCCTACTCCCACCGCCGGGCTTCCGGACGCCTCCCGGCCCTGCCCCGAGATCGCACCTCCCGCAGCGGCCGCCGGTACCACTGCTCCTCAAAGCCCCGGCGTCGGTTGTCGGAGAAGTCGGCGCGGAAGCTCCAGAGGCCGTCCAGCTCCTTGCGCTCCCGCGACGGGCTCTCCCGGGGATACAGCATCCCGCCCTGCAGCGCCAGGGCGCAGACCCACAACAGCGGCCCGAGCGCCGCCCAGGCCACCGCCGTCCTCCCGGCCATGCTTCCCGCTCTCCCGCTCGGCCACCATCTGCGGGGTTAAGAGCAGCGCGGGAGATGCCCCTAGCGTGGGTCAGGAGACACGCGCAGGTGGCGTGACGCCCCCGAGGCCGTCGGCGCAATCTTGGTTCAGGACGAGTGCCGGGCCTGGAGGGGCGGGGCGGGGCTGGGCGCTGCCCCGGGGGGCTTGCGGCTGCAAGCCCAGGCTAGGCCTTTGGGGAAACGGGACCCTCACCCTCAGCCCTAGCCAAGAAGGGCGAGGTCTGCTCCCCATCCCGGCCCAGGCTGGACGATCCAGGGTCGCAGGCCAGAACAGAACCCCTGAGATCGGTGGGCTCCCCCTGTTTCTTCAAGGAGCACCCCCACTTGCTTTCTCCAGCAGGAATTCAAGGAGGCCTCAGCGGAGCCTCTTCCATACCTGTCAGATGCAGCCTCTTGTCCTAAAGATGCAGCCATAGCCTTGACCCTGGGCCTCTGGGGCCCTGACCCTAATCCAGGGGCCAAGAGCTCCCTCTTGGTGTTGCAGGCACATAAAGATGCAGGGACAGAGGCCAGGAATAGTAACCCCAGCACTTTGGGAACGAGAGGGGGGCGGATCACTTGAGGCCCGTGTATCTGTCACCAGGTGTGTCCATTTCTGCAGGTAACCTGGCATTTGTTTACCTGTTTATTTCTTTCCTAAATAGAATTTAAGGTCCACAAGGGCAGCACCTTGTCTGGCTCGTTCACTTCTGGATCCCCAGCACCTAGCACCAGTGCACACAGCACATGCCCACTAAGTATTTAGATGAGTGAAAGAATAAATGAATATAATGGAAATTATTTTATTTTCTTTGAAACGTATAACTGAAGGCTGGGTGTGATAGCTCAGCCTGTAATCCTAGATTTTTGGGAGGCCAGTGTGGGAGGATTGCTTGAGCCTAGTAAATCGAGACCAGCCTTGGCGCATGGCAAAGCCCCAACTCTACAAAAAATACAAAAAAAAAAAAAAAAAAAAAAAAGCTGAGTGTCGTAGTCTCAGCTACTTTGGAAGGTTGAGGCAGGAGAATTACTTGAAACTGGGAGGTTGAGGCTGCAGTGAGTCATGACTGCAACTGCACTGTAGCCTGGGCAACAGAGAAAGATCCTGTCCCCTTCCCCCTCCCCGCAAAAAAAGGATTGCATAATTGTACAATAAAAATCTTCATGGCTTTCACTTGTTTGTAAAATTGGGGTGATTTTTCTCGTCCAACATCATCATTATGCAGGGGTTTCCTTCTATATCTTGGGCATCGAGTGCCATTAAACTATTGTGGCCAGTGAAGAATCAGTTATTTATCCTTGCTTTGGAGGAGTTTGTCTTCAGAACCTAAGTTTAGATTTTATTTAGAGTGTTTCTCTACTGACTTAACACCATAACTGGTTATGTTTTTTAGTATTTAAGAAACACTCTTGTTCCATCCAGAGTTAACATTACCTTTAAAGGTTTTTTTTTATTCAAACTGAATGTTAGTTTAATATTTGTATCAAGTTTTATCAAATCAGTATTAACAATTTATAAAAAGAAAATCAGGTTTTAAAAATCTTAAGTCAAATGCAAGATTTAAAGTTAACTTGCAAATAAAACCTGAAAGGGCATATAATGTATCCGGTTTTTGCTTCTGAGATAGGAGTCCAGGAAAGACCTACGGTTTCTGATATTATCCTATCTTTTTTTTTTTTTTAATGGAGTTTTGCTCGTTGCCCAGGCTGGAGTGCAGTGGTGCAATCTTGGTTCACTCCGCCTCCTGGGTTCAAGCGATTCTCCCGCCTCAGCCTCTCGAGTAGCTGGGATTACAGGCATGTGCCACCACGCCCAGCTAATTTTTTGTATTTTCAGTAGAGACAGAGGTTTCACCATGTTGGCAAGCCTGGTCTCGAACTCTTGACCTCGTGATTTGCTCACCTTGGCCTCCCAAAGTGCTGAGATTACAGGCGTCGGCTACCGTGCCCAGCCCTACATTTAAAAAATACATTCCCAGTGTATTTATTAATGCATATCCTGGTGAAATACGTGAAGAAAAAACGTTTCAATCTATATTCTTTGAGTGAATAAATAGCACAACTTACATCTATGGCTTTCAAATGGGGACAGTTGTGTCCCAGGGGACGTTTGGCAATGGCTGCGACTGCGTTTTTGGTAGTCACACCTGGGGTAGAGGAGTACTGGCAGCATCTAGTGGGTGGCGCCCAGGGGTACTATTATGTAATGCACAGAACACCCCACAACACAAAGAATTATGTAGCCCAAAATGTCAGTGGTCCACTGTTAAGAGACCCTGGCTTAAGCAGAGAGAAGTCTCCTTCTGCAAATACTAATGCCATTGGAAAATGAATAGTTGCCCTACCTTTTGGAAAAGAGAATATATAGAAATTGGCAACTGAAAGATTCAGATGGGTATACTGGCACTTTTAGATATGTTCATTTTAGATGATTATTTTTAATCAGAAATCTAGTGACTGGGACGAGCGCGGTGGCTCAAGCCTGTAATCCCAGCACTTTGGGAGGCCCAGACGGGCAGATCACGAGGTCAGGAGATCGAGACCATCCTGGCTAACATGGTGAAACCCTGTCTCTACTAAAAATACAAAAAAAACTAGCCGGGCGAGGTGGCGGGCGCCTGTAGTCCCAGCTACTCGGGAGGCTGAGGCAGGAGAATGGCGTGAACCCGGGAGGCGAAGCTTGCAGTGAGCTGAGATCCGGCCACTGCACTCTAGCCTGGGCGACAGAGCAAGACTCCGTCTCAAAAAAAAAAAAGAAAAAGAAAAAGAAAGAAATCTAGTGACTGGCCTCCCTCTTTGGGGTAAATCACTCCCTCAACACAGGACATTTAAGACATTTGACAACTTAGTTGATTTTAGAATTGGATAATGTTCTCAAATAATTTTACATTTTTTAAAATAGGGTAATTCAAATATAGGGTTAGTGGTTTTCCTTATTTTACAGATGGGGTCGAAAATTTGGTCTTTTGGATTCTATTTTTGGAAAGGATGGTGTATTAAACCAGCCAAACAGTGTCTTTGGACTTATATTTTATATACTACAGTTATTACTTGGTAAGTATTTATCAATACAAAAATAAGTTTGTTATATTCCGTTTAGTATTTGTGTCTTTGCGCTGAAGTGTCTTGATGTTAAATAAAAGCATGTGTTATTTATAGAGCCACTAGCATGTACATCTTTGTATTGTGAAAAAGTTGATTCACTAAGATTTTTTTATATTAATGTTGAATTTATGTCAATTGCTGTTTAATCATGGAGAGCAGTATCTCATGATGTCCAGAAAAACCAGTCCCATTCCAGGAAATTGTCACTCCTATCTTCCCTGTAAATGTTTTTCCTTATTTTATAGACTGTGTAGCCTTGAAAAATATCACATATTGAGGGGACATTAACAAGAAACCATATTCATAATCCTATCACCTTTACATATCCACTATTTCTACAGTCTTCTGCTTTTAAAAATCATTTTGGGGCTGGGCACGATGGCTCACACCTGTAATCCCAGCACTTTCGGAGGCCAAGGTGGGCAGATCACCTGAGGTTGGGAGTTCGAGACCAGCCTGGCCAACATGGTGAACGTCTGTATCTACTAAAAATACAAAATTAGTCGGGGGTGGTGGCAAGTGCCTATAATCCCAGCTACTCAGGAGGCCGAGGCCGGAGAATCCCTTGAACCCGGGAGACAGAGGTTTTAGTGAGCTGAGATCGCACCATTGCACTCCAGCCTGGGCAACAAGAGCAAAACTCCATCTCAAAAAATAATAATAATAAAAATAAATAATAATAATAATTTGGGACCAGGTGTGGTGGCTCATGCCTGTAATCCTAGTACTTTGGGAGGCTGAGAAGGGCAGATCACTTGAGTCCAGGAGTTCAAGACAAGCCTGAGCAACATGGCGAGACTCCGTCTCTACAGAAAATACAAAAAGTAGCTGGGTGTGGTGGCACACACCTGTCGTCCCAGCTACTTGAAAGGCTGAGGTGAGAGAATCACTTGAGCCCAAGAGATGGAGGCTGCAGGGAGCCAAGATCACACCACTGCACTCCAGCCTGGGGGACAGCCTGGGGGACAGACCAAGACCTGTCTCAAAAACTAATAATAATTGAATGTGAACTGTGTTTCAACATAGTGCTGTTTATCCAGTTATTGTTAACATCTAGGTTTCACACCTTTGACCTTTTTTTGAGACAGAGTCTTGCACTGTCACCCAGGCTGGAGTGCAGTGGCGCGATCTCAGCTCACACTGCAAGCTCCGCCTCCTGGGTTCACACCATTCTCCTGCCTCAGCCCCGCTAGTAGCTGGGACTACAGACGCCCACCAACACGCCCGGCTAATTTTTTTGTATTTTTAGTAGAGACGGGGTCTCATCATGTTACCCAGGATGGTCTTGGTCTCCTGACCTCATGATCCGCCCACCTCGGCCTCCCAAAGTGCTGGGGTTACAGGTGTGAGCCATTGCGCCTGGCCCACACCTTTTACTTCTAAATAATGCTGCAGTGATCAACTTTGTATAAAGACCTCCTGCTCTTTCCTTCTTTGAATTATCTCCACAAAATAAATTTCCAGGCATAGGATCAAAAAACACAGATTTTTCTATTTTAATTGGTGTTACCAAGTTGCTTTTCTCTCAGTTCTTTGGTTTCCCTGAAGTTCCAGCAGTCTTCATTTTTAAAAAGCGTTTTGTAAAATTTGTTTTTTTTTAATTGTAATGATAATCTTAACCTGGAAAAATTGCTAATAGCTACACATTAGTACCTATTACATTAAATTTTAGTTTTTAATTTCCTTTTATTGCCCATTTAGTTATTGGGATCCCGACAGTAGTATGTTTTTATATGTGTTACAAACATTTAACGCATTATTTATCCTTTTTGTTAGTGTTATGAATTTATATTATATTAAGTTTTTAGAGTTAAATCCATCCATTGCTGCCTTTGCATTTTATTTTTCTCCTTTTTTAAAGATCTTGTTGCATACCAATGCCTTTGTATTTTAATTATTAATATTCCATTATCTGTCAGCTCTTCTGATTTGGTTAATTAAAAATACATGTAACTCTTCTGTCTATCTGAAATTGATTTGTTATAAGGCAAATTGTAAATCTGAATCATTCTCAGTTGCTCTGTCAAGTTTCCCCAGTTCCATATCTGTTTATCTTGCAGAAGTACAAAGATGTGTGGACAAGGATATTCATAGCAGTACAATGTGAAATAGCAAAAGAAAAAAAAAAGTAGTTTAGAAATAGGTAATGGTTGAATAAATTAGAAAATACTATGAAATGGCCAGGTGTGGTGGCTCACGCCTGTAATCCCAGCACTTTGGGAGGCTCAGGTGGGCGGATCACGAGGTCAGGAGATCTAGACCATCCTGGCTAACACGGTGAAACCTCGTCTCTACTAAAAAATAAATATTAGCCAGGTGTGGTGGCAGGCGCCTGTAATCCCAGCTACTCGAGAGGCTGAGGCAGAAGAATGGCGTGAACCCAGGAGGCAGAGCTTGCAGTGAGTCAAGATCATGCCACTGCACTCCAGCCTGGGCAACAGAGGGAGAGTCTGTCGCAAAAAAAAAAAAAGAAAGAAAGAAAGAAAGAAAGAAAAGCCTTTGATTAGATTAACTTTTGAAGATAGAGGTGCTACAGTCAAATTTCTGTTTATGCCATTAATTTAATGCCATGCTGTATACATATTTTAAATCATATGTATCATATGTGTTTTTTTATTTGCATTTTTTTGACTTGCATTTAGATGCTTCACATGGTTTTTAATGTTGGTGTCTTCACGGGAGGTACATTTGAACTAACCCAACAGTTTCCAGAGCATGGCCTCTGTACTCACTTCTAAGCTGTTTGAGATACAGCACCTTTAATTTAACTTTTTCATAGGTAATCCATTCACATGGTTCAAAAGTTTTAAAAACAGACCAGGCTCAAGGGCTCAAACCTATAATCCCAGCATTTTGGGAGGCAAAGACGGGCGGATCAAGAGGTCAGTAGTTCGACACCATCCTGGCCAACGTGGTGAAACCCTGTCTTTATGAAAAATACAAAAACCAGTCGTGGGTGGTGGCGCACACCTGTAATCCCAGCTACTTGGGAGGCTAAGGCAGGAGAATTGCTTGAACCCGGGAAGCAGAGGTTGCAGTGAGCTGACATCGCGCCATTGCACTCTAGCCTGGGCAACAGAGGGAGACTCTACCTGGAAAAAAATATGTATATAAAACGTTACACAAAGAAAATTCTGTCTCTTTAATTGACTTCTTTAAACCTGCTCCCACCTGTTATTTTGTTCCTGTTTCTGTTATCCTTACCCATGAGTCATTGGGTAGGAGGGTAGTTTAACATGCTCTGCCTTCTCTGTCCTTGAAAATAAATGCACATATTCTCCATACTGTTGCCTATAGGAAATTAAAAACAATACATGTGAAGATAGAGTCCAGAATTCAGGTGCCTTTTTTTTCTTTTTTCTTTTTTTTTTTTGAGACAGAGTCTTACTCTGTCACCCAGGCTGGAGTGCAGTGGCGCAATCTCGGCTCACTGCAACCTCTGCCTCCTGGGTTCAAGTAATTCTCGTGCCTCAGCCTGCCTTGTAGCTGGGGTTACAAGTGTACAATACCATGCCCAACTAATGGTTTCTTTTTCTTTTTTCTTTTTTTTTTTTTTTTTGGTATTTTTTCGTAAAGACGCCATTTCACCATGTTGGCCAGGCTGGTCTCAAACTCCTGACATCTTATCTACCTGCCTTGGCCTCCCAAAGTGCTAGGATTACAGGCATGAGCCACCGCACCTGGCTTTAGGTGCCTTTTTGTACTGAGAGCCTGGGTTTAGCACACATGTCCACCATTTTTGTTGATCGGGTTTGGCCCACATACAGCCAATGAGCTGTGGTTTCCCTTATCCACCAGGGTGAGCCCTTCCTGAAATGTTTAGCAAGAGTTTTTTTCTCTCCTCAGCAGCTTGTTGATGTAGTCACCTCTCATTGTGGATTTTTAATCAATTTGATCTAAACATGGAAAAGGAGATTTTACTTTCCACAGATAGGGAGGCTGTGGTGAAAACCAGAGAAGGTTCTCACCAAATGTGTGCAGCTCGGAAGAAAAAGGCTGTGGTCCTCATGTCCCTTTATTCATTTGGTGTCTTGGGGCTGTTGATGTTACAAGTCAGCTTCATTGCTTAATGTGATTGTGAGACTGCATGTTTACTTTGTGTGCATATTTTCAAGTAGGTTAGTTTGTGAAATTAGTAATATTTCACCTGAAAGATTGAGAAATCAACAGTATTGCAGCTATAAAACTGGCATTTGGCTGAGCATGGTGGCCCACGCCTGTAATCCCAGCACTTTGGGAGGCTGAGGCGGGTGGATCACCTGAGGTTAGGAGTTGGAGATCAACCTGGCCAACATGGTGAAAGCCCATCTCTACTGAAAATACAAAAATTAGCCAGGCATGGTGGCACGTGCCTGTAATCCTGGCTACTCCGGAGGCTGAGGCAGGAGAATTGCTTACTCAAGAGGTGAAGGTTGCACGAGTCGAGATTGTGCCACTATACTCCAGTCTGGGCGATACAGTGAGACTCTGCCTCAAAAAAAAAAAGAAAAAGTCAAAAAACTGGCATTTTGCTAGAGTCAACCTGTATAATTTTCACGAAACAGACCAGTATTTCTGTTCTCAATTTTCAGAGTTTGGCAGGAAGATCAGTATTCAAACACCGCAGCAAGTCACACAGTGTTAGTCCTTGTCACTCAGAAAGCCTCTCTCCAGCGCCAAGGCCTGATTGAGCCCGCCTCTCTTCTCTTACAGGCATGACAGCAAGCGCCGTGGCGGCTTTGATCCTCATGACATCCTCCATCATGTTGGTCGTGGGGTCCCTGTACCTGGCCTGCATTCTGTACTTTGTGCTGAAGGAGTTCTGCATCATCTGTGTCGTCATGTATGTGCTGAACTTCCTTCTTCCCAGTATCAACTACAAACAATTAGTTTACTTGAACGTGGCCTGGAAGCGGCAGCTGCAGCCCAAGCAGGAGTGATGCCCGACGGACTCTGCCCTGACAGTCTCAAGCCCCTTTTCCATTCAGTTTATTTTGCAGCAGGTTTTTATTATTATTATTATTCACAACAGACACTTTCCCTGAGAATCTCAAACTGATTTTTTAAAATTCTGTAAATTAGAAAGGGCCCTCCCTATTTTCTGTGTCAATCTTCATTTTCAATATGAATACAAAAAGGATACGCTGAGCCAATCAAAGACAAGCTTTAACTTCACTTTGAAGATGTTTCTGAAATGATAAAATGTAGCCCTAGCCCCCGCCCTCAATTGTAAAGTCAGCAACCATTGCTAGTAATTCTTTAATGTGCATAAATTCAATTTCAGGTATAACAAATGTGATCATAACATGAAAATATTCTAGAATAGATACTGTATTAAATATTGCCATGTTTACAATATGTAGTATGTTTTTAGCCAATGGATTTAAACATGTAGATTCAACTAGAATCCGTGTATGTGATATTTGTAAATAAAGATAGAAATATTAGATCCATTTCTGCAGAACTTACTGTACAGTTTAGTTGGAGTGTAGCATTGAAGAACTGTCAGTTCAGCATTGACTGAGGAGATAGTGAAAATAGCCTATACACAGCATCTTGGGGAAAGTACTGGCCGCTGTGGTTGCAGCAAATAATAGGGTGAAAAAAATAATAATAGGGTGGTCAGTTCCGTTTCATCTCTCTCTTCTGAAAGGAAGAAATTGAATTGGAACATTCAAGTCCAGATTGTGTCCAGTCATAAAACTGGGCCAATTGTTAACCTTACAGAATGAGTCATGTGGCCAGACCTTCGAGTTCAAGGCCTTCAGGACACTAGGATGGGAAAATCTTTTCTCTTTTTTCTTTGAGACGGAGTCTTGCTGTCACCCAAGCTGGAGCCCAGTGGTGCCATCTCGGCTCACTGCAAGCTCTGCCACCTGGGTTCACGCCACCCTTCTGCCTCAGCCTCCCAAGTAGTTGCAACTACAGTTGCCCACCACCGCGCCCGGCTATTTTTTGTATTTTTAGTAGAGATGGGATTTCACCAAGGTATCGATCTCCTGACCTCGTGATCTGCCTGCCTCGGCCTGCTGGGATTACAGGTGTGAGCCACCGTGCCCAACCAAAAATGGGTATTTTTTCTTTGGAGAAAAGCTGGAAATATAAACATGGCATTTTTAGCTAAAGTTTCTTCCACCAGTTGAATTTTCATGCAGATATTTTTCCTTAATGTTGGTGCCAGTCAACCAAACAGTATTATGGTGGAAAAGACCAGTCTAAGCCCCGTCGCTCCAGAGTGGGAGCCAGTGTTCTTGCTAATTGTTTCTTTCTGCACTAACCACTCGGATGTCTAAGTTAGTTGTTTTGCAGTCAGATACTGGATTTGTAACCTTCAGGGCTGACACGCTGCGCAGTTTGCTTCATTGGGAGAATAGGAACAGGTAGACACATCTCAAGGCTAAATCTGGTCGTGTCGCCACTGCTCTCATAATGACACACATGCAGTAAGAAGAATTTTGGAAGGGATTCGAGTAAACCCAAATGAAATTGTGACAGGACGTTTGTATGGTTAACATCTGATATCAGAATGTTAAAAGTGCCTTCTGTCTTAAATCTCAAACCAAATATTTTGTGTGTTGACCTTGGGCAGAAGTGTCCTGCCCTCCTGTCTTCACCGTCAGGTAGAAAACCCGCACTCTGCAGAAGGGTCCTGTGTGATCATTTTACTCCTCTGGTTGGGAAGCAGCAGTAATGTTTTTGCTTCCAATCTGATTACTCATTTTATGTTAAAAACAGTCAATGAGACCAGTACCTCTTGAGTGCTTTATTTGCCTTCTCTTTGAAGGGAGGGGACAGGCTCTGCTCTGCAAACTCAAATGTGTAGGATCAGCAACAATTCTGTAGCTTCCAACTGACTCAGAATTGACGCAATGTAGGTCTTCTAGCTCGAGGCAGGGATCAAGTCCGAATTGTAATGAACTTTTCACCAGTTTCAACCAGTTTCTTAAAAGATAGCTTAACTCAAGATTTCATCAAGACTTATGTTTTCCCATGAATGTGAATCTTTCAATGGCTGTTGGAGTATGGATGTACTGTTCTTGTATTCTGAAGTAGTTAACGAATCTAGAAAGCACTGATAGGCCGTCTGGTGCCTATGGAGAAAGAAGTCCTCAGGTTTTGGGGCTGTACAGTGAGGCCGTCTTATAGCAGCGCGTCCAGCTCTACCAAGGCAGTCCTCTGGTTCTTTTCTCTAAGCTACAGTGGAAATGGCCTAATGGTTAAAACCGTGGTACACATAACACCGGTTGTGCTAAACAAGTTCCTCGTGTCCCAGTATCCAATGGTTTTTCATCCTATTTTGTATCAGTCAGCAGAGTATAGTTAAAACTTGTCTTGATGTTGCATTCTTGCAAATGCCTTCAACTCTTACCTGAGAAAACATGGGAAAATGGTCAGCCAGACCCTTTCCGTTTTTCCTTTGCTTTTCTAAACCTCGGTGAAGCCACTGTTTCAGTTGTATAAAATTTTTTTGCCACATGCTTATGGCCCAGTCGGATTAATACCCTTTTTTCTCACTGAGAGAGGAACACGTACTGCCTGTCATAACAGCATTGTAATGCCAGTGTCTCAGTAAGTAACAGAACCCTGGTGGTGGTAATTGGGTGTTTTTTGCCCTGGAGAATTCAGATTCCCTTCTATACCTTCTATTCTGCCCAGAAGAGGGGGGAATCACCAGTGTTATAAAATTAGAAGATTGTTTTGCCGGTTTTAGACTGAATATTTGAACACTGCAGCATTACTAGCCACCAGTGTTAAAGGACAGATGAGGGGAAACATTTGTTTTTAGCAGTAATTCCATGCTTCATCTTTTTTAAGTAATTTGTTCCAAATGAAGCCATTTATTGACTTGATGCTCACAAATATCATTTGAAGAAATAAGACGAATTGGGGTTAGATGATAAATTCTCGGGAATCTGGGTGATTTGGAAGATTTCATTTGGTTTTGCATTACAGCTAGTTGCTCTCAGTGAAGGTAAATTTCTGGTGAAATAACTCAGGTTTAACTGGCTGTGTGCCCAGAATCACTGTTCCTTTATACATGTATCTTCTCCTTAAATTCATTACTTTCAAATGATGTTCAAAGCATTGACTATTTTCAAAGAGACTACATTCAAAGAGGACCAAGACTACAGTGAAATTAAAGCTATTTGCTGGTCAGGCATGGTGGCTCATACCTGTAATCCCAGCACTTTGGGAGGCTGAGGCAGGTGGATCACCTGAGGTCAGAAGTTCGAGACTAACCTGATCAACACAGTGGAACCCTGTCTCTACTAAAAATACAAAAGTTAGCTAGGCATGGTGGCAGGCACCTGTAATGCCAGCTACTCCGGAGGCTGAGGCAGGAGAATTGCTTGAACCCGGTAGGTGGAGGTTGCAGTGAGTTCCCAATTGCGCCATTGCACTCCAGCCTGGGCAACGCAGCCTGGGCAACGAGTGAAACACTGTTTCAAAACAACAGCAACAAGAACAACAACAACAAACTATTTGCTGACTTTTGTTTTTCATTTAGTTTTTGAAAAGACTATTGGCAAAAAGTACAGAGTTATCTTCAGCAGTTACTTCATAACTTAGATTGCTACCAAGAGTGACAGGAGATCTTGTCTTGAAAATCAGTATTAGACAGATGCCAACAAGGAGGCCCACTGTGACTTCAGGTAACCTATTTGAGGAGACAGACCTAATGACCTATTATGCAATTTCTGTCCTCATGTCTTTTCCTCCAACACACAAGCATTGGTGAAACATTTCAGACACCTCAGGCAGCACTTATGGTTTCTAATTGTGAGAACTACCCTTCCATCAAACCAAAAAGGCAAGGGTGGGAGCCCCAGCTACTTACTTAAACATGTTTTTACTACAAATTTGCCTAGAAAAGGTGAAATGTTTTGTTATAAAACTGTATTAGGCATGACCTAAGTATTAGGTGTATGATCTGTCTAGTATGTTCCATGAGAAAGATTTCTTATTAGTGCTTTAAGCTCCAGAGTAAACATTCATTTAAAATGGAGTTCACTGGGCAGGTTTCCCCTTTAATCTAGCTAGAAATACTCTTTATCAGAGATTTAAGGCGCCGTTTTGCTAACTGGTAAATAAAACCAAATGTAAATATGTAAGAATGTTTATATGTTGCACATAATTTTTTGGTATAAAATAAATGTAGAAGTTTCCTGGGGAAGTTGTGCTCCCATTATTCTTAAACTGCAGGGTTGCATTCCAAAAAAGAAGCTGAAACGAGGTCTTTTTAGACTCGGTAGGAGCCTTATATTCTTGAAGTCAATACTGTAACCTCATTTCTAAGGTATACAGGGTTGATTCTTTTTCTCTTAAATCATACGTAACTTGCAGAAGATTCAGAGTCCTCAGACCTCTAGATCTTGGAATTCCTGTGGGTTTATGATGTATGTGATTGTCAAGAATTAATGACAAAATGTGTCACTGCCTACTGTTCTGTGAACACTCAGAATGTATTAATGAGCTGTTTTTCCATAGTTTTACTTTAGCTTACCTTGAATACTCCATGTATAATCCTCTAAAAAGGTAGCATCAGCAAGAAAGATGAATCCGTTGGAAATACAGCTGAGCTATCCTTCATGGACTAGAACAAGTGTGTTCTGTGCTGGAGCTTAAGACCTGTGGAAAGGGACACTGCCCCCACCGGGCGCAATGGCTCACGCCTGTAATCTCAGCACTTTGGGAGGCAGAGGTGGGCGGACCACGAGGTCAGGAGTTCAAGACCAGCCTGGCCAACATGGTAAAACCTCGTCTCTACTAAAAATACAAAAAAATTAGCCAGCATTGTGGTGTGTGCCTGTAATCCCAGCTATTCAGGAGGCTGAGGCAGGAGAATTGCTTGAACTCAGGTGGAGGACGTTGCAGTGAGCCATGATCACGCCACTGCACTGCAGTCTGGGCAAGAGAAGAAGACTCCATCTCAAAAAAAAAAAGAAAGAAAGAAAGAAAGAAAGAAAGAAAGAAAGAAAGAAAGAAAGAATTGACTGCCCATAATTTGTAAACCATTTAAATGTGTCTACTAAATTTAATTTTTAAAAATGTTTGTCAACTAAGTTTTATTCATTATACTTTGACATACTGGAACACTAAACTTGATTCCTTTGAAAAACTAAAGGGAAGTTGATAAAAAACAAAGAAGCCCTAGATCTTAATTGGAACTGACTACATTCTCATTTTTTAAAAATGGACTGACAATGCCTAATAAAACCAGGCGAAATTATCTTTATTCTTTCCTTCATGGAGCTTGCACAGGAAAGGTAAAAAGGAGGGTCCATGTGGAAACAGGGGGCTCAACCACAAGAGAGGGGGAAATCAAGTTCTATAGCAAAAACCATATTGAAGGCCGGGCACAGTGGCTTATGCCTGTAATCCCAGCACTTGGGGAGGGTGAGACAAGCGGATCACCTGAGGTCAGGAGTTCCAGACCAGCCTGGCCAACATGGCAAAACCCCATCTCTACTAAAAATGTAAAAAAAAAAATTAGCTGGGCGTGATGGCAGGTGCCTGTAGTTCCAACTACTTGGGAGGCTGAGGAAGGAGAATTGCTTGAACCCTGGATGTGGAGGTTGCAGTGAGCCAAGATTGTGCCACTGCACTCCAGCCTGGGTGATGGAGCAAGACTGTCTCAAGAAAACAAAACAAAACAAAAAAGACTCTATCGGTTCATTGTATTCCAACTGACCGGACACCAAAAGGAATATTTTTTCAAAGCATATACTTCAAATCAGAACTGATGCACCATCCTTGCCTTACTGGAGCCCACAAAGAGAGGGAGGAGAGATTCCTTAAGGAAAGACTGTGCTCTGGGAGGGGGTAGGTGGCATCATTTCAGGGTATAAAGCCATGGAATGCTGATTTGTAGGCAGAGTTGTTTAAAGAGGTCTTGTCACACTCAGTGGCATCCATTATGATAAAGCCAATGGGCTTTTACACTCATCTGTCCATTTCTGTCAAGACCCTATGGCTGAGGTCAGAACGATGTCCTGGGAGAACCAGTTACCTCTAACCTTCCAGTTCAGACACTGCCAGCTTAACTACGTGGAAACTGGCTCACAGACCCTGCTAAGTGCTGCAGCATGACAGCGTTTCTATGAATTTGTTGGTACATGTGGGACTTTAGCTCATCTGAGGAGTTGAACAGCAGCTGTGAAAGTCTTCTACTCACTCCCTGTCGAGGCTGGCCCGGTTTGCTACACAAACAAGGCGGCCCTAGGACCATGGGGCTATTCCTGCAGATGCCCTCTGGAACCAGCTGCTCTGAACATGGTGGGGGTGTTGGAGCAGCAGTTTCTCCACAGTCCACACATAGTTAAGGCTCTGAAAACAGCGCGACGCACAGAAATGATTTCAGATGCTTTTCAGTAGCCACTTTCATGCCAACTCTTTATTTCCATACTAGAAAATCTTTTATTTCCACCTCTAGTGTTCCCTGCTAGCACAGATCACCATCAAACCCAGGCCAGAAACGTTCTGGTCTGCCATGAACAGTCCAAGAGGCACTTGTTCTGCTGCTGTGGAAGTCACCCTGACTCGGGGAGGAAGGGACACGCAGGTGGTGTCAGTCTTGCTCAAGTAAACGGGCTGTTTTCCAAACACTGTGACTTGGCTACTGAGTGGGGATACCTGGTTTCATTGGCAATCTTCCAGTATCTCTCTCGCAAAAGGAACGCTGCACTTTTTGGTTGTCTCTGCTGAGTGAAGACCCCCTTTTTACTCCCCAGCACTCTCACGGGTGCTATTAAAAAAACAAAACAAAACAAAACAAAACAAAAAAAACAAGACACAAAGACACAAAGCGATCCAGATGACTTCTGATAGGTCAAGTTAGAACCACACTGGACCACAGTGAACATCAGAGGTGGATCCTGGGATTCAAGGCAAGAGAATATAAGAGTCAGAACTGGCAGAATTGTAAATATTAGATAAAAATAAAGATCCACTTGATGGTGACCAAAATATCTGTCCTTGCAGGAGGCTAGAGTGACTGCAGGACTCACTGAGGTAAAGACAGCCAGGGAACGATGTAACCCAGAATAAAAAAGGAGGTTTTAAAAAAAGCCTTAATGAGTAACTGCTTTATTTGTAAACGTAATTTGATATTCGCTTTACATTACTTTTCCACCTCTATCTGCTGGTACAGCCTTAAGGCTGAACTACACTATAGGTAAAAATACGTCTTTGGGCCAGTTGTAGTGGTTCGTACCTGTCATCCCAGCATTTTGGGAAGCGGAGGTGGGTGGACTGCTTGAGCCCAGGAGTTCAAGACCAGCCTGGGTAACACATCAAGACCCCATCTCTACAAAAAATACAAAAATTAGCCAAGCCTGGTGGTACACATCTGTGTTCCCAGCTACTTGGGAGGCTGAGGTGGGAGGACTGCTTGAGCCCCAGAGGTCGAAGCTGCAGTGAGCTGTGTTTACACCACTGCATTCCAGCCTGGGTGACACAGCGAGACCCTGTCATGAATGAATTAATGAATGAATGAATAATGAAATTAAACTAAACCAGGCTGGTTTAGTTTTAAAAATAAATAAATAAAATAACAAATAAATAAATAAATAAATAAATAATTCAGAGCTGGGGTTGGGTACAGTGGCTTATGCCTGTAATCCCAGCAGGAGTTCAAGACCAGCCTGACCAACATGGTGAAACCTCATCCCTACTAAAAATACAAAATTCGATAGGTGTAGTGGCGTACGCCTGTAATCCCAGCTATTTGAGAGGTTGAGGCAGGAGAACTGCTTGAACCTGGGAGGCGGAGGCAGCACTGAGCCAAGATCATGCCACTGAACTCCAACCTGGGTGACAAGAGTGAAACTCTGTCTCAAAGAAAAAATAATTCAGAGTTGTTTACCTTTTCAAAGAGGATGAGCAAGCGAGCATATCCACGAGCCACTGCCCCCTACTTGACTATAGTTTGCAGAAGTGGCATTCTGTAAGCATGATAAATTTAAGGGAGAAAACAGAACAGCACAGTCCACTGTGGGTGGCTATTCCCTGTGTGTCAACGGGAGTTCCAGGAGCTGTGACAAACGAGTGTGAGCTGGCTGGAGAGGGTACGAGGGGCTGGCTGGGGTTCAGCAATCCACATGAAAAAAAAAAAAAAACAACCACAAGATAAAACAACATATCTTTGTTGAGGAGGGCAAAAAATGACATGGATAAAAAAGTGAGAAAAGGCCAGGCATGGTGGCTCACGCTTGTAATCCCAGGATTTTGGGAGGCCGAAGCGGGCAGATCACTTGAGGTGAGGAGTTCGAAACCAGCCTGGCCAACATGGCGAAATCCCGCCTCTACAAAAATACAAAATTAGCTGGGCACAGTGGTGGGTGCCTGTAATCCCAGCTACTTGGGAGGCTGAGGCAAAAGAATTGCTTGAGCCCAGGAGGTGGAGGTTGCAGTGAGCTGAGATCATGCCATTGCACTCCAGCCTGGGTGACAGAGACTCCATCTCAAAAAAAGCAAAACAAAAGGACAAAGTGAGTGATTAAACATGGCTCTAAGATCTCACCCATGCCCTAAGTAGGTATTATTTAGCACATGCTGTGTCAGATATTGCAGAGTACATGGGAAGCAACAATAAATAGGACTCCTTCTCTCTCCTGATCCCACAGTCCGATCTAAGATCAAGCCAAAGAAATAATGACAGTGCCTGGTGAGAACACTGGGAGAGCCAGGTTCGGGCTGCAACTGATTAAAACTAAAAAATTAAAACACACCAAATTATCTTGTTTGGTCGTCTCTTAGAAATGGGTGAATTCCTTTTTGAGATTAAGACGTATTGTTTCCCAGATTTGACCCATTATCTTAGTAAACAAAACAGGGACTAAAAGAGGCAGGAGTTAATACACAGAAATACAAGGTACAATCCCTCTGCCCTGAAAGCACTTAACCCAGCTGGAGAAAGAAGACAAATACATGCAAATTTTCACAACAAAAGATCTGAGTGACAGATGTAGTGATCATCTGCCTCAAAGAAAGACACAGCTCATTGCTGAAAGGGGGGCTGAATCGTGTGGACGCTGAAAGACTACAGAACTTCGAGGAGATCAAACAACTGCAATGACCACCCCTGGGGCTGCAGATCCATCTTTCCAATCAGCTCAGTAAGTATTTATTGCTTTAAAGACCTTCTGGAGTGAAAACATGAAGAAGCCACGACTCCTGCAGCCATGTGTTGGGGGAAGCAGAACAATTACCCACTCTCCCTGAGCCTCAGTTTCCTCATCTGTGAAACAGGAACGATAACAGTACTTACTATCTTATGAGAGGATGAAGAGGGATGAAAATCTTCCCAGAGGCCGCTGCTACCATTTATTGCTTGCTTTCCATGTGGAAGTACATTGAATCCTCAGATTTCACTGACACTGAGATAGTAATTAACTTGTCCACAGTTGCAAAGCTAGTAAATGGCAGAAAAGCTCCTGTTCTTGGCCATCTGCTTCTAGTGTACATGTGATAATGGATGGAAAATGTCATAATGCCATCTGTCCCAAAATAATTTCTCCATAAAATGACAGTCATTATTAGGGCAGCTCTAGTCAAGTTCTACTTCTTGTAATCCCAAACATTTACTCTAGACTCAGGAAGGGAGACTCCACAGAGATGACGCTTGCATTAGACCCTGATGACTTTTCAACTCAAAAGGGGATAGGAGGGGCCGGGCGCGGTGGTTCATGCCTGTAATCCCAGCACTTTGGGAGGCCGAGGTGGGTGGATCATGCAGTCAGGAGATCGAGACCATCCTGGCTAACACAGTGAAACTCTGTCTCAACTAAAAATACAAAAAATGAGTTGGGCGTGATGGCAGGCGCCTGTAGTCCCAGCTACTCGGGAGGCTGAGGCAGGAGAATGGCATGAACCTGGGAGGCGGAGCTTGCAGTGAGCCAAGATCTCGCCACTGCACTCCAGCCTGGGAGACAAAAAAAAAAAAAAAAGGATGGGAGGGACAGGGACAGACAGCCAGGGCAGGAACAACACAAGGACATGCCCATAGGAAAGAAACCTCCCAGAGTTTTAGGAAACAGCTAGAGAGGGGTGGGACATGGAGTGAAAAAATCATCTGGGACAAGATCAAAAAGGCTCTGACTATCAAGATGCTGGGTGTAATTCGGTCAGTACAGGAGAGCAACCAAGGAAGAGGGGCATGCTCTGGCTGGTGCTGGCAGCGATTCTGGAAGACCCACAAAAAAATGGAGGCAGACAGTGAGAAACACACTGTAACACCCCTGGGTGAGCGAGAATGAGGTTATAAAGTTGGCCAGCAGCAACAGGCATGCCAGTAAGCATCTAAACACGTGAAATTCTTCCCGTCACCCTCAGGTAAAGTTAATAGGATATGCGTAAATTGTGTGCGGGGAGGAGGAGTGAAGGAACAGACAGAGTCAAGGTTAGGGTGTTTACAAAAATATATATTATTTCAAATGAAATTTGAGTTTGTAGTACTTTTATAACTCTGAAGAGGTTTCTGTCAAAAAGTGTGTCTAGTTTGAGGTCTAATTTGGTCTAGAACTAAAAGAAAAAAACCAGCACTAGCTTTATTTGCAAGGAGTTACATGAAACCATGGAGTAGATATTATGCTCCAGAGACCAACTGTGGAGCGAGTGAACCAGGACAGAACACCATAAAGCGCCTCCATTTAAGGGGCCAGAAGCCAGACGCGGTGGCTCACATCTGTAATCCCAACACTTTGGGAGGCTAAAGTAGGAGGATCACTTGAGGCTACGAGTTCAAAAACAGCCTGGGCAACAAACTGAGACTCTGTCTCTACAAAAAAATAAAAAATAAAACAATTAGCCAAGCATGGTGGCACACACCTGTAGTCCTCCTAGCCACTGGGGAGGCTGAGGCAAGATTGCTTGAGCCCAGGAGTCTGAGGCTGCAGTGAGCCATGATCACACCACTGCACTCCAGCCTGGGCAATACAGCAAGAAAAATAGATTGACAGTGTCAATGTAGAAGTCACTGGATTTGCTAACCAAGAAGTCATTGGTGGCCTGTGCAGTTCAGTGGAATGACACCTGTGCTCTGGTGTCAGTGGAATGACAGTGGAAAGTTCAGTGGAATGACAACTGGTCTCGGGGGACTGAGGCATGATTGTGGAGCAAACAGCCTCTTGATAACACAGAAGTAAAAAAGCAACTGCTGCCTGAGGAGAGAGGGTCCGGAGGGAGACTGGAGAATGGCCACCGGCGGTGAAGACAAACACATGGAGAGGCTGAAACTCCAGGAGGGAAAGGGAAAGACCCTCAGAAACTGCTGCCCAAACTTCCAGCAAGACCAAGACAGTTCCACCAAGACCATGGTGAGGGGAAAGCAGCAGTCAGTCAGAAATGACTAGAAAGGAGATGAGTTCATTCCCAGTAGTTTTCTCAGCTCCCATCTGAGAGGTCTCCACATGAAGAGGGAGAAGAGGGATTGCAAGGACTAAAAGCTGCAGGGGATCTGGTAATGAGATGACCAGAAGTAAGATCAGCAATGACATTCACAACCGCTCCCTGAAAAACCCCAACTCGAGGTCGAACCACCAGGCAAGTTCCCTGTCCTACATCCAAGGAGCTGAGCACTGCTGTGGTCACAGCAGGCCCCCACACACTGCACACTCCAGTCTGGGGTATTGGGGGAGTTAAGGGGGTCAGGGTACAAACATTCCCCACTGGCTTCAGAACCAAGCCTTTTTTTTCCTTTTCTTTTTTGTTGAAATGGAGTCTTGCTCTGTCGCCCAGGCTGGAGTGCAGTGGTGTGATCTTGGCTCACTACAACCTCCACCTCCCAGGTTCAAGGGATTCTCCTGCCTCAGCCTCCTGAGCAGCTGCGATTAGAGGAACGCACCACCACGCCCAGCTAATTTTTTTTTTTTCTCAGTACAGACAGGGTTTCACCATGTTGGTCAGGATAGTCTCTATCTCCTGACCTTGTGATCCACCACCGTGGCCTCCCAAAGTGCTGGGATTATAGGCATGAGCCACTGCGCCCAGCCTAACCAAGCCTCTTTCATTGTGTCTACTTTCTCCCCTTGCTTCTCAACTCCCCACACCCTAGCTCTTGCCCAAGTGATCACCAAAACTGTTCTTGCTTCAAGGGCCTGGTGTCCTCCACACATAGTGGCTGCTCCTCGGTCCTACTCCATCCTGTTGGTGACATGTGACACTGCTGATCATTCCCTCCTTGAAACTGCCTGCCCTCAGGGCTTCCATGACACCTTTCTCAATTCTTTTCTGATCCTTCCAACTCTCCCTTCTTCATCTCTTTCTGGATTTTCTCTTCTCCCACAAGGCTCTGGCACGCTCATGGTGCTGTCTTTCATCCTCTGACCCTCCTACTGACGTCCTCACCCAGGTCTCACAATCTCAGTACCACTACAGGCTGTAACCAAGAAGTCCGTGCTTTCTGGAGACAGAGAGAGGAGAAGGACCAGAGAGTAGCAGACCAGAGGTGGGGACGGGCAGTGGGGTGAGAGAGGTGGGGGGAAGTTTGCATGGTTAATGGGTATGAAAAAATAGAAAGAATGAATAAGATCTAGTATTTGATAGCCCAACAGGGGGACTATGGTCAACAATAATTTAATTATACATTTAAAAACAACTACAAGAGTATAAATGGATGTTTATCAGAAAAGGATAAATGCTTGAGGTGATGGCTACCCCATTTACCCTACTGCGATTATTGCACATTGTATGTCTATTGAAATATCCCGGCCGGGCGCGGTGGCTCAAGCCTGTAATCCCAGCACTTTGGGAGGCCGAGACGGGTGGATCACGAGGTCAGGAGATCGAGACCATCCTGGCTAACACGGTGAAACCCCGTCTCTACTAAAAAAAAAATACAAAAAACTAGCCGGGCGAGGTGGCGGCACCTGTAGTCCCAGCTACTTGGGAGGCTGAGGCAGGAGAATGGCGTAAACCCAGGAGGCGGAGCTTGCAGTGAGCTGAGACCTGGCCACTGCACTCCAGACTGGGCGGCAGAGCGTGACTCCATCTCAAAAAAAAAAAAAAAAAAAAGAAATATCCCATATACCGGCTTGGCGCAGTGGCTCACACCTGTAATCCCAGCACTTTGGGAGGCCGAGGCAGGAGGCTCACGAGGTCAGGAGTTCAAGACCAGCCTGGCCAACATGGTGAAAGCCCGTCTCTACTAAAAATACAAAAAATTAGCTGGGCGCAGTGGCCAGCACCTGTAATCCCAGCTATTCGGGAGGCTGAGGCAGGAGAATCGCTTGAACTTGGAAGGCAGAGGTTACAGTGAGCCAAGATTGTGCCACTGCATCCAGCCTGGGTGACAGAGTGAGAATCCATCTCAAAAAAAAAAGATATTCCTCCCCTCCTCACCATTTCTACAGCCCACTCCAACCTCTTGGTTAGAGGACAATGACCTTCATCTTCAGTGGGCTGCCACCTTTTCAATCTATCTACACTCATACAAATAAAGTCTCTTTTAAAAGATAGAAACATGGTCATCTCATTATCCTGCTTGTAATCCTCCCACTGTCCTCACAGGTTGTGGTCTGAACTTGAATTTCCTTAGTTCAGCCCCCAGAACCCTCTGAAATCTGGTCGTTGTCAGTCTCTATAGCTTTGTATGGCCCTACTTTGCACTCACATCCCAACTGACCCAAACTGCAAACACCCTACAGAAAAGCACGAGGCTACTTCCTGATCTCAGGCCTTACTTGGCACATGGTGTTTGCTGACACTTCGGTGTCTCTGCACCGTGTCCCTACCATAGCATTTCCACTGTGTTCATCTTTGTGTCCCCAACAACCGAGACAAAGCTACCATGAGGTAAACGTAATCTGAAGCATATGTAAGAGAAAGAGCTAGGGAAGCCCCGACTTGCAGAAGTTCATGGGAGAGAAGGGGAAAACTCTGGGGAGATACGGGGCAGGACTCCATGCTCTGAAAGCAGCCAGGGTACCAGGACTCCAGACACTAAGGAAACCGACAACTCATCCATCGACTCTGAGCTTTGCTGGTCCCAGAGGAACACATTCCAAATATAGTGTCCACTCCCAAGAATAATCTGTGCCCAGAAGAGTCCCTTTTAGGGATGCAAAGTTATTTACTACCCTACCTAAGCTGGGTCTTGAAGGCAAGTCCTCTTGCTCCATTCCTGGCAGACCTAATCCCAACCCTAAGACAGAGCTGTATACCTTAGCGAGGAGATGTCAGCATGAGAGCTGGGGCTACAAGCCAGGCTGCAGTTCTTTGAGAAACAGATGCCTGAAGAAAAAGCTAAAATGATTCAAGAGTCAAATGCTTCAGAGGAAGTAACATGCTGTAGAAAAAAATGACACAGAGCCGGGCGCAGGGGCTCACACCTGTAATCCCAGCACTTAGGGAGGCCAAGGCGGGTGGATTTCCTGAGGTCAGGAGTTCAGGACTAGCCCTGGCCAACATGGTGAAACCTCGTCTCTACTAAAAAATACAAAAATTAGCCAGGCATGGTGGCAGGCGCCTGTAATCCCAGCTACTCAGGAGGCTGAGACAGGAAAATCGGTTAAACACGGGAGGCAGAGGTGGCAGTGAGCCGATATCATGCCATTGCACTCCAGCCTGGGTGATAAGAGTGAAACTCCGTCTCAAAAAAAAAGAAAGAAAGAAAGAAAGAAAAAATGACACGGAACATCGTATCACCGTGACTTGCAGTTGAGTCCCAACACTATTGTTTTGCTGAATAAGGTTATAAAGTCAAACAAAACATCATTCCTACCCTACCCGCAAGGTCTCTGGTAGTGGAGGTATGTAAGCACGTTAATAGAGCCCCAGCTTGCACTAATAGAATCAGACTTGTTAAGGGCTGTTATCTTGAATCTCCTCTCCCTGAGAGAATGGCAGAAAAATTCTGTTGAGGATATTCAAACACCAGGATTAAAGATGCTTCAGCAGTTCCTGTTGTAAGTGTAATGTCTTAAGCTGCAACAGCTAGCACACGATGGTCCAGGTCTTCATGACTTTGGTCAAGCAGCCCCCTGGGTCATGGGACACTGAGGCTGTTTGAATTGCAAGAGCTGCAAGTTCCTAGAGGAGGAGCCAGGCCCAGCCGCAGTGAAGAAGCCTGCCGCTCCCTCTACTGGCTGTTGGACAACAACACTGCCTGTAGCGTTTGCTCTTGGCGGAGTCACAGAACCAAGCAATTAATGAAAGGGTTGAGGTTAAAAGGTTTAGAAAGCCTTTTAAAAAGATTTTTAAAAATCTTCAATTTTAGGATCACTAGTGGAAAAAAGGGAGTTAAAATTAATTTTAACTAATCCTTCTTTAATATTAAAATCTGTTTTAAATTTATATAGATGATGGCCAATCATGAATCGGCTTGCAAGACAATGCCTATTTGTAGGTTTTTTTTGAACAATATTTGTCCATATTTATAGTGGAAAAGATGTTGGGCTTAGGAAGCAATACATCAGCCCACACAAAGAGCTGAAAAGAGGCCTTACAAATCAACTGTTAGCACTGCTGCTATAGGAGAAGATTGAGAAAGCCCACAAAAGCCTTTCTATCTCCACAGATTACAGTGAAAAATTTCCAGACAGCTGGGTGCGGTGACTCAAGCCTGTAATCCCAGTACTTTGGGAGGCTGAGGCGGAGGATCATCTGAGGTCACGAGTTTGAGATCAGCCTGGTCAACATGGCGAAACCCCATCTCTACTAAAAATACAAAAATTAGCTGGGTGTGGTGGTGTGTGCCTGTAATCCCAGCTACTCAGGAGGCTCAGGTGTGAGAACTGCTTGAACTTGGGAGGCACAAGTTGCAGTGAGCCAGGACCGTGCCACTGCACTCCAGTCTAGGCAATGGAGCGAGACTCCATCTTTAAAAAAAAAAAAAAAAATCTCCGGACAAAATATACAAAAATACACCTGAGGACTCTGAAAAGCAAACAAAAGCAGGTGGTCTGGGAGGGAAACAACACCTGAGAACCATTTTGGGGTAGAGGATGGATGTAAGTTTCATGGGGCTCTTTCCCTCTTTTCTCTCAGGGCCTCAATCCTGGTGCAGCTGTGGTGGCCCCACAGGCAGCTCCAACTCCAGGAGAAATCCAATCTTTCCGGCCAGGAGACTGAGAAAGGCTTGGAGACCCAGGAGGAGGGCAGTCCCCCAGGCGGGGACTAGCAGCAGGAAGGGAGCCCTTGCTGTCCAGAGTGCCTAAGAGTCCTTCTTCCTTTTCTACTTTCTCTGCTCTGCTCCAAGGACAGCTCTAGTAACAACTACACACAGGCAGGCAGGTAAACCTTTGAGAGAAACTTGGAGCCTGTGGCTAGAGGACCAAAAAGGGGGTCTCATGTGGGCCAGAGAGTAGGAGTGAGGGAGTCCCAGAGAGGAGAGCTAGAGAAGGGGACTCCAAATTTGAATTTCAATCAACACAAATCCTAGGTTCATCTGAGCTATTTACATGCAGAACAGCACCAAAACAGCAAGCATGGAACAGACCCAGCACAGCAAAGACCCCGGGTGAGAAGGGAGCGAGTTACACCACCAGTCCAGCTCCATATGCAAAGACCCAGAGTGGGTTTCAAAACAAAATGACACTGAAATCCTTGCCCCAGAAGGCAAGACCAACTTGAAGTCTGAAGCTAATTGGGTTAACAGCCTCCTAAAACACAAACAAGAGGCTTTTAACAGGACCCAGAGTCCAAACAATATAATACTCAAATGCCCAGGATACAATCTACAATTACCCAGACCAGGAAAATACGACTCATTCTCCAGGGAAAAGATAATCAACAGGTGCCAAGCCCATGATGACCCAGATGTTAAAGTTATCAAGAATTTAGCTACTATAACAACGGGGGGTAAAAGTAGATATTCCTGAAATGAATGGAATAATACAAGTTCTCAGGAAAGAACAGAAAGTGTAAAAAATAACCAAATGGAAACTTTAGAACTGAAAAATACCTGAAATGAAAAATTCACTGGTAGGCTTGATAATGGAAGATGCCAGAACAATCTCTGCATATATAGACAGATCAACAGAAATTATCCCATTAGACTCTGAAGCTACAGTGAGCCTGATAGCACAACTGCACTTCAGCTTGGGCAACAGAGTGAAACCCTGTCTCTATTAAAAAAAGAGACAGGAGGCCGGGCGCGGGGGCTCACGCCTGTAATCCCAACACTTTGGGTGGCCGAGGCAGGTGGATCACGAGGTCAGCAGATCGAGACCATCCTGGCTAACACAGTGAAACCCCGTCTCTACTGAAAAAAAAAAAAAAAAAAAATAGCTGGGCGTGGTGGTGGGCACCTAGAGTCCCAGCTACTTGGGAGGCTGAGGTAGGAGAATGGTGTGAACCCGGGTGGCAGAGCTTACAATGAGCTGAGATCATGCCATGGCACTCCAGCCTGGGTGATAGAGCGAGACTCTGTCTCAAAAAGAAAAAAAAAAAGAGAGAGACAGGAAAAAAAAAAAGAGAGAAATTAATTATTCCATTTGAACTACAAATTGTTTTAGAAAGAAATAGAGCCTCAGAGACCTGTACAGCAGCATCAGAGGTCTACCAGTTGTGTTTCTATAGTTCAAGAAAAGGAGGATAAAGAGATTGAGATTGGGACAGAAAAAATATTTCAAGAATAGTTGAAAACTCCATAAATTTAGTAAGACACATAAATTTACATAATCAAGGAGCTCAGTAAAGATAAACTGTGGGAAAAAAGCTGAAATATATCATTATCAAATTATTGAGGACCAAAGACTTGAATAATCTTTTTTAAAATTTAATTTTATTAAAAAAATTTTTTTTAGGCTAATGAAGTGAAGCAGTGGGAGTAAAGACGGGATTTAAAAAATCTTAAAAGCAGCCACAGGAAAAGGACACATTAGGCTTAGGGTGATAGCAGATTTTTTAAAAGTTTTTTTTAAATTAATTATTTTTTAGAAAATAGAGATGGGGTCTCGCTATGCTGCCCAGACTGGTCTTAAACTCCTGGCCTCAAGTGATCCTCCTGCCTTGGCCTCCCAAAGTGCTGGGATGACAGCAATGATCCACTGCACCTAGCCTGATCATAGACTACTAATCAGAAACTGAAACAGCCAGAAGTCACTGAAATGACATCTTTAAAGTTCTGAAGGAAAAGTCCAATCAACCCAGTGAAATTATCCTTCAGGAATGAAAGAAAATAATAACATTCTCAGCTAAATGAAAATAAGAGAATTTGTACCCAGCAGACCTATTCTCAGAAAAGTGCCAAAGGAAATTCTTCTGGGTGAAGTAAATGTAAAAAGGACACAGGGAACTTCAAGACTAGAGAGCAAAAAAAAAAAAAAAAACGATGACACTGGGTAGACATAAAAGACTATTTCTGTTCTCTTAAGTTCTTTAAAATATGTAAGAATACAGAAAGTAAATGTTAAAACACTACTAATAGGCCAGGCGCGGTGGCTCACACCTGTAATCCCAGCACTTTGGGAGGCCGAGGCGGGCGCATCACGAGGTCAGGAGATCGAGACCATCCTGGCTAACATGGTGAAACCCCATTTCTACTAAAAATACAAAATATTAGCCTGGCATGGTGGCGGGCGCGTGTAGTTCCAGCTACTCGGGAGGCTGAGGCAAGTGAATAGCATGAACCTGAGAGGCAGAGCTTGCAGTGAGCTGAGATCGTGGCACTGCACTGCAGCCTGGGTGACAGAGCCAGACTCTGTCTCAAAAAAAACAAAAACAAACAAAAAAAACCACACTAATAATATGTAGATTATATGTTTCAATGTATGTAGATTATATGTTATAAATACAACAACCATAACACAAAAAGAAGATAAAGAGACCTGTATACACTTACTAACTGGTCAAATACTAACTCTGGACTATAAATGGTCACGCATGCACATTATTATCCTTACAGTAACTACTAAAAATAAAAATAAACAAAAAGATACAGCCAAGAGACTACAAATCTTTATAGATTTATAGATACAGAAAAAGCAAGTGACAACATTCAATATCCAATCTCAGCAATTTGAACTTTGTAAACCTGTTAAAGGACATCCATGGAAAATGTAAACTAGCATCATACTTAATGGTGAAGAACTGTTTCCCTTGAGATCCAGGACAAGATGAGGATGTCTGCTCTCACCACTCCTACTCAGCATCGTCCTGTAGGCCTCAGCTGGGGCAATGAAATAAGAAAAAGAAACGGCATACAGATGAGAAAGAAAGAAAACTCTGTTTGCAAATACCATAACTGTCGGCATAGAAAATCCTAAAGAATAAAAGTTTCTGGAATTAGTAAGTGGATTTAGCAAGGCTGGAGGGCATAAGATCAATATAAAGTCAGCTGTATTTCTGTATCAGCAATCAACAACTGGAAATAAGCACCATTTACAATAGCACCCAAAATTATAAAATAGGTATACATCTAAAAAAAATTGTGCAGAGTGGGGCACGGTGGCTCACGCCTGTAATCCCAGCACTTTGGGAGACCGAGGCGGGCTGATCACGAGGTCAGGAGATTGAGACCATCCTGGCTAACACGGTGAAACCCCGTCTCTACTAAAAGATACAAAAAATTAGCCGGGCATGGTGGCAGACGCCTGTAGTCCCAGCTACTCGGGAGGCTGAGGCAGGAGAATGGCGTGAGCCTGGGAGGCGGAGCTTGCAGTGAACCGAGATCGCGCCACTGCACTCCAGCCTGGGTGACAGAGCAAGACTCCATCTCAAAAAAAAAAAAAAACAAAAAAAATGTGTGCAGAACCGGCCAGGTGCGGTGGCTCACGCCTGTAATCCTAGCACTTCGGGAGGCCAAGGCAAGCAGATCACAAGGTCAAGAGATCGAGACCACAGTGGAACACTGTCTCTACTAAAAATACAAAAAATTAGCCGGGTGCAGTGGCGGTTGCCTGTAGTCCCAGCTACTCGTGAGGCTGAGGCAGGAGAATGGCGTGAAGCCGGGAGGCGGAGGTTGCAGTGAGCAGAGATCCTGCCACTGCACTCCAGCCTGGGCGACAGAGAGAGATTCCGTCTCAAAAACAAAAACAAACAAACAAAAATCTCAATGGCATTTTTCTCATAAATAGGAAAATCCATCCTAAAATTCATATGAAATCCGAGGAGACCCCAAATAGCTAAAACAATTTTGAAAAAGAATAAAATCTGAGTAGTCAAACTTCCTGATTTCAAAACTTCTTGTAAAGCTATAGCAATCAAAATAGTGTAGTATTAGCAGAGAAACAGATATACAGACCAACAGAGTAGAGAACCCAGAAAGAAAACACTTGCATGTATGGTCAAATGATTTTGACAAGGAGACCAAGACCCATTCAATAAAGAAGAAATCATCTTTTCAGCAAATGGTACTAGAAAAACTGGATATCCACATGCAAAGGAAGAAGGTGGATTCTTACCTTATAGTACATACAAAAATGAACTGAAAATGGATCAATATTTGCAGTGATAAATATGCTAATTACCTTAATTTGAGCATTAAACGTTATATACATATCAAAACATGACTTTATACACCAGAAATATGCACAAATTATTACGTCAATTAATTTTTTTTTTGAGACGAGTCTCGCTGTTGCCCAGACTGCAGTGCAGTGGCAAGATCTTAGCTCACTGCAACCTCCGCCTCCCAAGTTCAAGCGATTCTCCTGCCTCAGCCTCACAAGTTGCTGGGATTACAGGCATGTGCCACCACGCCCAGCTAATTTTGTATTTTTAGTAGAGATGGGGCTTCTCCATGTTGGCCAGGATGGTCTTGAACTCCCTACCTCAGGTAATCCGCCCACCTCCACCTCCCAAAGTGCTGGGATTACAGGCATGAGCCACTGTGCCGACCTAAAATTTTTTTTTTTTTTTGAGACGGAGTCTCCCTCTGTCTCCCAGGCTGGAGTGCAGTGACCGGATCTCGGCTCACTGCAAGCTCCGCCTCCCAGGTTTACGCCATTCTCCTGCCTCAGCCTCCCCAGTAGCTGGGACTACAGGCACCCGACACCTCGCTCGGCTCGTTTTTTGTATTTTTTAGTAGAGACAGGGTTTCACTGTGTTAGCCAGGATGGTCTCGATCTCCTGACCTCGTGATCCGCCCGTCTTGGCCTCCCAAAGTGCTGGGATTACAGGCTTGAGCCACAGCACCTGGCCAAAATTTTTTAATTTAAAAAAATTTTTTTTAATTTTAAACAAAGGATCAAAGACTTAAACATAAGACAAACTATAAAGCTCTTAGAAAAAGTATAAGGAAAAAGCTTCATGACATTGAAATTTTTTTTTTTTGAGACAGAGTCTCATCCAGTTGCCTAGGCTGGAGTGCAGCGTCACAATCTTGGTTCACTGCAACCTCCGCATCCCGGGTTCAAGCGATTCTCCTGCCTCAGCCTCCCAAGTAGCTGGAACTACAGGCATGCGCTACCATACCCAGCTAATTTTTTTGTATTTTTAGTAGAGGCGGGGTTTCACTGTGTTAGCCAGGATGATCTCGATCTCCTGACCTAGTGATCCACCCACCTCGGCCTCCCAAAGTGCTGGGATCACAGGCGTGAGCCACCGCACCCAGCCTAATTTTTGTATTTTTAGTAGAGACGGGGCTCCTCCATGTTGGCCATGCTGGTCTTGACCTCAGGTGATCCGCGCCTCAGCCTCCCAAAGTGCTGGGATTAGGGCGTGAGCCACCCTGCCAGGGCATGACATTGAATTTGATAATGATTTCTTGGATCTCTGATACCAAATGCACAGGTAACAAAAGAAAAGAGACAAACTGGACTTCATTTAAAAACTTTATGCATCACAGGACTCACCAACATCACAGGACTCACCAACAGAGTAAAAAGACAACCCACAGAATGGGAGAAAATATTTGCAAATCATATATCTACCAAAGGATTAATATCCAGAATATATATAAAATTCCTAAAACCGAACAAAAAAACCTCATTCAAATATGTGAAAAGGATGAGGTATGGTGGCTCACACCTGTAATCCCTTTGGAAAGCTCAGGCAGGCAACCCAGGAGTTTGAGGCCACCCGGGTAACACAAAGAAACTCTGACTCTACAAAAAATACAAAAATTAAGTTGGCATGGTGGTGGCATGCCTGTAGTCCCAGCTACTCGGGAGGCTCACCTGCATCTGGGAAGGTCAAGGCTGCAGTGAGCCAAGATAGTACTACTGCACTTCAACCTAGGCATCAGACTGGGACCCTGTCTCACCAAAAAAAAAAAAAAAAAAAAAAAAGAGAGAGAGAAAATGACTGGAATAGATATTCTTCAAAGAAGACATACAAATAGCTAATAAGCACATAAAACCATGCTCGGCATCACTTATCATTACAGAAATGCAAAATAAAACCAGAATGAGAGACTACTTCACGTTTCATAGATGCCAGAGGAAGGGAGGGAAGAAGGAAGGAAATAAATTGGCAGGGATGTGGAGAAGTTGCAACTCTGGTGCACTGCTGATAGGAATGTAAAATGCTGTAGCCAATAGAAAAAAATAGTATGGTGGTTCCTCAAAAAAGTTAAAAACAAAACTACCATATGATGTATCAATTTCACTTCTGGGTACCCAAAGAACTGAAAGCAGGGCTCACAGAGATATTTGAACCCCCTATGCTCATAACAGCATTATTCACAACAGCCAAAAGATGGAAGCAAGTATATGTCAATGGATGTTAGAAAAACAAACTGTTGGCTGGGCGTGGTGGCTTACACCTGTAATCCCAGCACTTTGGGAGGCCAACGTGGATGGATCAATTGAGGTCAGGAGTTCCAAAACCAGCCTATCATGGTGAAACCCCATCTCTACTAAAAAACACAAAAAAAATTAGCCAGGCTTGGTGGTGCTTACCTGTAATCCTAGCTACTCAGGAGGCTGAGGCAGGAGAATCACTTGAACCTGGGATGGGGAGATTGCAGTGAGCTGAGATGGCGCCATTGCACTCCAGCCTGGGCAGCAGAGTGAAACTCCATCTCAAAAAAAAAAAAAGAAAGAAAGAAAAACAAAATGTGATTTACATATAACATGGAATATTATTCACCCTTACAAAGAAAAAAAATTTCTCATACATCTTTTTTTTCTGTTTTGTTTTTGTTTTTTTTTTTTTGAGACGAAGTCTTGCTCTTGTATCCCAGGCAGGAGTGCAGTGGTGCCATCTTGGCTCACTGCAACCTCCACTTCCCAGGTTCAAGCGATTCTCCTGCCTCAGCCTCCTGAGTAGCTGGGATTACAGGTGCCTGCCACCACAGCCAGCTAATTTTTTTTTTTGTATTTTTAGTACAGACCAGGTTTCACCATGTTGGACAGGCTGGTCTCAAACTCCTGACCTCAGGTGATCCATCCACCTCGGCCTCCCAAAGTGCTGGGATTACAGGCGTGAGCCACTGCACCTGGCCCTTTTTTTTGGGGATGGAGTTTTGCTCTTGTTGCCCAGCCTGGAGTGCAATGGCACGATCCCAGCTCACTGCAACCTCTGCCTCCCGGGTTCAAGCAATTCTCCTGCCTCAGCCTCCCGAGTAGCTGGGATTACAAGCATGCGCCACCACACCTGGCTAATTTTGTCAGGCAGGTCTCGAACTCCTGACCTCAAGTGATCCACCCACCTCGGCCTCTCAAAGTACTGGGATTATAGGTGTGAGCCACCGCGCCCAGGCAAAGACATTACGCTAAGTGATATAAGGACAAATACTGTATGATTCCATTTACATGCAATACTTAAGAGTAGTCAAATTCATGAAGACAGAAAATAGAATGGTGGTTGCCAGGGGCTAGGAGGAAGGGAGAACGGAGAATTTATTGATTACTGGGCACAGAGTTTCAGTTCTGCAAGATAAAATGTTCTGTGGATAGATGGCAGTGATTGTACAATGTGAATGTACTTAATGCCACTGAACTGCACACTTCAATTGTTAAAACGATTTTAAAAATTAAACATTCAAATATGATTTTTAAAAAAACACTGTATGGTTCCACTTGTATGAGGGAGTCAAACTCATAGAAACAAAAAGCAGAATGGTGGCTGCCAGGGACAGGAGGATGAGCAGTGCGGACTTGTTTAAGGGATACAGAATTTCAGTTTTGCAAACCGAAAAGGTCTGCATATTGGTTGCAACAATTGAACTGTACACTTAGAAATGGTTAAAATGGTAATTTTTTTGAGACAGAGTCTTGCTCTATCGCCCAGGCTGGAGTGCAATAGCGCGATCTTGGCTCACTGCAACCTCCCAGGTTTGAGCGATTCTCCTACCTCAGTCTCCCAAGTAGCTGGGATTAGAGGTAACCGCCACCGTGCTTGGCTAATTTTTTATTTTCAGTAGAGATGAGGTTTCATCATGTTGGTCAGGCTGGTCTTGAACTCCTGGCCTCAAGTGATCCGCCTGCCTCAGTCTCCCAAAGCACTGGGATTACAGCTGTGAGCTACCGCACCTGGCCTAAAATGGTAAATTTTGTTATGTGTGTTTATTTATATATTTTTTGAAATGGAGTTTCACTGTTGTTGCCCAGGCTGAAGTGCAATAGTGTGATCTCAGCTCACTGCAACCTCTGCCTTTCAGGTTTAAGTGATTCTCCTCCCAGTCTCCCAAGTAGCTGGGATTACAGGCATGTGCCACCACACCCACCTAATTTTGTATTTCTAGTAGAGACAGGGTTTCTCCATGTTAGGCAGGCTGGTCTTGAACTCCCAACCTCAGGTGACCCAGCTGCTTCGGGCTCCCAAAGTGCTGGAATTACAGGCATGAGTCACCGCACCCAGCCGTGTTATGTGTATTTTACTACAGTTTTTATAAAGTGTTATACATGAATACAGAAGATACACATGGAAGATTTGCACACACACACACGGAATTTGTTTTGTCTTCAGAGTTCTCTTGGAGAAGGAGTGGGAGAAGTGCATTTAGTTTGCTGATGGTACCACCTGTGTGCCTGATGTAACACCAAATGGTTCCCCCAAAAGAAAATTACTGATTATCCTAAGTGAAATGACAAAAGCTTTTGAAATTTATCAGCTCTAGAACTGAATCTAAAAAACGTGGGCTATTTTTCTTCTCCTGTAAACTACTGATATATGACGTTTTCCATTTTAATAGGTTGAACTCATTCCAAACCAAGAAAAGGAATTGGACACTACAGGAACTCACAGAATACGATCAAGCCACTTTTGCCTCAAGCAAACACAAACATCAAAGGACTTCATTGATCAACTTTATAAAAAAATACTTTAACTTGTAAACCCTACTTTTCATCCAATTTGGTCTGAATTCTGGGAGTGGGGGTGATGCGATAGGTCATACAAACTGGGACTCCAAGAAAAGATTTTTAAAACCCCATTAACTTTTGTTCCTTACTCGAGAAGGGTCCCTATGTCTAACTTTCAGTTGTTTCATCTACAATACTATCATCCTCCTTTAAATCCAAACCCAGCTGAATATCAATACACGGTTGCTACGAATGTAGCAACTATCATTTCACCATGTGTCACTCTCTTCCTACTTAAGAGATTTACTTACTTGGTCAACTTGTGGCTTTTCATTGCTGTGAGAAATTCTCTGACAGTCTCAGGACTCTGGTGTCTGCATGGTGATTTTGATAAGTATTTTAATGTCTGGGAAAAAAAAAAAAAGAAAAAAAGCCAAGCATAAGACAAAGAACCCTGAATGAGAAAAAAGGAAACGCAATGGCTATAATTAAAATTCTAAAATTTTGTTTTAAAAATCCTGCACAGGCCGGGCGCAGTGGCTCACACCTGTAATCCCAGCACTTTGGGAGGCCAAGGTGGCCAGATCACCTGAGGTCAGGAGTTCGAGACCAGCCTGACGAACATGGTGAAACGCCATCTCTACTAAAAATACAAAAAAAAAGCTGGGTGTGGTGGAAAAAAAGCTGGGTGTGACAATGCACGCCTGTAATCCCGGATACTACAGAGGCTGAGGCAGGAGAATCGCTTGAACCCAGGAGGCAGAGGTTGCAGTGAGCCGAGATCGCACCACAGCACTCCAGCCTAGGTGACAGAATGAGAGACTCTGTCTCAAAAAAAAAAAAAATTCTTGTATAAAACAAACAAAGAGGCATTCAGGAGAACCAATCTTCATGCAATATGAATTCCTGAAAGAGAAAATCAGTAGCTAGAACAGGAAGAATAAGTAATGAAATTTTAGAAGAAAACTTTTCTGATCTTAAAAAAAAAACTCAATCTGACAATTATGTTATATTTCAGACAATTTTTTAAAAGAGGGGGATCCCAAAGAATAAATTGCCATGAGTATACATGGATATATACTAATGAATAAATAAATGCGTAAGAAAAGACAACTTTTTCTCATGGAAGAATTCTAACTCATGTGAGCTGGGTGCAGTGGTGCACACCTGTAATTCCAGCACTATGGGAGGTCAAGGCAGGAAGATCACTTGAGCCCAGGAGTTTGAGACCAGACTGAAGTAACACAACAAAATCTTGTCTCTTAAAAAATATATATATACATATATATATAAAATACTAACTAATAAACATAGAAGGAATGAGAACAATTTTAAAATCACTCTCAGGCAACTGTACCATAGTCATAATTACTGCAGGAAAGATCCACCAATGAATGCTAAAATTGATGGTTAAAAGCTTAAGGAAGGGTAGGCTGTTTTCCTAGCCTCAAAGCATCTCCCACAAAATATTTTTTAATTACTGTGGTGGTTTTAACACATATACACAAATTCTTTGATATCCCTCCCTTTAAGAGGTGAAGCTTAATCTCCCCCTTCCCCTTGAATATGGGCTGAACTTGGTGAATCCTTTCTAACATAATATTGAAATGAAGAAACAGTAGCTTTACAGTGGAGAAACCGGGCAGATACCATCTTAACCAAATGACCAAAGTTAACAATATCAGCCATAAGAAACATCGACATCAGCCAGGCATGGTGGCTCATGCCTGTAATCCCAGTACTTTGGGAGGCAGAGGCAGGCAGATCACAAGGTCAGGACACCGAGACCATCCTGGCTAACATGGTGAAACCCCGTTTCTACTAAAAAAAATACAAAAAATTAGCTGGGCATGGTGGCGAGCACTTGTAGTCCCAGCTACTCGGGAAGCTGAGGCAGGAAAATGGCGTGAACCCAGGAGGTGAAGGTTGCAGTGAGCCGAAATTGCACCACTGCACTCCAGCCTGGGCAACAGAGTGAGACTCCATCCGCCCCCTCCCCAAAAAAAGAAACATCAATATCATGTACCCTGAGATACCATGACATGAGAAGGGGAGATCACCTCTGTGGTACTCTTCCTCAAAAGCCATAGGTTCTGGGTAGTCATAAGAAAATATCGGACAATCACAAATCAAGGGATGTTCTATAAAATACTTGACCAGCCCTTCACAAGTGTCAAGGAAGACAAAGGAAGAGTAAGGACACAGAACAAATGACATGATGGGGACATGTTAACTAAATACAAAATGGTATCCTCAACTGAACCCTGGAACCCAGAAGATAGCAGTGGGAAAACAGGGTATTCAAATAAAATTTTAGCTTAGTTTATTTAATAGTATGTACCACTGTTAATTTCTTGGTTTTGATCACTGTAACATGGTTATGTAAGATGTTAACATCAGAGAAAACTATGGGAAGCGTACATGAGAACTCCCAGCACTGTCTCTACAACTTTTATGTAAGAGAAAAATGGCTGGGTGCGGTGGCTCACACCTATAATTCGAGAACTTTGGGAGCCCAAGATCAGTGAATCACCTGAGGTCAGGAGTTCAATACCAGTCTGACCAACATGGAGAAACCCCTTCTCTACTAAAAATACAAAATTAGCCAGGCGAGGTCGTGCATGCCTGTAATCCCAGCTACTCAGGAGTCTGAGGCAGGACAATCGCTTAAACCTGGGAGGCAGAGGCTGTGGTGAGCCAAGATCACACCATTGCACTCCAGCCTGGGCAACAAGAGCGAGACTCCATCTCCAAAAAAAAATAAAAATGATTTCAAAATAAAGGTTTTATTTTTTTTTAATTGATTTGCAATGGTCTGATATTTTCTCATGATTACACAGGATTTGTGTCTTTTGAGGAAGAATACAGATATAATTTGGGAGGAATTATAATTACATATTTTGGGAGGAATCTGAAACTTTATAAAATAAACAATAGCCTTAAGAGTCTAAGTCCCCACCACTTTGGAAAGATGCAGTGATAAGATAGCTTGAGCCCAAGGGTTTGAGACCACCCTGGACAACAACAAAAATTAGCCAGGCATGACAGTGCTTGCCCATAGTCCCAGCTAATTGGGAAGCTGAGCTGGGAGCACCATTTGAGCCTAGGAGGTTGAAGCTGCAGTGAGCTGTGATCCCCTTTCAAGGAGAAGTGAGGGCAATATTTTACACTATTCCTTCTAATTTTGTAGCTGGCTAAACTCTACACTTGACCAAACTCCTCCCACTTATATAAACAGAATAAAAATCAGGTTACAGTAAAACTCTTCAGATCAGATAAAAGGCGATCTTGATTTCGGCAGCCAGTCATCAGCAGAATAAACCCCCCTCCCTCAGTGGTACTTTAGGTAGGTCTGCCAGAAGCCCAGGCTTACTTCATAGGTGATAGTGTTCAAGTTCTGTTGTCCAGAGCTGTGTTTATTCTTTCCACTTTCTTTACGCTGTTCTTTCAGATCAGTTAGTAAATGAAACACCTAGGAGGAGATACAAAAAAGATGTTTATGAACAAATTTGAGAAATATATCTATCCAAGGTCAGTGGTTTTGAAGGATAAACAGGAAAGTGTAGTACTTCCTTTTACCCGCCCATTACGCAGCTTCCAACTCTTGGATTTGAGCAAATATGAGTCCCAGAGGCAGATGACATTAAAAATAAAAAATGCTCTTTTATATAAGCCAAATAATCGAAATTCATTAATTTACTTAAAATTAAAATTAAATTACCTAAAATATTTCAAATATGGCCGGGCGCGGTGGCTCACGCCTGTAATCCCAGCACTTTGGGAGGCTGAGGCAGGCCTCGTCAGGACTGAGGTCAGGAGATCAACACCATCCTAGCTAACATGGTGAAACACTGTGTCTACTACAAATACAAAAAATTAGCCAGGCCTGGTGGCGGGCACCTGTAGTCCCAGCTACTCGGGAGGCTGAGGCAGGAGAATGGCATGAACCCAGGAGGCAGAGGTTGCAGTGAGCTGAGATCGTGCCACTGCACTCCAATCTGGGCGACAGAGAAAGACTCCGTCACAAAAAAAAAAAAAAAAAAAATTCAAATATTTCTGATCAATATACACATCACTAATCTCTTCTGATCTCAAAAATAGACTATTTGAAAGCAAATTTTCTTAAAACAAATATTTTGTTAAAAAAGAATTCTGCTTCTTTAGTATAAAAATCTAACATAGGCCGGGCACAGTGGCTTACACCTTTAATCCCAGCACTTTGGGAGGCCAAGGCAGGCAGATCATGAGGTCAGGATATCGAGACCATCCTGGCTAACACAGGGAAACCCCGTCTCAACTAAAAATACAAAAAAAAATTAGCCGGGCGCGATGGCGGGCACCCGTAGTCCCAGCTACTTGGGAGGCTGAGGCAGGAGAATGGCGTGAACCCAGGAGGCAGAGCTTGCAGTGAGCCGAGATCATGCCACTGAACTCCAGCCTGGGCGACAGAGTGAGATTCCATCTCAAAAAAATCTAACATAATAATTTCTTTCTGGAAAAGAAAAATTTTGAGGCAAGTGATAAAACAGAGTACCAAAAAAACAGGAAGAAAAAATGCTATAGATTTTTAGAAGTAAACTTTCCCCACAAGGATAAAACATACATGCATTAGTGCTGGGGGCAGGGGGGAATCTCAATCTCATTCCTGTTTTAGAGATTCTACCAGAGAAGTGAAGAAAATGCAGGCTCACACACCATTACTAGATACAATGGAACCCCTTTCATCTGCTGTTCCTTTCAGAAACAGTGACATGAGATCAATGAATGCAATGTTTCCCCAACGGATAAAACACCCAAACACCTAGCAAAGTCCAACCTGGACAAGGAAGCTCCTAAAAGCCAAAGGCTTGGCCAACAACCACTCAACCATTTCCTTCCTGTTCTAAGCTGCAACCACTTTAGGGAGGAAAGAATATGGCCAACTCTCTGTTTATTCTACTACTTTCTCTTCTTTAGGGAGAATGTGGCGGGGGGGGGGGGAAGGGCAGTTACTTTCTTTTTGCTCTCTTCAACTCTGGGAGCTTTTCTTGTGGGGGGACAGGGTCTCAAAGGCTGTCTCCCAGGCTGGAGTACAGTGGTGATCACTGTAACTTCAAACTCCTAGGCTCAAGGGAACCTCCCCTCTGCCTTCCAAGTAGCTAGGACCATAGTAGGTGTCTGTTACCACGCCCAGCTAATTTATTTTTTAAGAGCAGGGGGTCTTGCTATGTTTCCCAGGCTGATCATCTCTAACTCATAGCCTCAAGCAATACTCTCCTTGGCCTTCCGAAATGCTGAGATTACAGGCGTGAGCCACCGCACTTAACCTACTACCTTCTAGACCTCCTCTGAGTCTTCCTGAGTTTAGACTCCGGCACATGGAAAATTCACGGTCAAGGTAGAAATGGTTCTTTCTACACCTGGAGCGAGCCTATCAGATGGTTTTGCTAGTGCCAAATAGGAGTCAAAAATGCTGGAATATCTCCTCTCTTACCAACCTTTTTCCTTCTTTACCTTTCCCAAGCAACCCTACCCTAAGCCCAAAAAATTATAAATTTGTTAATTTCTACTATTCAGAAAGGTGAGTCAACTAAACTCACTTTCAAAATAATGATGTTAATACCCAAAAGACTATTTGAAGATTAAAATAACAATGTATAAAAGCATTACGAATATATAAATATATCAAGGGTGATCATTACGAAAAAGCATAAATATTTTAATGGGAAATTGTGCAGAAACAGCTCTAAAATAGATGCTTCTATCCTATGACTACATCCCAAATGATTATCTAGAATCTTTGAGATTTACTGAAATTTTCCTATTCTCAATTAGAGTCTTCTCCAGCTTCCCTGAAGTACTATGTATAACATATTAAGTTTAGAGTATTTCAAGGTCCACCAGATGGTGCCACATGTCTTGTTTTAAAGTGGAAAATTCAAATAAATTCTTTTTTCTTTCTTTTTTTTTTTTTTTGGAGACGGAGCCTGGCTGTATTGCCCAGGCTGGAGTGCCGTGGTACAATCTTGGCTCACTGCAACCTCCCCTTCCCGGGTTCAAGTTATCCTCCTAATTCAGCAGGGATCCCAAGGAGCTGGGACTACAGGCACATGCCACCACACCTGGCTAATTTTTGTATTTTTAGTAAAGATGGGGTTTCACTACGTTGGCCAGGCTGGTTTTGAACTCCTGACCTCAAGTGATCCACCTGCCTCGGCCTCCCAAAGTACTGGGATTATAGGTGTGAGCCATTGCAACTGGCCTGAATTCAGTCATTTCTAACCAAAATGAATTCAACAATCCTAGTTACAAAGGGCAAATTATCAGAGAGGAAAATGTAAAATGTAACAGTTCAATTTACCTTGTAGTTACTGAGAAGTGCAGAATTGGCATCCTTCCTGAAAAAGAAAAGTAAGCTATCATCAGTCTGCGCTCACAACCCTTTCTGGGTATCAAATATCTGTAAAAGAATTCCTGTCAAGATGGGGGCCGGGCGCGGTGGCTCATGCCTGTAATCCCAGCACCTTGGGAGGCCGAGGCAGGCGGATCACCAGGTCAGGAAATCAAGATCATCCTGGCTAATCAAGACCATGGTGAAACCCCGTCTCTACTGTAAATAAATAAAAAAATAAATAAATAAATAAAATTAGCCAGGCATGGTGGCAAGGGGCCTGTAGTCCAAGCTACTCGGGAGGCTGAGGCAGGAGAATGGCATGAACCCGGGAGATGGAGCTTGCAGTGAGCCAAGATCGCGCCACTGCACTCCAGCCTGGGTGGCAGAGACAGACTCCATCACAAAAAATAAAAATAAAAAAAGAATTCCTGTCAAGATGTAGTAGTCCAATTTTGGAATTTGGGGGCTGCAACCTAAAACTGAAACTGAGAAATGTCTTAAGTCCACAGACTTGGGATCAAAGTGCTGTCCCATCACACAGCCATGTCCTCTCCCCATTACTATCTGCCTCCCATCAGCTACTGACATCCTGGGCTAGCCACGTCCTCCTGCTGAATCAACAGAAATGGGCCACTTAACACTAATGTCATCACTGGGAATTCCAGCCATGGTCAAGTATCCTGCCAAATATGCACCGTGCTCCAAAGGTGTTCACCACCTACATCAACTCCATAGGCAGAGTCAGGGTGGCAAGCAGCGGCCAAAAGCCTGGTTCCCTGTGTAAGAGTTAATCCAGGCAATATGCCATCTTTCCTGAGTGAAGAAACACAACGATGTTACATATATTAAATCACAGTCGATCCACCCTACAATAGCACAACAGAAAGCACTGCTTCAGCAGTCTGGAGGCAGTGGAGTATGACAAAGAACATAGTTTTGAAATCAGATTTCGGTTCATATTCTAGCTCTGTCATTTATATGCCGTGAGAGTTTTAGTTAAGTTAATTACTCCCTAAGTTTTCCTTCTAAAATAAAAATGGGATGAAACTAGTATCTAAAAGTGTGGCCTGGATTTCAGTCCGGCTCCTGAATTCTTTGACTATATGAATCTGGGCAGGGTACTTCATCTCATTATGCTTAAATTTCCTATCTATGAAATGCAATTATAGTATCGACCCTATAAGACTTTTCACAGGGTTCACTGGAAACATGTAAAGTACCTGGAACATAGTAAATGCTCAATAAGCACCAACATTATCATGACCATTACCTGTGCAACTACCACTACCACCAGCTCCTCCTACCTCATCAAACTGTTATGATGAAGTGAGATAATAAATTTTAAAAGTTTAGAATCGTTATTATTTATAAGATATTATCTCAGTTAATTTTCATTAAAAACCCTGTGATGTAGAAGCTATTCATATGATTTCTACTCTATAGAGGGGAAGCCAAGGTTCAGAAATTAAATAACTTGCTCAAGATCACACAGTAAGAACTCTAAATGAAGGAGAAGGCAACTATGAAATTGAGGAAAATGAGACTGGACTGGATGAATGGAAACTGGTAATGCAGAATCCTGAAAAATCAGGTAGAAGGGTCTGCACTTGACATAATGTGCAACAGAGACATCTGTATTTTCTTAAACCAGGAGTGTGGCGAGATGATGCAAATGATGATCCAAGATTTCAAAAGCACGGACCAAACAGAGAGGTGATTTCCCAGCCAATAAATAAAGCAAAACCAACAGGGGTTCACACAGGGCTCGACCTAGGCCTTAGGTCATCAGCACAGTGATGTCAGCACTATAATCAAATCAGCTCTGTGCTACCTGTGATCCAAATGCTACCAGTGATTCAAGCTACGATTTCACAAAAGTGCTGCTTTGCCCAAATGACCACAAACACACTCAAGTCACAGAGTATCATATTTGAAAGGAACCTAACACAGGAAGGACAATGCATAATTAGTGCATGTGATGCAGTTCATTTAAAATTGAAAATGACAAATCAAACCACATGTCATCTTTGCCTACCTAATCAGGAAATCAGCCCACTGGCTTCCTCCTATCTTTGCTTGAAATTGATTTATAACTTAACTCCCTGTGCTCTCCAAAATAAGAGGTGTTAAGACATCCCAGGTGCACTGTTACAACTTCATTTCCAAATCATGGCCCCTTCTCTGTCATTCAGAATATTCCACGCTCTGGGAAATTTGTCCTTGGGCATTCCAAGTTACTACACCACTGAACAAGTCAATATTGTAATGCAAGAATCCAAAGAACACCCTCTGCCTCTTCTAGAACAAATATAAAGGAGGAAAACTCTCTTTCACATAAGTTTTAATGAATCTGTGTTTTGGGATCAAGAGAACAATCGATGTTTACCCAGGTACTGCATTTTGCAGACTCTGGCTGACAGAAGCTGATTTATTCATTGATTTTCTTTTATCAGGAAGATAATTCTTTTAAACCCAGCTAAATATTCTCAGAATAAATGCCAATGTATGCTAGGCCTTTCTTTATTTAATAAAAGGTCAAGAGGTACCTTATCTACCTTTTATGAAGTCCTAAACGAGCTGTATGTATTGGGGAATTTTTTTAAAGGCAGTTTTTATCATTGAGAAGTTACTGTAACCACCACTAAATGACAGGTTGTTGGCAACAGGATACGGTGAAACCGGACAGACATCAACTTAATCAAGTTATCCAATTTCACAGCACCAATGATGATATGACACATGAGAAAGACATACCCCTCAGAGTAATCCAGCCCCAAGATGTTTAATTCAAATCTATCCATGAGGATACAATCAGAGAATTCCAAACTGAGGAACAATCTTCAAAACAACTGGGTTAGATTTAGACTTTTCAAATATCAGTGTCATTTGTCACGGTGCCCATGTCACAAAAAGAAGCTAAGGAAACTTCCAGAGTAAAGGAAATTAAAGAAACATGACATCTAAATGCGATGTGCAGTTCTTCACTGGATCCTGAATTGGGAGGAAAAAGAACAGTATTAGGACAACTGAAGGAATGTGAATTTACGTTATATCTTTTTTTTTCTCTTTTTTTCTTGAGATGAAGTCTTGCTCTGTTGCCCAGACTGGAGTGCAATGGCGCGATCTCAGCTCACTGCAACCTCTGCCTCCCAGGTTGAAGCAATTATCCCACCTCAGCCTCCTGAGTAGCTGGGACTAGAGGCGTGCACCACCACACCTGGCTAATTTTTGTATTTTTAGTAGACATGGGGTTTCACCACATTGGCCAGACTGCTCTCGAACTCCTGACCTCAAGTGATCTGCCCATCTGGGCTCCCAAAGTGCTGGGATTACAGGTATGAACCACCGCGCCTGGCCTACATTGTATCTTAATAATAGTAGATAAATTAGTGCTGTTTCCTGAGTGTGATAAGGCAATTAGAGCTACACAGAATGCCCTGTTTTTTCAAGAAGGGGTGAAATGATCTGATATCTACAACTCTCTAACGGTTCAGTTAAGTAAGTGTGTGCACCTGTGTATGGAGAGAAAGCTCATGCCTGTGCAAAAGAAATAAGGGAATGCCAGGCATGGTGGCTCACACCTGTCATCCCAGCTACTCCGGAGGCTGAGACAGGAGGAAGCTTCAGCCTGGAGTTTAGATCCAGCCTGGACTCAAGTATCTCTAATCAAAAAAAAAAAAAAAAAGAAAGCCAGCCTGGCCAACATAGTGAAACCCTGTCTCTACTAAAAATACAAAAAAATTAGCTGGGCGTGGTGGCAGGTGCCTGTAATCCCAACTACACAGGAGGGTGAGGCAGGAGAACCACTTGAACCTGGGAGGTGGAGGTTGCAGTGAGCCGAGATCGCGCCACTGCACTCCAGCCCAGGTGACAGTGAGAGACTCCGTCTCAAAAAAAAAAAAGAAAGGAAGGAAAGAACGGAGGGAGGAAAGGAGGGAGGGAGGGAGGGAGAAAGGAAGGAAGGAAGGGAGGGAAGGAGGGAGGGAGGGAGAGAGGAAGGGAGGGAAAAGAAAAGAGAAAAAAGGAAGGGGAGGGGAGGGAATGAGCGGTGGGGGAGGGGAGGGAAGAAAAAGGCAGCAAATACCCGGATCAAAATGTTAACAAGTGGTGACTCCAGGTAAAGAGTATAATACAGGTATTTGCGGTACTGTTTTTGCAGCTGTTTCAAAGGTTTTAAAATTTTTCATGCTAAGAAGTTAAGGAATATGAAAATGTAAAACTAAAATAAAGAATGCCATAAGGTTAAAAATAAAATTACTATAACTTATAATTGAGGATGTAAAATACATTTGCCCCAAAAGTTTTTTTTGTTTGTTTCATTTTTTTGAGATGGAGTTTTGCTCTTGCTGCCCAGGCTGGAATGCAATGGCCTAATGTCATCTCACTGCAACCTCCACCTCCTGGGTCCAAGCGATTTTCCTGCCTCGGCCTCCCAAGTAGCTGAGATTAACAGGCATGTCCCAGCTAATTTTGTGTTTTTCGTAGAGATGGGGTTTCTCCATGTTGGTCAGGCTGGTCTCGAACTCCCGATCTCAGGTGGTCCCTCCCGCCCCCCGCCATGGCCTCCCAAAGTGCTGGGATTACAAGCATGACCCACTGTGCCAGGCCTTCAAAAGTGTTTTAGAGCTACCAGAACTTAATAGACACATCTAGCAATTATAAATGTACAAGCTGTTGATCTCTACAAAGCTGGAACTGTCTGCTCTACAGCTAACACTTTACTATTATGTAATACGTTCACATGCAATCAGACTTCCAGAAACTGCTTACCTATACAAAAACTTCACATTCTCCTGTAGGACTTAAAATAGTACTCATTTTATTTACATGTATTTAAAGCAAATACTCCAAGTGCATTTTAAAGACTGTCTAAATCTATACTACAGGCAGGCAGTTACTTAATTTCCTTAAGTAATGAATTAGATGACTGAAGTTGACTTTCTAGTTGACAATTTGTAAAATTTGCTAACTTGGTGAGTCAATTAAATGGATATAAACAACTACTCCGGGAAACTGAATTCCAAATAAATAGAACAAAATGATCTATTGGTGAACTTTCCTTAGAAGCACACACACACAAACGGCACATGCAAACAGTGCCTATTAACTGCCACACAGTTAACTCCTACGCAGGCAATGACTAAAAGAATTGCTCACATTCTCCTATGCCCAACCTATGCTATCAAGTCATGCTCTGAAAAACTAAACTGTGGTACAAGCAAACTGGGCAGCTTCTGAAGTCAATGAACAAATTACCCTGTAGCATTCTCTTGGGAGCTAGCACACAAACATCCTCCTTGCAGTCCTGTTACTGGGTTGTTATAGTACCTATTGCCCACCTTTTCTAAATATCAGTATTTCCAGCTGTAAAAGGAGAGAAATCCTGACACTACCTCAAAAAGATGATACAGAGGATAGTGTCCATTTTCCTAATTACATATATATTACATTCAATAATAAAAGAGTGGGCTGCCGGGTGCAGTGGCTCACACCTGTAATCCCAGCACTTTGGGAGGCTGAGGCGGGCGGATCACAAGGTCAGGAGATTGAGACCATCCTGGCTGATATGGTGAAACCCTGTCTCTACTAAAAATACAAAAAATTAGCTGGGCGTGGTGGCAGGCGCCTGTTGTCTCAGCTACTCGGGAGGCTGAGGCAGTAGTATGGCATGAACCTGGTAGGCGGAGCTTGCAGTGAGCCAAGATCACGCCACTGCACTCCAACCTGGGCGACAGAGCAATATTCTATCTCAAAAAAAAAAAAAGAGTGGGCTGCATGGTGGCTCACACCTGTAATCCTAGTACTTTGGGAGGCCAAGGTGGGCGGATCAGGAGGTCAAGAGATGGAGACCATCCTGGCCAACATGATGAAACCCTGTCTCTACTAAAAATACAAAAAAGTTAGCCAGGCATGGTGGCGGCCGCCTGTAATCCCAGCTATTCGGAGGCTGACACAGGAGAATCGTTTGAACCCAGGAGGCAGAGGTTGCCATGAGCTGAGTTCACGCCACTGTACTCCAGCTTAGGTGACGGAGCGAGACTCCATCTCACAATAAATAAACAAATAAATAAAAAGAATAAAAGAGTTGACACAAACCTTTCCAGCCATATCAATGATCATGTATAGACAAAGTTAGCCAAATAGTAAATACCTTATATACAGAAATGCCTAGGCCGGGCGCAGTGGCTCAAGCCTGTAATCCCAGCACTTTGGGAGGCCAAGATGGGCGGATCACGAGGTCAGGAGATCGAGACCATCCTGGCTAACCCGGTGAAACCCCGTCTCTACTAAAAATACAAAAAAAACTAGCCGGGCGAGATGGCGGGCGCCTGTAGTCCCAGCTACTCGGGAGGCTGAGGCAGGAGAATGGCGTGAACCCGGGAGGCGGAGCTTGCAGTGAGCTGAGATCCGGCCACTGCACTCCAACCTGGGCGACCGACTGAGACTCCGTCTCAAAAAAAAAAAGAAAAAAAGAAATGCCTAGCTTTGCTATATAAATATTTTGCATGGTGGCACATGCCTGTAGTCCCACCTAGTCAGGAGGCTGAGGCAGGAGAATCGCTTGAACCCAGGAGGTGGAGGCTGCAGTGAGCTGAGATCGCACCATGCACTCCAGCCTAAGTGACAGAGCGAAACTCCATTTCAAAAAAAAAAAAAAAAAAAAATTTGCATCCTTTTATTTGAGGAAAATACATTTCCAAGTAATGGTCAAGAAGTCTTTATTTTTAAATTATCAATCAGATAAAGCATAAATATTCCTCCCCTTTAATAAATTTCTGGGCCGGGCGCCGTGGCTCATGCCTGTAATCCCAGCACTTTGGGAGGCTGCAAAAACAGTTTTATTTTATTTGAGGAAAATACATTTCCAAGTAATGGTCAAGAAGTCTTTATTTTTAAATTATCAATCAGATAAAGCATAAATATTCCTCCCCTTTAATAAATTTCTGGGCCGGGCGCCGTGGCTCATGCCTGTAATCCCAACACTTTGGGAGGCTGAGGCGGGTGGATCACCTGAGGTCAAACGTTCAAGACCAGCCTGGCCAACATGATGAAACCTCATCTCTACTAAAAATACAAAAATTAGCCAGGCAGCTACTTGGGAGGCTGAGGCAGGAGAATTGTGTGAACCCAAGGGGCGGAAGTTGCAGTCAGCCACCATTGCACTGCAGCCTGGGTGATAAGATCAAAACTCAGTCTGAAAAAAAAAAGAAATTTCTGGTATTATTAATGTTATTATTATGTATTATTTACTTAGTAGGTATTTACTCAATAAGAATTTTTAAAGTAGTAAAAACTTACGGGAGTTGTTCACTGTGCCTCCTCACTTCAGGTCCTGGGAGTGTCTGATGAGGTACAATATACAGTCATCCCCTGGTATTCATTGGAGATTGATCCCAGGACCCCCACATATACCACAATCCAAACATGCTTGTCTCCCAGAGAGCCCTGCAGAACCAGCAGCTAGGAAGTCAGCTCTCCACATACGCGGTATATTCTCAACCCTCAAATACCGTATTTTCATTCTCTGCATTGGGTTGCAGATGTGGAACCTGCAGATAAGGAGGGCCAACTGCATTTATTTTTTAACGTCTGCGTATAAGGAGATCCATGAAGTTCAAGCTCGTGTTGTTCAAGGGTCAACTGTATCTGCAACTCAAGGTTCTGCTAAAGATCCCAAGGAGCAGACTTCCAAAGGCCACGCCTCCTGTTGAAGACCAGGTAAGGACCAGAAGTTAGGCTTCTAGACCTTTCCACTCCAGGGCCCTTCTACTCCCAAACCACACGTCTATATCCAGAAGTTAGGCTTCCAGACCTTTCCACTCCAGGGCCCTGCCACTCCTAAACCACACGTCTATATCAGGAAACCTCATTTTCCCATGAATTACTGGGGGCAAAATTCTAGATTGGTCACCGGAAGTCACTGACTACTTGGCAGAAGTGGACAGGCTGTTACAAGAACAAAAACTCCTTGATTCAAACCATTTCACTTAGGAAAGTCAGCAAATATACACGCCTAGCAACTAGGATGCTAGCTAATGAATTCCTATACAGTCGGTCCTCCTTAGCCTCAGGTTCCACATCCTTAGATTCAACCAACCTCAAATGAAAAACATGCAAAAAAAAATTTTAAGAAAATGCTACATTGTTGCTGACATGTACTATGTAGTTAGGCCTAGGATGGCTGCCTCTGTACTGAACATGGACAGTTTTTTGTCATTATTCCCTAAACAACACAGTACAGTAACTATTTACACAGCCTTTACATTGCATCAGGTATGACAAGTTGGTTGAGAATCAAACAGTTTTTCCTCTGCTCTCACCCGACAACAATCTATACAGAAGACTTCTGTGACCAGATGCGTGGGGATTTCTCTCTACCAATAAGCAGGCCATCAACTCTGCAGCCAACACCAGCTGGGTATCTTCCCGTCCAATTCAATCCGGACACTAACTACCTGGAAACAGTGTCAGATTCCACAGGCTGAGGGCTCAGTCCCAGAAGACTACCCCTACTTCAGACACCAGTCACACAAGTTAGGGCCTCCAGAACTTCTCAATAATGGGCTTCAAGCTGCAGTTCCCAGGACCTCCTTTTCGGGTTTCATTAATTTGCTAGAATGGCTCACAAAACACTTACTTAGGTTTAACTGGTTTATTATAAAGGATATTACCAAGGAAACAGATGAAGTGGTGCACAGCGTGAGGGATGGAGAGGGGACGCAGAGCTCTATGCCCTTCCCAGGCGTACCACCCTCCAGAAACATCTACCTATTAGGCTATCTAGAAGTTCTCTTGGGCGCTTTGTAGAGATTTCATTGGAGAGAGATGACTGAAGCATGGCCAACCTCACAGTAACTGATTGGATAAAGAGTGTGATCTAATACTAGCAGACTAAGTGCAGAAACCCAGCAAGGCCCATCCAGATTCTCCTTGGCCTCTCTGTGCAGTATTCCTTCCTCCCAGGTAAGGAGCAGGATCCCCTCTGAAACAGTCAGACAAGATAGGTCAGAGATTTTCTTTATGGCCAGCTCTAAGACAGAAAGGCAGCCGATGATTAGAGAGCAAGAGACAGACGGAGCTTCTGTTTTCTGAGGCCTACAGCGTCCCAACATTCTTTTTTTTTTTTTTTTTTTTGAGACAGAATCTCGCTCTGTCACCCAGTCTGGAGTGCAGTGGCACTATCTCGGCTCACTGCAAGCTCCGCCTCCTGGGTTCCCGCCATTCTCCTGCCTCAGCCACCCAAGTAGCTGGGACTACAGGCGCCCGCCACCATGCCCGGCTAATTTTTTGTATTTTTAGTAGAGACGGGGTTTCACTGTGTTAGTCAGGATGGTCGTGATCTCCTGACTCATGATCTGCCTGTCTCAGCCTCCCAAAGTGCTAGGATTATAGGCATGAACCACCGTGCCTGGTCAGAGCATCCCAACATTCTAACAAGACTGTCTTTCACCTTTACTGCTCTGAAGCTGTTCCAAGGCCTGCTTCAGGAACCAGGGACAAAGGACAAGTATTTTAACAAAAGTTATGCTTACTGTTTTAGTCACTCAGGAAGTAACAAGGACTATGGCAGTTGTGAGCCAGGAACCATGGACAAAAACTGGTATTATGTGTCATGAAATCACAATTTAAGTAATCTAGAGACGATTTAAAGTATATGGGAGAATGTGCATAGGTTATATGCAAATACCACACCATTTTACATAAGGGACTTGAGCATCTGTGAATTTTGGTATACGCAAGGGGTCCCAGAACCAATCCCCCAAAGACACTGAGCGATGACTATATTTATGAAGTTAATAAAGTATTGTTATATTACTTTATTGAACAAGTATTTGCTGAATGCCTACTGTGTGTCAGATGCAATGCTAAGCACTAGGTGAACATACACTGGTCCCCACCCTCCAAACAAGTAAACATACATTTATCATTGCAACTTGTAATTATCTAAGGGAAAGTAAATCAAGGCGATGTGAAAGACAAAAAGAACTTATGTTAGACTTACTGAAGAGGAAAGGCAACTTTGAAAAGGGACACAACCTTCAAGAAGAGAACAGGTGGCCAGGTGTGGTGGCTCACGTCTGTAATCCCAACACTCTGAGAGGCTGAGGTAGGTAGATCACCTGAGGTCAGGAATTCAAGACCAGTCTGGACCAGTCTGGCCAACATGGAAACCCTGTCTCTACTAAAAATACATAAATTAGCTGGGCATGGTGGCTACATTGTTGCTGACATGTACTGTGTAGTTAGGCATAGGATGGCTGCCTCTGTACTGAACATGGACAGATACTTTTTGTCATTATTCCCTAAACAACACAGTACAGTAACTATTTACACAGCCTTTACATTGCATCAGGTATTATAAGTTGGTTGAGAATCAAACAGTTTTTCCTCTGCTCTCACCCGACAACAATCTATACAGAAGACTTCTGTGACCAGATGTGTGGGGATTTCTCTCTACCAATAAGCAGGCCATCAACTCTGCAGCCAACACCAGCTGGGTATCTTCCCATCCAATTCAATCCGGACACTAACTACCTGGAAACAGTGTCAGATTCCACAGGCTGAGGGCTCAGTCCCAGAAGACTACCCCTACTTCAGACACCAGTCACACAAGTTAGGGCCTCCAGAACTTCTCAATAATGGGCTTCAAGCTGCAGTTCCCAGGACCTCCTCTTCAGGCTTCATTAATTTGAACACTTACTTAGGTTTAACTGGTTTATTATAAAGGATATTACCAAGGATACAGATGAAGTGGTGCACAGGGTGAGGGATGGAGAGGGGATGCAGAGTTCTATGCCCTCCCCAGGCGTACCACCCTCCAGAAACTTCCATCTGTTAGGCTATCCAGAAGTTCTCTTGGGCGTTTTGTAGAGATTTCACTGGAGAGAGATGATTGAAACATGGCCAACTTCACAGTACTTGACTGGATAAAGAGTGTGATCTAATACTAGCAGACTGAGTGCAGAAACCCAGCAAGGCCCATCCAGATTCTCCTTGGCCTCTCTGTATTCCTTCCTCGCAGGTATGGGGCAGGACCCCTTCTGAAACAGGGGTCTTATAATCTACAATCAGACAAGATACGTCAGAGATTCTTTATGGCTAGCTGTAAGACAGAAAGGCAGGGGATGATTGGGCAAGAGACAGAGCTTCTGTTTTCTGAGGCCTGCTTCTGAGGCTTAGAGCACCCCAACATTCTAACAAGACTGTCTTTCACCTTTACTGCTCTAAAGCTGTTCCAAGGCCACTTCAGGAACCAGGGACAAAGGACAAATACTTTAACAAAAGTTATGCTTACTGTTTCAGTCACTTAGGAAGTAATAAGGACTATGGCAGTTGTGAGCCAGGAACCATGGCCAAACCGGCATTACAGGTCACGGTATCATAATAAGTCATCTAGAGATGATTTAAAGTATATGGGAGAATGTGCATAGATTACATGCAAGAACTACACCGTTTTATATAAGGAACTTGAGCATCTGTGAATTTTGGTATACGCAAGGGGTCCCGAAACCAATCCCCCAAAGACACTGAGCGATGACTATATTTACGAAGCTAATAAAGTATTGTTATATTACTTTATTGAACAAGTATTTGCTGAATGCCTACTGTGTGCCAGATGCCATGCTAAGCATTAGGTGAACATACACTGGTCCCCCCATCCAAACAAGTAAACATAACATTTATCATTGCAACTTGTAATTATTTGAGGGAAAGTAAATCAAGGTGATATGAGAGACAAAAAGAACAAAAAGAATGTTAGTTAGACTTACTGAAGAGGAAAGGTGACTTTGAAAAGGGACACAGCCTTCAAGAAGAGAACAGGTGGCCAGGTGTGGTGGCTCACGTCTGTAATCCCAGCAGCAGGCAGATCACCTGAGGTCAGGAATTCAAGACCAGTCTGGCCAACATGGAAACGCTGTCTCTACTAAAAATACATAAATTAGCTGGGCATGGTGGCACACACCTGTAATCCCAGCTACTTGGTAGGCTGAAGCAGGAGAATCCCTTGAACCCAGGAGGGAGAGGTTGCAGTGAGCCGAGACTGCACCACTGGACTCCAGCCTGGGTGACAGAGTGAGACTCCCATCTCAAAAACAAATTTAAGGCCGGGCGCAGTGGCTCAAGCCTGTAATCCCAGCACTTTGGGAGGCCGAGATGGGTGGATCACGAGGTCAGGAGATCGAGACCATCCTGGCTAACACGGTGAAACCCCGTCTCTACTAAAAAATACAAAAAACTAGCCGGGCGAGGTGGCGGGCGCCTGTAGTCCCAGCTACTCGGGAGGCTGAGGCAGGAGAATGGCGTAAACCCGGGAGGCGGAGCTTGCAGTGAGCTGAGATCCGGCCACTGCACTCCAGCCTGGGTGGCAGAGCTAGACTCCGTCTCAAAAAAAAAAAAAAAAAAAAAAAAAAACACAAACTTAAAAAACACAATAAAAAGCAGAGAACAGGGTGAGGGCGAGGAGGAAAGTATACCAGACAGAGGGTACCACAACACAATGGTCCTCAGAAAGTGCTTAGAAGGTTAGAGGAGAAGGAAATACCTGTCAGTGGAAAGTGTGTGTCTCGGAGGTTGGGAGAGTGGCAAGTGGTCAGGCTGGGGAGTAGGTGAGGTTTTACAGGGTCTTGCAGGTCCTGGTAAGGGATGGAGATTTCCTCTAAGTGCAATGGAAAGTCAATGAAGGGTTTTACCCAGGGGATGACATGTTCCAGTCATTACTTAAGATCACTCCAGTTGCCATGTGGAGAACAGAATGGAGGCTGGGGAAGAGTGAACACTCAAAGGCTATTGCTTAATCCAGCCCAGAGGTGATGGACTACAAAGCTGACAGCGGAGATGGTGAAAAGTAACTGCATTCAAAATTTTTCCTGCCTCAGCTCCTGAGTAGCTGAGATTACAGGTGCCCACCACCACACCCAGCTAATTTTTGTATCTTTAGTAGAGACGGCGTTTTGCCATGTTGGCCAGGCTGGTCTCCACTCCTAGGGTGGAGACAACAGGACCACTGATGGACTGGATTTACGGAGTGAGGAGAGAGGGCTAGATTTTTCATCTATGCAATTTCATAGATGATGAGAAGAGGCTAGAACACACCTTTGGGAACCATCAGCACACAGATGGGTTAAATGACAGAGCGTGGAGAGAAAGGGTCCCAGGACTGAGTCCTAAGATACCTCAACACTTAGACATCAAGCAAGGGAGGAACGGGACCCAGGGAAGGACACTGTGAAGTAGTCCTTGATGTAGGAGGAAATATCACAAAGGAACATATGTCACGAAGAAAGGAAAGTTTCTAGAGTTTCTGTATTAACCACTGCTGAGAGATCAAAAAAGTTGAGGCCAGAAAAGCAACCTCTGGATATGACAAGATGGAGGGATCAGGTTTTTTTTTTTTTTTTTTTTTTTTTTTTTCAGACAGAGTCTTGCTCTGTTACCTAAGCTGGGGTACAGTGGCACAATTTGGTTTACTGCAACCTCTACCTCCCGAGTTCAAGTGATTTTCCTGCCTCAGCCTCCTGAGTAGCTGAGATTACAGGTGCCCACCACCACACCCGGCTAATTTTTGTATCTTTAGTAGAGACGGCGTTTTGCCATGTTGGCCAGGCTGGTCTCAAACTCCTGACCTCATGCGATTCGCCCATCTTGGCCTCCCAAATTGCTGGGATTATAGGTGTGAGCCACTGTGCCCCCTGGATCAGGTCATCTTAACATTCATTTCTGTCCACCAGTGAGGATGAAAGCCCAATAGAATGGTTGAGAGAATGAGGGGCTAATCAGCACTTTCAAGAAGTTTTGTTGGGATGGGAAGCAGAAATGGAGTAAGAGGTTGGCATGTGGCCAGGCGCAGTGGCTCACGCCTGTAATCCTAGCACTTTGAGAGGCCAAGCTGGGTGGATTGCCTGAGCTCAAGAGTTCGAGACCAGCCTGGGCAACATGGTAAAACCCCATCTCTACTAAAATTCCAAAAAGAAAAATTTAGCCGGGCGTGGCAGTGTGTACCTGTAGTCCCAGCTACTCGGGAGGCTGAGGCAGGAAAATTGCTTGAACCCAAGAGGCAGAGGTTGCAGTGAGGCAAGATGGTGCCACTGCACTCCAGCCTGGCAACAGAGCAAGACTCCATCTCAAAAAAGATGAATACACTAAAGCAGGATTGTATGCTCACAGGAAATGCTTTAGAAAATAGGGAAAAATTAGTAATGATGGCTTGTACTACAGTAAAATATATTAATAGTTTTCGAGGTTGCAGATGAAATCCCATCAGTAGGTTGCAAAATTAATTCAGTGGGTCAACTTATATTTCTTTTTTTTAGACAGAGTCTTGCTCTGTCACTCTGGCAGGAGTGCACTGGCTGGATCTCAGCTCATTGCAGCCTCCTGGGATCAAGTGATCCTCCCATCTCAGCCTCGTAAGTAGCTGAGACTTCCGGCGTGCACCACCACACCCAGCTAACTTTTTAATTTTTTGCAGAGACAGGGTCTCCCTATGTTGCCCAGGCTGGTCTCCACCTCCCACGCTCAAGTGATCCTCCTGCCTAAGCTTCCCAAAGTGCTGGCATTACTGATATGAGCCACCAGGCTTGGCCCCTTCATTTTAATTAAAAAATAGACAATATGAGAGTGTACTCCATATATTATTGTTTCATGAGCCTTTCATTTCAGTTACACAGACATATTGTGTTAAGTCAAAAAAAAAAAAAAAATCAAAAGGAGTCAGGTGAGGTGGCTCACGCCTGCAATCCCAGCACTTTGGGAGTACAAGGCAGGAGGATCACTTGAGCTTAGGATCACTTGAGACGAGCCTGGGCTGTAGTGAGACACTCTGTCTACAAAAACTTTTTTAAAAAAAATTAACAGTGAGTGATGGTGTGGGCCTGTAGTCCCAGCTACTGGAGAGGCTGAAGCAGGATTGCTTGAGTCCAGAAGGTCCAGGCTGCAGTGAACCATGATTACACCACTGCACTCTCACCTGGGGAACACAGCAAGACTCTGTTTCTTGAGAAAAAAATTAATTAAATAAAAATATAAACATCTGAAATGCCATAGTACATATAACCATTAAACATGAGGCAAGAGAACGTGCAGGAAACTGTATCAATCAGTTCACAGAGAACACAAGAGAGGTAATACCTACAAGTTAGTATCAATCATATAAAGCCCACATTCAGAGTAGATGCAAAAACTTCCATTTGCACTAGGCGCAAGGAGCAACCATGGAAAAGACCACGTGGAGTTAAATTGTCAGAAAACCTTTTACCCTCGCCTGCACACACCCCCACACTCCGTGCTGTTTCTCAGGTCCCAGTCCTGGCTCACATCCTTCCCTTCTCCACCCAAAAACTCACCGTTTCCCTCACAGTGTTGACTGCTCCCATCAAACCCTGAGGGCAGCTCTTCTGAGTACGGGCTCCCCAGGGCCCAGTGAGGCAAGCAGAGCTCTACCCGGCCCTGATTCGTCTCTTCTCCAGCTACTTTCAGGGCAGACAGACTCAGGCCTTTATAGCCTTCTAAGTCCCGGCTGGGATAACAGGCTGGGCTCCACACCCGCACTGTGACCCAAAGATGCTGGTAAATGAATGAGAGAAGGAGGGGGCACATTGAAAAGCAGCCGGACACGGAGGTGCTCGGCCCCGCACCCCAGACACAGGGTGTGGAGGGGAAGCGAAAGTTCGGAGGGGCATAGCTTGAGTCCCGTTCGTCCCCGTCCCCACCCCGGGGCCCTCCCGGACAGGGCCGGCCCTCACTCCCTTACGACGGTCGCCCAGTCCCCAAGGCTCTCGGATCTCAGCGGTCCAACCGTTAGGCTCCTCGTCCCAAAAGGGACGCGCCCGAGGAGACTTACACTTCCATGACGTCCAGACTCGTCGCCTCTGGCTGCCAGCAGACAAGGAACTTCACACTCTACAGCTGTCCCCGCCGCCGCCCACGGCGCCAAGGTGCCAGCTCCGCACGCCAAGGTGCTCGCCAGGAGCGCCGCGCAGCATGCCGGGACCTTGGCGGACTCGCAACCTGGCGCCGCGGGTTCCCCATTCTCGGCGGGACGGATAGGGGAGTGCTCCAGTATCCTTCGCCCAGGACGACTTCAGATTGCTAAGCGTTTGCGGACAGGATTCTCTCGTGTTTTCTATTATTTGTTTGCTTGTTTGTTTGTTTTTGTTTTGAGACGGAGTCTTGCTCTGTCGGCTGGCGGGAGTGCAGTGGCGCGATCTCGCGTCACTGCAGCCTCTGCCTCCGCTGCCTCAGCCTCCCAAGTAGCTGGGATTACAGGCACCCGCCACCAGCTAATTTTTGTATTTTTTAGTAGAGACGGTGTTTCACCATCTTGGCCAGACTGCTCTTGACCTCGTGATCCACCTGCCCCAGCCTCCCAAAGTCATGGGATTACAGGTATAAGCCACTGGGCCCGGCCACCTGGCTAATTTTTTTTTCTTCTTCTTCTTTTCTTTTTGAGACGGAGTCTCGCTTTGTCGCCCAGGCTGGAGTGCAGTGGTGTGATCTCGGCTCACTGCAAGCTCCGCCTCCCAGGTTCACGCCATTCTCCTGCCTCAGCCTCCCGAGTAGCTAGGACTACAGGGGCTCACCACCACGCCTGGCTTTTTTTTTTTTTTTTTTTTTTTTTTTTTTTTTTTTTTTTTTTTTTAATAGAGACGTTGTTTCACCGTATTAGCCAGGATGGTCTCGATCTCTTGACCTCGTGATCTGCCCGCCTCGGGCTCCCAAAGTGCTGGGATTACAGGTGTGAGCCACCACGTCCGTTCCCACCTGGCTAATTTTCTAGAAAAAAAAAATTATTGTCGAAAGGGTCAGCTAGAATTTTTTTTTTTTTCTGTAAAGATGGGAGAATCTGTATGTTGCACAAGCTGGTCTTGAACTCCTAGCCTCAAGTGATGCTCGCACCTCCACCTCCCAAAGTGCTGGGATTACAGGTGTGAGCCACCACAATGGCCTCTGTTCCCTACTTTGTAAATAATAAATGTGTCTGATAATCCTTATAATGTGCCTGGCACTTTCTTAATTACTGTGGCAATAAAACCATGACTCTATGAAGTAGATTCCATTATTATTGACATTTTACAATTGAAGAAACTGAGGCAGACTTGGAGAGATTATGATTTACCAAAAGTCACTCCTCTAGGAACTTGTCCAGTGGGTATTGAACCCCAGTGATTCTGAAGAAATACAAGGGATGCATTAACTAGAGACTGATGAGTAGATGAATAAAATGTGCTACATTTGTACAATGTAAAACTACTTAAAAATAAAAAGGAGGCCAGGCTTGGTCCCAATACTTTGGGAGGCGGAGGCAGAATGACTTCTTGAGACCGGGAGTTCCAGACCAGCCTGGGCAACATAGCCAGACCCCCTCTCTACGAAAAGTTAGCCCGGTGTGTGGTGGTGAGCACCGGTAGTCTCAGCTACTGGGGAAGCTGAGGCGGGAGAATCACTTAAGTCGGGAGGTCAAGGCTGCCTCTATGATCACACCACTGCACTCCAGCTATGATCACACCACTGCACTCCAGCCTACAGAGTGAGAGACCTTGTTGCAAAAAATGCATATAACATATAGATAGATCAATAAATAACATGCTACAACATGGATAACCTCCCAAAACATGATGCTATTAATGAGTGAAAGACGCCAGACACAAAATAATACATATCACCTGGCCGGATGGCTCATGCCTGTAATGTCAGCACTTCAGGAGGCTGAGGTGGGTGGATCACCTGAGATCAGGAGTTCAAGACCAGCCTGGCCAACATGGTGAAACGCTGTCTCTATTGAAAATACAAAAATTGCCAGGCACAGTGGCTCACGCTTGTAATCCCAGCACTTTGGGAGGCCAAGGCAGGCAGATCACAAGATCAGGAGTTCGAGACCAGCCTGGCCAACATAGTGAAACCCCGTCTCTGCTAAAAATACAAAAAGTAGCCAGGCATGGTGGCAGGTGTCTGTAATCCTAGATACTCAGGAGGCTGAGGCAGGAAAATTGCTTGAACCCGGGAGGCGGAGGTTGTGGTGAGCCGAGATCACGCCACTGCACTGCAGCCTGGGTGACAGAGCAAGACTCCTCAAAAAAAAAACAAAAAACATACGTATGATTCCATCTTATATAGAATGTCACTCTACTAAAAAAAAAAATACAAAAATCTAGCCGGGCGAGGTGGTGGGCGCCTGTAGTCCCAGCTACTCGGAGGCTGAGGCAGGAGAATGGCGTAAACCCGGGAGGCGGAGCTTGCAGTGAGCTGAGATCCGGCCATGCACTCCAGCCCGGGCGACAGAGCGAGACTCCGTCTCAAAAAAAAAAAAAAAAAAAAAAAAAAAAAAAAAAAAAAAAAGAATGTCCAAGAAGAGGCCAATCTACAGATACAGAAAGAAGGCTAGGAGAGCGGTTAGGGGCAGGGATGGGCAGTGACTACTAATAGATACGGAGTTTCTCTTTGGGAAACAAAAATATCCTAAAAGTATTATGGATGGTAATGGTGGTTTCACAACCATGTGAATACACTGAAAACATTGAGTTGCACACTTTAAATGGCAAATTGTATGGCATATGAATCCTGCATTAATAAAGCTGTTAAACATTTTTTACTCTGCTGAGCATGGTGACCCACCTGCTGTTATCCCAGCACTTTGGAAGATGAAGGCAGGTGGATCACTTGAGCCGGTTTGAGACCAGCCTGGGCCACGTGGCAAAACCTCATCTTTACCAAAAAAAAAAAAAAAAAAAAAGAAATTAACCAGCAGTGGTGGCTCACACCTATAATCCCAGCTACTCAGGAGGCTGAGGAAGGAGAATCGCCCAAACCCGGGAGGAGGAGGTTGCAGATCGCACCACTGCACTCCAGCCTGGGTGAAAGAGCAAGACTCCATCAGAAAACAACAACAACAACAACAACAACAAAAAGTACATAAAATGCCACCCAGGCCAGCTGGCCTGATTAGTGTGGAGAATTCCCTGTACCTTTGTTGAGAAGATCGGGCCCCACAAAGAAATGCTAAAGATGCTCCTTGTGTTATTCACTCAACAAATATGTGGCCATGGCCCATCGGGGGCTGATGATACAAATGTGACTAATACATACCCTCTGCACTGGCTAGCTGACAGCCTAGTCGGGGAACCAGCTCTGGACATAAATAACTACAATGCATTGTGTTTCGACGGGATGGGGCAGAGGAGGGAATGACTAATGAGGTGGAGACGCGTCCCAAAGCCACGGGCCTTTGAAGTGGGTGAGGGGAAAAGCACACAAGGTCTAGGAATTGGGTGCAGGTTTCAGTGGAGAAGAACAGTGCCTCTGACAGCCCCCATGATAAAACGGCTCAGGTGTGACTTAGAGTAGGGAGTTAGCTGGGTGTTCAAATGGTACCCACTAGGCTGGGTGCGGTGGCTCACGCTTGTCATCCCATCATTTTAGAAGGCCGAGGTGTTCGGAAGGGTGGATCACTTGAGTCCAGGAGTTCAAGACCAGTCTGGCCAACATGGTGAAACCCTGTCTCTACTAAAAATACAGAAATTAGCCAGGCATGGTGGCGGGCACCCATAATCCCAGCTACTCAGGAGACTGAGGTAGGAGAATGACTTGAGCCCGGGAAGCAAAGGTTGCAGCGAGCAAAGTAAAAGTTCTTTTTACTGTCTGCACCTCTGGCCCTGGATAGTAGCTGATCGCCATGACAATTAAGGGACTGGGCCTTGAGACGAAAAGCAAAGATTATCCTGGATTTTCTAGATGGTATCAACTTAATCACAGGGGTCATTAAAAGCATAGAATCATTCTTAGCTAATGTCAGAACCCAAGGGAGGTGTGGCTAGGGAAGAATGGTCTGAGAGATGCAATGTTCCTGCCTTTGATGGCAGAGGAAGGGACCAAGAGCCAACGAGTATAGGTAACCACTAGAAGTTGGAAAAAGCAAAAAAACAGATTCTCCTCTGAAGCTTCCAGAAAGGACTGCAGCCCTACCAACACCTTGATTTTAGCCAGTGAGACTCATGTAGGACTTCTGTATTAGTCCATTCTCACACTTCTATAAAGAAATACCTAAGGCCAGTCGCAGTGGCTCATATCTGTAATCCCAGCATGTTGGGAGGCCAAGGCGGGCAGATCACGACGTCAAGAGTTTAAGACCAGCGTGGCTAACATGGTGAAACCCCGTCTCTACTTTAAAAAAAAAAAAAAAAATCAAAAAAAAAAAAAAAATTAGCTGGGCCTGAAATTCCAGCTACTGGGGAGGCTGAGGCAGGAGAACTGCTTGAACCCAGGAGGCGGAGTGTGCAGTGACCTGAGATTGCGCCACTGCACTCCAGCCTGGGTGACACACACACACACACACACAAAAAAGTAAAAAGAAAAAAAGAAATACCTGAGACTAAATAATTTATAAAGAAAGGTGGTTTAATTAGCTTACAGTTCCATAGGCTCTAGATGAAGCATGGCAGCATCTGCTTCTGGGGAGGCCTCAGGGATCTTCTACTCATGATGGAAGGCAAGGGGGAGCAGGACCAAGAGAGGAGGGGAGGAGCTACATAATTTTATTATTATTATTTTATTTCTCTTTTTTTTTTTGATACGGAGTCTCCCTCTGTCGCCCAGGCTGGAGTACAGTGGCGCGACCTCGGCTCACTGCAACCTCCACCTCCCGGGTTCAAGTGATTCTCCTGCCTCAGCTTCCTGATTAACTGGGATTACAGGCATGCACCACCACACCCAGCTAATTTTTAGTAGAGACAGGATTTCACCGTGTTGGCCAGGCTGGTCTCAAACTCCTGACCTCGTGATCTGCCTGCCTCGGCCCCCACAAAGTGCTGGGATTACAGACTTGAGCCACCATGCCTGGTCTTATTTAATTTTTTTGAGACGGATTCTCACTCAATCGCCCAAGCTGGAGTGCAGTGGCGCAATCTCGGCTCACTGCAACCTTCACCCCCTGGGTTCAAGTGACTCTCCTGCCTCAGCCTCCCGAGTAGCTGGGATTACAGGCACGCACAACCACACCTGGCTAATTTTTGTATTTTTAGTAGAGACAGGGTTTTACCATGTTGGCCAGGCTGGTCTCCAACTCCTGACCTCAGGTGATCTGCCTACCTTGGCCTCCCAAAGTGCTGGGATTACAGGCATCGAACTAGTGGATTGCAACCCTCATGGATGATTCTGAGACGTTCAAGACTTCAGTGGAGGAAGGAACTGCAGGTGTGGTTGAAATAGCAAGAGAACTAGAATTAGAAGTTCAGGCCAGGCGCGGCGGCTCACACCTGTAATTCCAGCACTTTGGGAGGCCAAGGAGGGTGGATCACCTGAGCTCAGGAGTTCAAGACCAGCCTGGCCAACATGGTGAAACCCCGTCTCCACTAAAACTACAAAAATTAGCCGGGCATGATGGCACGTGCCTGTAATCCCAGCTACTCCAGAGGCTGAGGCAGGAGAATTGCTGCGGGAGGCGGAGGTTACAGTGAGCCGTGATCGTGCCACTGCACTCCAGCCTGGGCAACAGAGCAAGACTCCGCCTCAAAAAAAAAAAAAACAGTTCAGCCCAAAGATAGGAGTGAATTGCTCAATCCCATGAGCAAACCTGAATGAATGAGCAGTTGCTTCTTATGACTGAGCAAAAACAATTGGCTTCTTCATATGTGATGTATTCCTGGTGAAGATGCTGTGGATATTGTTGAAATAACGCAAAATATTTAGAATACTATATAAAATCCTAGTTGATAAAGTAGCAGCAGGGTTTGCGAAGACTGACTCTAATTTTGAAAAAAGTTCTGCTGTATGTAAAATGCTATCAAACAGCGTCACATGCCACAGTGAAGCTGGAAGTCAATTCGATGCCATAAACTTCACTGTTGTCGTATCTTTTTTTTGAGACTGGATCTCGCTCTGTCTCCCAGGCTGGAGTGCAGTGGCACAATATCGACTCACCGCAACCTCCACCTCTTAGGTTCAAATGATTCTCCTGCCTCAGCCTCCCCAGTAGCTGGGACTACAGGCATGTGCCACCACGCCTAGCCATTTTTTTTGTATTTTTAGTAGAGACGGGGTTTCACCATGTTAGTCAGGCTGGTCTCGAACTTCCGATCTCATGTGATCCACCTTCCTCGGCCTCCAGAAGTGGTGGGACCACAGGCATGAGCCACCGCGCCCGGCCACACTGTTGTCTTATTTTAAGAAATTGCTGGCTGGGCGCGGTGGCTCATGCCTATAATCCCAGCATTTTGGAAGGCCGAGGTGGGCGGATTACCTGAGGTCAGGAGTTCAAGACCAGCCTGGCAAACGTGGTGAAACCCCGTTTCTACTAAAAATACAAAAAATTAGCTGGGCATAGTGGCTAATTATGCACTCCAGTTTGGGCAACAAGAGCAAAATTCCATCTCAAAAAAAAAAAAAAAAAGAAAGAAATTGCCACAGCCATCTCAACCTTCAGGAACCACCACCCTGATCAGTCAGCTGCCACCAACATTGAAGCAAGACCTTCCACTAACGAAAATGTAATGACTTACTGAAAACTCAGATGATCATTAACATTTTAAGCAATATTTTTAAAGTTACGGTATGTACTTTTTGTTTGTTTGTTTGTTTGTTTGTTTGTTTTTGAGACTGAGTCTCACTCTGTTGCACAGGCTGGAGTGCAGTAATGCAATCTCGGCTCACTGCAAGCTCCGCCTCCTGGGTTCATGCCATTCTCCTGCCTCAGCCTCCTGAATAGCTGGGACCACAGGCGCCCGCCACCACGCCAGGTTAATTTGTTTTGTATTTTTAGTAGAGACGGGGTTTCACTGTGTTAGCCAGGATGGTCTCCATCTCCTGACCTTGTGATCCGCCCGCCTCAGCCTCCCAAAGTACTGGGATTACAGGCGTGAGCCACTATGCCCGGCCTGTACATTGTTTTTGTAGGCATAATGTTATTGCACAGTTAAGAGACAATATAGGCTGGGCATGATGGCTCACGCCTCTCATCTCAGCACTTTGGGAGCCCCAGGCAGGCAGATCATTTGAGGTCAGGAGTTCAAGACCAGCCTGACCAACATGGTGAAACCCCATCTCTATGAAAATACAAAAATTAGCTGGGCGTGGTGGCATACACCTGTAATCCCAGCTACTCAGGAGGCTGAGGCAGGAGAATCACTTGAACCCAGGAGGCAGATGTTGAGCCAAGATTATGCCACTGCACTCCAACCTGGGTGACTCCTTCTCAAAAAATAAATAAATAAATAAATAAATAAATAAAGACTACAGAATAGTATAAACATAACTTTTTTTTTTTTTTTTTTTTTTTTTTTTTTTTTTAAGGCAGGGTCTCACTAAAAGAGGCTAGAATGCAGTGGCATGATCCTAGCTCACTGTAACCTTGAACACCTGGGCTCAAGTGATCCGCCTGCCTCAGCATCATGAGTAAATGGGACTTCAGGTGTATGCCGCCACATCCAGCTAATTTTTTTAGTTTTAATTTTTTAGAAAGAGTCTCGCTATGTTTCCCAGGTTGGTCTCAAACTCCTGGCCTCAATCTCTCCTCCTGCATTTGCCTTCTAAGCGCTGGGATTACAGGCATGGGCCACTGTGCCCAGCCTAAACGTAACTTTTATTATGCAACCTCTGCCTCCTGGGTTCAAGTGATTCTCCTGCCTCAGCCTCCTGAGTAGCTGGTGTTACAAGTGTGCACCACCACGCCCGGCTAATTTTTGTATTTTTAGTAGAGTTGGGGTTTCACCCCGTCATGCTGGTCTCAAACTCCTGACCTCAGGTGCTGCCCGCCTCGGCCTTCCAAAATGCTGGGATTACAGGCGTGAGCCACCGCACCCGCCACTAAACATAACTTTTATATGCGCTGGGAAACCAAAAAATGTGTGTAACTCACTTGATTGTGACATTCACTTTATTGTAGTTGTCTGAAACTGCATCTGCAATGTATTTGAGGTATGTCTGTACACAATAATATTTCTTTATTTTTATTTATTTATTTATTTTGAGATGGCCTCTGTCACCAAGGCTGGAGTCAGTGGTGGCGTGATCTCGGCTCACTGCAACCTCCGCCTCCCGGGTTCAAACGATTTTCCTGCCTCAACCTCCCGAGTAGCTGGCGCTACAGGCGCGGGCCACCACACCCAGTTTATTTTTTGTATTTTTAGTAGAGACTGAGTTTCACCGTGTTAGCCAAGATGGTCTTGATCTCTTGATCTCATGATCCGCCCACCTCGGCCTCCTAAAGTGATGGGATTACAGGCGTGAGCCACCGCGCCTGGCCTAAAATAGCATTTCTATTTTTTCTTTTCTTTTTTTTTTTAATTTTATTTTTTTTAATGGAGACAGAGTCTCATTTACTGTCCAGGCTGGTCTCAAACTCCCGGCCTCAAGTGATTCTTCTGCCTTGGCTTCTCAAAGTGTTGGGATTACAGGCATGAGCCACTGCACCTGGCCGGCATTTCTATACAATAACAATCATTCATTAAAATATTGTGAAAATAAGGCTGGGCATGGTGGCTCATGCCGGTAATAGCAGCACTTTGGGAGGCTGAGGCTTGTGGATCACTTCAGTTCAGTAGTTCAAGACCAGCCTGGCCAACATGGTGAAACCCGTTTCTACTAAAAATATAAAAATTGGCTAACTGTGGTGGTGCACACCTGTAATCCCAGCTACTCAGAAGGTTGAGGCAGGGGAATCACTTGAACCTGGGAGGTGGAGGTTGCAGTAAGCTGAGATTGTGCCAGCACACTCCAACCTGGGCAACAGAGTGAGACTCCGTCTCAAAAAAAAAAAAAAAAAAGAAAGAAAACACAGGTGAAATAAAGATATTTTCAGACATACAAAGGCTGAGAGGATTCATCACCAACAGAACTGCACTACACAAAATATTAAATACCTTTTTCACACAGGAGGAAAAGGATAACAAATGAAAATCTGAATTGACAGAAAGGAATAAAGAGCATAGGAAATGGAAAGTACATAGGACAATATATAAGACTTTTATTACTATTTAACTCTCTGTAAGTATAATTCACTGTTTAAACAAATATAGCAATAAACTAGAAAGAGAAGGAAACTTCCTCAACCTGATTATGGGCAAGTATGGAAACCCCAAAGTAGAGGATTAAACTGTGTCCCCAGAAATATACATTCAAGTCCTAACTTACAGTACCTGTAAATCTGGTCTTATTTGGAAATAGGGTCTTTTCAGATGTAATCAAGTTAAAACAAGATCATTCTGGATTAGCATGGACTCTAAATCTAACGGTTGATATATTTATAAGAGAAAAGAGAGGGAGTGTTAGTCCATTCTCACATTACCGGCTGGGCGCGGTGGCTCACGCCTGTAATCCCAGCACTTTGGGAGGCCGGGGCGGGTGGATCACAAGGTCAGGAGTTCAAGACCAGCCTAGCCAACATGGTGAAAACCCGTCTCTACTAAAACTATAAAAATTAGCTAGGCGCAGTGGCAGGCACCTGTAATCACAGCTGCTCGGGAGGCTGAGGCAGGAGAATCGTTTGAACCCTGGTAGCATAGGTTGCAGTGAGCCAAGATCGCGCCACTGCTCTCCAGTCTGGGTGACAGAGTGAGACTCCGTCTCAAAAAAAAAAAAAAAAAAAAAAAAAAACTACCTGAGACTAGGTAATTTACAAAGAAAAGACGTTTAATTGACTCACAGTTCCACAAGCTGTACGGAAGTCATGGCTGCGGAGACCTCAGGAAATTTACAATCTTGGTGGAAGGGCGAAGGGGAAGCAAGCATGTATTCACATGGCGGCAAGAGAGAGAGCCAGTAAAGAGGAAGTGCTACACACTTTAAAAAAACCAGATCTCGGCTGGGCGCGGTGGCTCACGCCTGTAATCGCAGCACTTTGGGAGGCCGAGGCAGGCGAATCACGAGGTCAGGAGACCGAGACCATCCTGGCTAACATGGTGAAACCCCGTCTCTACTAAATATACCAAAAATGAGCCGGGTGTGGCGGCAGGTGCCTGTAGTCCCAACTACTCGGGAGGCTGAGGCAGGAAAATGGCGCGAACCCAGGAGGCAGAGGTTGCAGTGAGCCGAGATCGTGCCACTGCACTCCAGCCTGGGTGACAGCGAGACTCCGTCTCAAAAAAAAAAAAAACAAAAACAAAAACAAAAACAAAAAAACAGATCTCATGAGAACTTACTCACTATCATGAGAACAATAAGGGAAAAATCTGCCTCTATGATGCAATCACTTCCTTACTGAATATTTTTTTTTTTTTTTTTTTTTGAGATGGAGTCTCGCTCTGTCACCCAGGCTGGAGTGCAGTGGTGCGATCTCGGCTCACTGCAAACTCCGCCTCCCGGGTTTACGCCATTCTCCTGCCTCAGCCTTCCCGGTAGCTGGGACTACAGGAGACCGCCACCATGCCCGCCTCATTTTTTTTTTTTTTAAGTAGAGACGGGGGTCTCACCGTGTTAGCCAGGGTGGTCTCGATCTCCTGACCTTCTGATCTGCCCGCCTCAGCCTCCCAAGGTACTGGGATTACAGGCGTGAGCCACCGCGCCCAGCTGCAATGACTTCCCACCATGTCTCTCCCCCAACACTGGGGATTACAATACAACATTAGATTTGGGTGGGGACACAGAGCCAAACGATATCAGAGGGAGATTTGGATACAGAGACACAGAGGAGACCCAGGGAGAAGGACATGAGAAAATGGAGGTACAAATCACAGTGATGCAGCTACAAGCCTAAGAATGCCAAAAATACAAAAAAAATTATCTGGGCATGGTGGCAGGCACCTGTGAACCCAGCTACTGGGGAGACTGAGGCTGAAGAATCACTTGAACCCGGCAGGCAGAGGTTGTAGAGAGCCAAAATCACACCATTGCACTCCAGTCTGGGCAACAAGAGCAAAACTCTGTCTCCAAAAAAAAAAAAAAAAGAAAAGAAAAGAAAAAAAAGAATTTTATAGCATCAAAAAAGAATAACATACTGAGGCCAGGCGCAGTGGCTCACACCTGTAATCCCAGCACTTTGGGAGGCTAAGGCGGGTGGATCATGAGGTCAGGAATTCGAGACCAGCCTGGCCAACATGGTGAAACCCCCATCTGTATTAAAGATACAAAAATTAGCTGGGCACAGTGGTGGGTGCCTGTAATCCCAGCCACTCAGGAGGCTGAGGCAGGAGGATTGCTTGAACCCAGGAGGCAGAGGTTGCAGTGAGCCGAGATCATGCCATTGCCCTCCAGCCTGGACGACAAGAGCAAAACTCCATATCAAAAAAAAAAGAAGAAAGTATAACATACTGAAAAGAAAATTTAGCCGAGACGGTACAAGAGTTATTCACAGAAAACTACAAAACATTATTGAATGAAACTAAGGAGGCTGAGCGCGGTGGCTCACGCCTGTAATCCCAGTCCTTTGGGAGGCCAAGGTGGGCAGATCACCAAGTCAGGAGATCGAGACCATCCTGCCTAACACGGTGAAACCCTGTCTCAACTAAAAATTCAAAAATTAGCCGGGCAAGGTGGTAGGTGCCTGTAGTCCCAGCTACACGGGAGGCTGAGGCAGGAGAATGGCGTGAAGCTGGGAGGCAGAGCTTGCAGTAAACTGAAATGACGCCACTGCACTTCAGCCTGGGCAACAGAGTGAGAGTCCGTCTCAAAAAAAAAAAAAAAAAAAGAAACTAAGGAATGCAGAAACACATGGAAAGCCATTCCACATTCATGAATTGAATGAAAGATGTAATATTGTTGACCAGGCCTGGTGGCTCATGCCTGTAATCCCAGCACTTTGGGAGGCCGAGGCGGGCGGATCACAAGGTCAGGAGATCAAGACCATCCTGGCTAACACAGTGAAACCCCGTCTCTACTAAAAAAAAATACAAAAAAATTAGCCTGGCGTGGTGGTGGGCGCCTGTAGTTCCAGCTACTCAGGAGGCTGAGGGAGGAGAATGGCATGAACCCGGGAGGCGGAGCTTGCAGCGAGCCAACATCGCACCACTGTACTCCAGCCTGGGCAACAGAGTGAGACTCCATCTCAAAAAAAAAAAAAAAAAAAAAAAAAAAAAAAAAAAAAAAAGATGTAATATTGTTAAAATATAAATACTCTCCAAATTAATCTACAGATTATCCAAATTAATCTACAGATTCGACACAATCCCTATCAAGATTTCAGCTGCCATTTTTTGCAAAATTTGACAAGCTGAGTATTAAATTTATATGGGAATGCAAGGGACCCTGAGTGGCCAAAACAATCTCAGAAGTAGTCAAGATCATACAGTACTGGCATTAGGATATAGATATAGATTAATGGAGTAGAATTTAATATCGAGAAATAAAACCTGCTGGGCATAGTGGCTCACGCCTGTAATCCCAGCACTTTGGGAGGCCCAGGTGGGTGGATCACTTGAGGTTGGGAGTTCAAGACCAGCCTGATCAACATGGAGAAACCCCATCTCTACTAAAAATACAAAATTAGCCAGGTGTAGTGGCGCATACCTGTTATCCCAGCTACTCGGGAAGGCTGAGGCAGGAGAATCGCTTGAACCTGGGAAGCAGAGGTCTCAGTGAGCCAAGATCATGCCATTGCACTCCAGCCTGGCAACAAGAGTGAAACTCCATCTCAAAAAAAAAAAAAAAAAAGAAAAGAAAAGAAAAAAAGAAAGAGAAATAAAACCTTACTTTTAGGTCAACTGATTTTTTATAAGAATGCCAAGACAATCTGATGGGGACATTTGAAAAGACAACCTAATATAAAAATGAGAAAAGAATTCGAACAGATATTTCTGCAAAGAAGATATACAAATAGTCAATAGACATTTGAAGAGATGCTCAGCATTATTATTCACTAAGGATGTGAATTTGATTCACATGGATGTGAATCAAATCCATGACCACAATTTGTCTCTTCAGCAAATACTGCAACGGTAACTACATATCCACATGCAAAAGAATCATTTGCACCCCCACCTCACCCCATATAGAAAAATTAACTCAAATTGAACCATAGACTTAAATTTAAGAGCTGAAATTACAAAACTCTTTGAAGAAAACAAGAGCAAATCTTTATGACCTTGGGCTAGGTAATGTTTTTTAAGATATGACACCAAAAGTACAAAAAAACAAAATAAAAAAATAAATATGTCGGAATTCATCAAAATCAAAACATTTTTGTTGCAAATGATGCAACCAAGAAAGTGAAAAGACAATCCACAGCATGGAAGAAAATAGTTTTAGACTGCTAATAGCTGTGGAGTTATTTTATGGAAATTTTTTTTTCTTTTTTTCTTTTGAGATGGAGTCTCACCCTGTCACCCAGCCTGGAGTGCAATGGTGTGATCTCAGCTAACTGCAACCTCTGTGTCCCAGATTCAAGCAATTCTCCTGCCTCAGCTTCCCAAGTAGCTGGGATTACAGGTGTGTGCCACCATGCCCCACTAATTTTTTGCATCTTTTTTTTTTTTTTTCCGAGGCATCAGCCACGCACTTGGCCAATTGTTTTGTATCTTTAGTAGAGACAAGGTTTCACCATGTTGGCCAGGCTGGTCTCAAACTCCTGACCTTGTGATCTGCCCACCTTGGCCTCCCAAAGTGCTGGGATTACAGGCATGAGCCACCATGCCCCACCTATGAAAATGTTTTTAAATTATGTTGTGGCAATGGTTGCATAACTTTTGAGTGTACTAATCACTGAATTATGCATTGTAAATGTGTGAATTTTATGCTATATGAATTATATCTCAATAAGGCTATTTTTAAACAATCAACACAACTCCTTTATTAAACTAAAAAAGAAAACCATTAGATTCAGAATATCTCTCAATAGATTCAGAGAAGTGTTTGACAGGATCAATTCAGCAAATTAGGAATAGAAGGGAACTTCCTCAAACTGATAAAGGACACCATCAAACAACCTACAAGTAACGACATGCTTGATGGTGAAAGACTAAATGCTTTCCCCTAAAGATCAGGTCAAGACAGGAATGTCCACTGCCGTCCCTTCTATTCAGTACTGTACAAGATATTCTCTCTTTTTTCGTACAAAATAGTCTAGCCAGTGCAAAGAGGTTTTTATTTTTTATTATTTTTTTTCAGACAGAATCTTGCTCTGTCACCCAGGCTGGAGTGCAGTGGTGCAATCTTGGCTCACTGCAGCCTCTACCACCCGGGTTCAAGAGATTCTCCTGCCTCAGCCTCCTGAGTAGCTGGGATTGCAGGCATCCGTGACCATGCCCAGCTAATTTTTGTGTTTTTAGTGGAGACAGGGTTTCATCATGTTGGTCAGGCAGGTCTCAAACTCCTGACTTCATGATCCGCCCGCCTTGGCCTCCCAAAATTCTGGGATTACAGGTGTGAGCCACCATGCCCGGTCAGCTTTTTTTTTTTTTTTTTTTTGAGACAGAGTTTCGCTCAGTTGCCCAGGCTGGAGTGCAATGGTGCTATCTCAACTCACCGCAAACTCCGCCTCCTGGGTTCAAGCAATTCTCCTGCCTCAGCCTCCTGAGTAGCTGGGATTACAAGCATGCGCCACCATGCTCAGCTAATTTTGTATTTTTAGTAGAGATGGGGTTTCTCCATGTTGGTCAGGCTGGTCTCAAACTCTCGATCACCTCAGGTGATCCGCCCACCTCGGCCTTCCAAAGTGCTGAGATTACAGGCGTGAGCCACCACCCCTGGCCCAAACTCCCTCAGCTTTTGTTTATCTTGAATGTCTTAATATCTCCCTCACCATTTTTTTTTTTTTTTTTTTTTTTTTTTGGAGACAGAGTCTCACTCTGTCACCCAGGCTGGAGTACAGTGGCACAGTCTTGGCTCGCTGCAACCTCTGCCTCCCAGGTTCAAGCAATTCTTCTGCCTCAGCCTCCCGAGTAGCTGGGATTACAGGCATGTGCCATCACACCTGGCTAATTTTTATATTTTTAGTAGAGACAGGATTTCACCATGTTGGTCAGGCTGGTCTCAAACTCCTGACCTCGTGATTTGCCCGCCTTGGCCTCCCAAAGTGCTGGGATTACAGGCGTGAACCACCACACCTGGCCACTCCCTCACTTTTGAAGGATAGTTTTGCTGGATATAAGATACTTAGTTGACAGCTTTTTCTTTTACCACTTCACTGTGTTAACTTTTTGATCTCTATAGCTTCTGATGAGAAATCTGCTGATTTTCATCTTATTGAGGATTCCTTGCATGTGGAGTTGCTTCTCTCATGCTCTTTTCAAGGTTCTCTCCTTGGCTTTCAAAACTTTAATTATAATGTGCCTCACTATGGGTCTCTGAGTTCATCTTACTTGGAGTTCATTGAACTTCTTGGATTTTTTATATTTATGTCTTTTGTCAAATTTGGGAAGTTTTCAGCTATCATTTCTTCAAATATTCTCTTAGCACCCACCCCCCTTCTCCTTCGGAACTTTCACCATGCATACTTTGGTGCACATGATGGTTTCCCACAGGTCTCTCAGGCTCTGTTCACTTTTCCTCAAGCTTTTTTCTTTCTATTCCTCAGACTCAATAATTTCCATAGTCCTTTCTTCAAATTTGCTCATTCTTTTTTTGTATTAGGCCATTCTTTGTGTTTCTATAAAGGAATACCTAAGACTGCATAATTCACAAAGAAAAGAGGTTTCATTGGCTCATGGTTCTGCAGGCTTTGTGGGAAGCATGGTGCTGGCATCTGCTTCTGGTGAGGCCTCAGGAAGCTTACTTACAATCATGGTGGAAGGTGATAGAGAGCCAGCCCATCACACAGCAAGAGCAGGAGCAAGAGAGAGAGGAAGGAGGTGCCACACACTTTTCAACAACCAGATCCCACAATAACTCACTCACTATTGCAAGGGGAACACCAAGCCATTTGTAAGGGGTCTGTCCTCGTGACCAAAACACCTCCCACCAGGGCCCACCTCCAACATTGGGATTACATTTAAATATGAGGTCTGGGAGGACAGGCATTCAAACTATATCATTGATTCTGCCCATTTTTCATTTTATTTGTTATACTTTTTGGTTGCAAAATTTGTTCTTAGTTTCTTTTTCAGGTTTTCTATCTCTTTATTGATATTTCCTTTTTTTTTTTTTTTTAGACAGAGTCTGCTCTGTCACCCAGGCTGAAGTGCAGTGGCACGATCTTGGCTCACTGCAACCTCCACCTCCTGGGTTCGTGCCATTCTCCTGCCTCAGCCTCCCGAGTAGCTGGAACTAGAGGCACCCGCCACTGTGCCAGGCTAATTTCTTGTATTTTTAGTAGAGACGGGATTTCACCATGTTAGCCAGGATGGTCTCCATCTCCTGACCACGTGATCCACCCGCCTCAGCCTCCCAAAGTGCTGGAATTTCAGGTGTGAGCCACAGCGCCCGGGCTTTTTTTTTTTTTTTTAATTGCCTGGGCTGGAATGCAGTGGTGTGATCTTGGCTCACGGCAACCTCCACCTCCTGGGTTCAAGTGATTATCCTGCCTTAGCCTCTCAAGTAGCTGGGATTACAGGCATGCACCACAACACTTGGCTAATTTTTGTATTTTTATTTTTGTTTTTTTTTTAAGAAAAGTTTTTATTAATGTGTCAATATTTCAGCAAAGTTATCAACGGGTTGAAAACACAAACACACTATTACAGGCTTTAAAGTAACAAACGAGTTTTACACAACTGAAATATTACACATACTTATGGAATTTATTGAATGACTAACAGACTCATAAAATAAATTTTTTGTTTGTTTGTTTGTTTGAGACGGAGTCTCGCTCTGTTGCCCAGGCTGGAGTGCAGTGGCATGATCTCGGCTCACTGCAACCTCCGCCTTCTGGGTTCACGCCATTCTCCTGCCTCAGCCTCCCGAGTAGCTGGGACTACAGGCGCCTGCCACCACGCCCAGCTAATTTTGTGTATTTTTAGTAGAGACGGGGTTTCACCGTGTTAGCCAGGTGGGTCTCAGTCTCCTGACCTCATGATCCACTCTCCTCGGCCTCCCAAAGTGCTGGGATTACAGGCGTGAGCCACCACGCCCAGTCAGACCCATAAAAGAAATTAAATCTGAAAAACGAAATCCAGTATTAGCACCTGCAATATCTCTGACAGTGAAATTTTTAATGGTTTCCCTCTCCTAATGTATTTTTAAACTTGCTCCCAAATACAGTGCTCTCAAACCCCAAGGATGAACGCAAAGGCATAAGCAGCCCTGATCCTAGAAATGTACAGCCAAAAGCAGAGCTACAAATAGGGACTCAGATTTGAGAGTTTTACTTAGAAGTAACTTACTGTACTTGAGCCAATCATAATGTGCACTGAATACTGTATATGAGAAAATTCTGTGAGTCATAAGGTTTGCATAGGGATAGTTAAAAATTAGTAATATACAGTATTATTCCTATCAAGTTTTTTTCTCATAAGCTATATTTATAGGAAAACTGTAATTAAAATATTTATTATGATGATTTTTTTGTTTTTGAGACAGAGTCTAGCTCTGTTGCCCAGGTTGCCACCACGCCCAGCCTAAAATATTTTTTATACCTGCTTATTACATATCCAGGGACACAACAGGAACATCTATGTGTTTGATGGTTTGGCATCCACTTTATTGTGCTTACTGATTTTTGTGATAAGCAACACACATCACATCTTCACAACATTCAAGGTAATGCAACAATGATATAAAATTCTCCAAAGAAATAACTGGAAATTGCATTAAATACTGCTTTAATGAGGAATAATTGCTATAATAAAACAAATAACATTATACATTATTTTTTCAATGAGCTTCAGTTTGAAGAACTGAATAGTAGAAACAGATCTTAAGATTTGAGTCATGGTAAAACCGGTAAATCTTTGAAATCTAGGAGGTGCATTAGCACAACCACAGCCACAACCAACCCTTGCCAAAATCCTGGAGAAAAGCATTTTATTAATTTAGGGGAACAAGATGGAACACTGGTGAAGATACAACTTGTTGAGGTCTAAAGCTACCTAAGAAGCTGCCCCAGGGAATGAAGAGAACCAATGGTATGTACTGGTGGCAGATAATAAGCTTTGCACTGGGCTGACCAGCTGCGTTTTATTAAATGGCCTTGAATAAAAAAAGTGAAATGCTTCATTGTGTTTTCTCAGAAACTAGTCAAAAGATTACAGAATCCTACACAATTTAGAGACACAAAGTGGATGCTGAGAGACTAGAGGTCACTCCAGGTGTGGAACGCTACAAAGTAAGTCCTTGGAGTAAATGGCACCGTGGATCTAGCGGCAGATAGAAAGGAATGATGCTCTGGAGAGGAGGTAGGGACACTCTGTGGTCGGCCAATGGATACATGAGGGGCCCGGCTGGAAGTGGGATATTTAATTCTATGGTTTATCTTCTGTGGCTCATGCCTCTGTCTTCATAAATGGTAATTTCAATAACTCGCAGTCCTCACTCAGTGGGGTCTGTCAGGAGGAGGCCTTGTGGAACATAGATCTTCTCATTCTGCTCTTGAATGTGTTTGGAGACTTTCTTCAGAACCTTCTCATAATGAGTTTCCATGCATAGGAAGATGGTATATGCTGTTAAACAAGCCAAAGAACCTTTGAGATATGATTGGCTGCCAAGCTTCTCTGCTTCTGCATAAAGGTTATTTAGAGTTCGAACTATTTCTTCAAACTGCTGCCTATCAATCCAGTTCTCCAGCTCCGTGGGGAGCTCGGTCTGGATCTGGCAGTGTGTGCCACTGCTGCAATCTCGCTGAATGAACACCTTTCTGGACACTGGTGCCTGCTGTGGCTTCATGGCAAGGACAGGACGGGCCGCACTCTAATTTTTGTATTTTTGGTAGAGACATAGTTTCACCATGTTGGCCAGGCTGGTCTTGATCTCCTGACTTCAGGTGATCCATTCACCTCACCCTCCCAAAGTGTTGGGATGACAAGCATAAGCCACTGCGTCCTGCCCTCCTATGAGTCTTTAACGCCAAGTCAAGATAAAGTCTTTAATGCTTTGTCAAGATAAAGCCTCACGTCCATTTCAGTGTCAACCATCAGGGACTCAGCTGCAGACACTTTTGACTTATCTGCTTTTTGTTTATTTGTTTTTTATTTTTTGTGGGGTTTTTTTTGCAAGCCTTTATGCTGCCTTCCTGTCTTTCTTTTTTTTCTTTTTAGACTAAGTCTTGCTCTGTCCCCAGGCCAGAGTGCAATGGCGTGATCTCAGCTCACTGCAACCTCTGCCTCCAGGGTTCAAGCAATTCTCCTGCCTCAGCCTCCCGAGTAGCTGGGACCACAGGCAGTGAGCCACCATGCCCGGCTTGCCTTCCTGTCTTTCTCCTCTTCCTGAGTTCCCTTCCCCATCCCTACAGCATGGACTCCACATATGCCAAACTTGCAAGCTTGCTGTTTGCTGCAAACAAACCTGGACTGATAATCTCTCTTTTGTCATCTGGGCAGCCAGACTGACTGTTCTCTTCTACCTGGGTGCCTGTGTACATGTCCTCTAACCCCTAACCCTTTGCAGCTTCTGTTTCTTTTTTTCTTTTTTTTTTTTTTTGAGATGGAGTTTCAGCCTTGTTGCCCAGGCTAGAGTGCAATGGTGCGATTTTGGCTCACTGCAACCTCTGCCACCCAATTCAAGCGATTCTCCTGCCTCAGCCTCCCGAGTAGCTGGGATTACAGGCATACGCCACCATGTCCAGCTAATTTTGTATTTTTAGTAGAGACAGGCTTTCTCTATGTTGGTCAGGCGGGTCTCGAACTCCTGACCTCAGGTGATCTGCCCGCCTTGGCCTCCCAAAGTCCTGAGATTACAGGTGTGAACCACCAAGCCCTGCCAGCTTCTGTTTCTTTATATATAAACAGCACTGTCGTGAAGATGCAATGAGATGAATTTTAGCTCAGAGCCTGCCACCTGGTGACTTACCCATGTTAGGTATTGTGGTTACAGCTCTGCTGTCAAACCACTTCTCCAACTCTCTTTCTAGCCTCAGTTCATTTGCCAAAGGGTTTGGCCCCAGTATTTTGCTGGATATTCAGAAGTACGACCTCACATCTGCAGAACGCCACTGACTTTCACACGAGGCCTCCCAGGAAGGGATTCTAGGCCTCAGACACTAGCTGGTGGATCTCGGGACTTGCCACTCCACTTTCGCATTTTTCAGGACCACAAGGCATACAGTTGGTCTAACAGTCTTTTCTGTCCTCCCAGTGGTCAGCTGCAGCCCAGTTCTAGGGCTTTTGTGGGGGAAGACAGGAGAGGGATGGGAGTCAGGGCATAGAAATGTGTCAGATGAGCCTTTGCTTGCAAGGAGCTCACCACTTGGGTGGTGGAGAAGGCCCAGAAGGCACTATGACAGTGCTCCCAAATCAGGAAAAGATTGCTAAATGCCCATACACTCAGGATCACACGGGAGCCCAGAGCTGGACACCTGGATCAGCTGGGAGTCTGCCTGACATTGATGATGTTTGGCTAGAATACTGATGGACGAATGGGAGGTAGCAGGACCGACACTGAGGGAAGGGCATCCCAGGCACAGGGAAGAGCATTTAGGAAGGCTTGAAACAGTCCGATGCATTCTGGGAACTCCAAGTAATTCCACTCTTGAGTTGAGCGAGGGCTAAAAACCTTCAAGCCACAACACATTCCAGCCATCTGTCTCTTCTTCTCCCTCCATTTCATCCTCAATACTATAGCTAGATTTATCTTCCTTCCTTCCTTTCTTTCTTTTTTAAGATGGGGTTTCAGCTGGGCACGGTGGCTCACACCTGTAATCCCAGCACTTTGAGAGGCCGAGGCGGGCGGATCACTTGAGGTCAGGAGCTCAAGACCAGCCTGGCCAACATGGAGAAATTCTGTCTCTACTAAAAATACAAAATTAGCCAGGCATGGTGGTGCATGTCTGTAACCTTCCTACTTGGAAGGCTGAGGCAGGAAAATCCCTTGAATCTGAGAGGCGGAGGTTGCAGTGAGCCGAGACTGTGCCATTGCACTCTAGCCTGGGCAATAAGAGGGAAACTCTGTCTCAAATAAATAAATAAATAAATATAAAATAAAATAAATTTGGCTCCTCTGATTTTAAAACTGATTTGGGCTCCCTATATGACCTACAGGGCCAAGAACAAACTCCTTTTCTTGACATTGAAAACTCTTCACAGCCTTTCCCCAAACTCCTTCCACCTCTCCTCCCTACCTTTTGTTATAATTATAGCCACTTGGATGATTTCCTGTTCTTAAAGCAGGCCAGTCACCTTTTTTGTCCAGACTTCTCCCTCTGCCTGGAATGTTCTTCTCCCCTTCCTCCCTGGGCAAATCCCCCCCATCTTCCAAGACCCAATTCAGAGGACAGGTTCACTAGAAGCCCCTTCAGGGTACTCCCAGTGCCTAGAATCCAGCCTGTCATTTTGGTTGAATAATTAATTAATCAGATCAAGGACATCTTCTCTGAGTACCCAATATAGCACCCCCATGCCCCACCCCCGTGCTTCCTGCACACCTCCTCTATGCTATGTTGGAACTTCTTGAAGTCAGGCTTCATTTCTTTTGTTTCGTTTCTTTCTTTCTCCTTCCTTCCTTCCTTCCCTCCTTCCCTCCTTCCTTCCTTTCTTTCTTCTTCTTCTTTTTTTTTTTTTGAGACGGAGTCTCGCTCTGTCGCCCAGGCTGGAGTGCAGTGGCACAATCCCGCTCACTGCAAGCTCTGCCTCCTGGGTTCACGCCATTCTCCTGCCTCAGCTTCCGGAGTAGCTGGGACTACAGGCGCCCGCCAACACGCCCGGCTAATTTTTTGTATTTTTAGTAGAGACAGGGTTTCACCGTGTTAGCCAGGATGGTTTCGATCTCCTGACCTCGTGATCCGCCCGCCTCAGCCTCTCAAAGTGCTGGGATTACAGGCGTGAGCCACGGTGCCCGGCCTTTTTTCTTTTTTTTCTTTCTCTCTTTCTTTTTTGAGATGGAATCTTGCTCTGTCATCCAGAGCTGGAGTGCAGTGGCACGATCTCAGTTCACTGCAATCTCCACCTCCCAGGTTCAAGCGATTCTCCTGCCTCAGCCTCCCGACTCGCTGGGATTACAGGCACCCGCCACCGTGCCCGGCTAATTTTTGTATTTTTAGTAGAGATGGGGTTTCACCATCTTGGCCAGGCTGGTCTCAAACTCGTGACCTCATGATCCACCTGCCTCGGCCTCCCAACGTGTTGGGATTACAGGCGTGAGCCACCGCGCTCGGTCTCTGGCCGCATTTCTTTTCTTTTTTAGAGGAATCAGGCTGGAGTGCAGTGGCACAATATCTCACTACAGCCTCGAACTGCTGGGCTCCACTGCTCCTCCCACCTCAGCCTCCTCAATAGCTAGGACTGCAGGCGTGCACCACCACGCCCGGCTATTTTCTTTTTTAAATTATTTTTTTTTGTAGAGGTGGGATCTTGTTACATTGCCCAGGCTGATCTCCAACTCAGCCTCAAGCGATCCTCCCACCTCTGCCTCCCAAAGTGCTGGGATTACAGCTGTGAGCCACCGCGCCTGGCACGGGCTTTATTTCTGATGGCCCTTCCTTTTTCCTCGATGCCTTTCTAACTCTGTACCTGGCACATGGAAGTGCTTGGTACGTGTTTGTTGAATGAATGAATTAACGGGCGAACATGCCATTTCACCTTATATATCTTGTGAAGCCGCCAGGCCCGGGCCTGATGTCATAGCCTTTACCCCTGGCCCGAGTCTCCAGTCCCCTGCGTGTCTGCTGACCGCAGCGCGAACGCCAGGGCACTACCCTCCCCAACCCGAGCCCAGCCCCCTTCCACGTCGGGGTCCCTCCCACCCTTTTCACGGCCCGCTTTCCTGCCGCGGTGCAGCTCAGCTCCTAGCTCAGCCGGAGGTGTCCCCGCCCACAGCCAGGATTGGAGGACGGAGGCAACGCCCAACCCACCGGGCTGCCTCCTATTGACGCGGCCCCCGCCAGGGGTGGGGACAGGCCGGCGGCTGCTGACGCCATCCTATAGCCAGAAAAGCCCTGGCCAGTGGCGGGCGCGACAGTGTCCTTGCTACCAGGCGGAGGTGAGTGCGCGGCAGCCGGATGGGCGGGACGGGCGTGGAGAACGCCGAGAACGGTGGCGCGCGCTCACGTCCGTCTTCCCAAGGGCTGAGCTCGGCCAAGCGCAGTGCCCAGAACTCGGAGCCAGCCTGGCCCGGGGGACCCTGCTGGCCAAGGAGGTCGTCAGTCCTGTCTTGTCTTCCAGACCCGGTGGACCGAAGCTTCCGGACGACAAGGAACTGCCCAATATGGCCTCGGAGGTGAGTGGGACCTCGGGACGCCGGTCCTCCCAGCCCCCAAACGAGAGGGTGGGGGCGCCAGACCTGCCTCGGGCCACCCTGCTGGGAATCGCCCTCCAGGAAGTAATTTTGAAAATTACCCAGGAAGCTGGCATCCCCAACCCTCCCGGGCGCATCTTCTGGAGCTCAGCAGTCACCTTTACTGGGACTCACCTGTGTCCCCAGGCAGCCCTTTTGGCAAACCCACCAACCCACACTACTAGGGGTAGAGTGGCTCTGCCCTCACCTCACAGTGATGCCTGCCTGGCCAGGAAAAGTGCTCCCAAGCCTTCAGCCTTCCACCTCTTCATTCCTTCTTCCCCGTGTCCTCCTGTCAGGTCCCACCCCACACCACACCCCTTCTCTTGCTGGAGCAGTTGTCCCTGTTTATAGAATAAGGCTTAGCCCCTAAGTGTTCTTGTCCTTGACTGTGGCATGTGGAAAGAACCAGGAAAAAGGGGACCTCGCCTTGTGACTCCAGCAACCCCAGTGCCTGGTTGCCTTCCTGTCTCACTGGACCCTGCTCCTTAGGGTCAGTGGCTCCTGGCTTCTCTTCCTGACCACTGAGATGCCGGAGTCCTGGGCAGAGGTTTCCTTCCTTTGGGGCACAGTTGATTTATCTGGCAATGGGGGTAATAATAGCTGTTGGCCTCCCTCTGTAAGGCACTAGATTATGAGGCCATTGCTTTGGACACTTCAGGGGAAAGGGGCTGTTCACCTGATGCTTGATGAAGGGAACCCCGGGAAGCAGGAGGTCTGGGTTCCAGGCCCTTCTGGCCTTCATTAGCTAGCAATTCACTTCCTCTTTCTCAGTGCCCTGCAAGCTTCTGGGTCATGGGCGGGGGGCGGGGGAGCAGGGCCTGGACTTCGGAGCCAAACAGACTTGGTTTCTGTACCAGTCACTTGGGCCCTCCAAACCTCTTTCCTCATTTGTGAAATAGGGGTAATATTGCCCACCTCATAAAAGGCCATAATAACACATGTCAAATCCCTAGCACAGGGCTGAACAACAGTAGGTGCTCAATAAATGGTGGCTAACCACAACAGTACTGATATTTCTACTTTGGGAAGCTGAGGCGGGAGGATTGCTGAAGCCCAGGAATCCCAGACCAGCCTGGGCAACATAGTGAGATACTGTCTCTACAAAAAAATTTTGAAAATTACCCAGGTGTGGTGGCATACACCTGTAGTCTCATAGGAGGCGGAGGCAGGAGGATTGCTTGAACCCCGAAGTTTGAGACTGCAGTGAGCATGATCTCACCCTGCACTCCAACCTAGGCAACAGAATGAGATCCAGTTTCAAAAAATAAAAATAGAAAACCCTGCCAGGCATGGTGGTTCACACCTGAAATCCCAACACTTTGGGAGGCCGAGGCAGGTGGATCATCTGAGGTCAAGAGTTTGAGACCAGCCTGGCCAACATGGTGAAACCCCATCTCTACTAAAAATGCAAAAATTAGCCAAGTGTGGTGGTAGGTTCCTGTAGTCCCAGCTATTCGGGAGGCTGAGGCAGGAGAATCGCTTGAACACGGGAGGCAGAGGTTGCAGTGAGCCAAGATCGCACCATTGCACTCCAGCCCGGGTGACAAAGCAAGACTCTACCTCAAAAAAGGAAAAAAACCCACAAATCCCAAAACCAAAACTGGTATTTCCCATGTACATTCAACCTTGACTGTTGCTCATTCAACCCAGCCCGACTCAGTGCCCCATCCTCTGGCCCTGAAGAGACCATTCTGGCCCAGATGTGTCCTGGCTTGCAGTAGCACCTTCTGCTACCACACTGGGCTTCCCCTCTCCTCAGTGCCCAAGGGGAGGCACCTCACTCTGATCTCCCCGTAAGGTCCTATTATGCCTGCCAGTAAGGATAGGAGTTTGGTCTGGAGCACAGTGGTCTGGCTTCCCACAAGCCCAGTGCTCCAGGTGACCTCAGCTTGCCCCAGACCTTCCTGTAGGTTGGCACTAATTGGTTTGGCTGCCGCTCCGCTTATTAAGTAGTTGTTTTTATTACTAACAACCTAGGCAGGGTGGCCCAGGAGCCCGCTGGGGGAGGCGGTGCCAGGTTCCCGGCTGAAGGGCAGGCTGGCCCCAATTCTGACTGGCTGGCTGGCTCCAGTGATCAGGACCAGGTCCCCACGTGGTGCTTTGCTGGAGATCTGGGCTTGGTGGGGCAGCTGTGGGGTAAGAGGCAGGACCAGCTCAAAAGACGGGGTGGGGGTGGAGCCTGCCTCTGCAGGGCAGAGTCCTTTGGCAGCTGGGGCTGTTGGGCATGGAGGGGTCAGCTCACAGCTCAGGGCCAGAGCACTGTAGAGGTCTCTGGGGTGCACCCAGGAACCAGGAGTAGAGCTGAAGCATGTCCTATCCCCTGCCAGCCCTCCCTTAGTAACAGCTGGCATTTCTCAAGTCCTTCCTGAACACCAGGCACCACGTTATATATGTAATTTGCAAATGCTATCTGATTAAATGCTCACAACAAGGTTATCAGATAGGTATTATTATTATCTTTAACTTATTATTATTATTATCTTTTTTTTTTGAGATGGAGTCTCGCTCTGTCGCCCAGGCTGGAGTGCAGCGGCGCGATCTCCGCTCACTGCAAGCTCTGCCTCCCGGGTTCACGCCATTCTCCTGCCTCAGCCTCCCAAGTAGCTGGGACTACAGGTGCCCACCACCGCGCCCGGCTAATTTTTGTATTTTTAGTAAAGACGGGGTTTCACCGTGTTAGCCAGGATGGTCTCGATCTCCTGACCTCGTGATCTGCCTGTCTCGGCCTCCCAAAGTGCTGGGATTACAGGCGTAAGCCACCGCGCCTGGCCCTTACTATTATTTTTAAGAAGGAGTCTTGCTCTGTCACCCAAGCTGGAGTGCAATGGCGCCATCTCTGCTCACCACAACCTCTACCTCCAGGGTTCAAGCGATTCTCCTGCTTCAGACTCCCAAGTGGCTGGGACTACAGCTGCCCGCCACCGAGCCTGGCTAATTTTTGTATTTTTAGTACAAACAGGGTTTCACCATGTTGGCCAGGCTGATCTTGAACTCCTGACCTCAAGTGATCCACCTCCCTGAGCCTCCCAACCCTGAGGTTTAATAATAGGTGCCAGGCCAGGTGGTTAAGAGAAGTCTGGGGCATTGCAGGGGGACAGAGGAGGATATATGTCCCCATTGGCCATTGTAGACTCCCTTCCACAAAAAGGACGTCAGTGAAGTGACATGCCCACCTCCACCCCACCCTCCTCCCAGTCCTGGGCACTAGGGCTGTGCCCCAGGTATTCTGTACCCCCTCCCTGATCTGTCCCATGCCCTGGTCTCTGCCCTCTTTCAAAACATAGATGTGGCCAGCGCCTTGGCTCATGTCTGTAATCCCAGCACTTTGGGAAGCTGAGGCTGGAGGATGGCTTGAGACCAGGAGTTCAAGACCAGCCTAGGCAACATAGTGAGACTCTGTCTCTACCAATTTTTTTTATTTTTATTTATTTATTTATTTTGAGACAGAGTCTTGCTCTGTCGCCCAGGCTGGAGTGCAGTGGCACAATCTTGGCTCACTGCAAACTCCGCCTCTTGGGTTCAAGCAATTCTCCTGCCTCAGTCTCCTAAGCAGCTGGGACTACAGGTGAGCGCCACCACGCCCAGCTAGTTTTTTTGTATTTTCAGTAGAGACTGGGTTTCACCATGTTAACCAGGGTGGTCTCTATCTCCTGACCTCGTGATCCACCCACCTCAGCCTCCCAAAGTGCTGGGATTACAGGCGTGAGCCACCACTCCTGGCCCTACAATTTTTTTTTTTTTTTTCCTGTAACGGAGTCTCGCTCTGTCACCCAGGCTGGAGTGCAGTGGCGCGATCTCGGCTCACTGCAAACTCCACCTCCCGGGTTCACGCCATTCTCCTGCCTCCTCCCGAGTAGCTGGGACTACAGGCGCCTGCCACTACTCCTGGCTAATTTTTTGTATTTGTAGTGGAGGCGGGATTTCACCATGTTAGCCAGGATGGTCTCGGTCTCCTGACCTCGTGATCCACCCGCCTCGGCCTCCCAAAGTGCTAGGATTACAGGCGTGAGCCACCGCCCCCGGCCTGGCCCAGCCCTACAAAATTTTTGAAAACTGTCTGGATGTGGTGGCGCATGCTTGTAGTCCCAACTACTGGGGAAGCTGAGGCGAGAGGACTGGTTGAGCCCAGGAGTTTGAGGCTGCAGTGAGCTATGATGGTGCCACTGCACTCCAAGCTGGGTAACAGAGTGAGACCCTGTGTCTAAAAAAGAATTTAAAGGCTGGGTGCGGTGGCTCACACCTGTAATCCCAGCACTTTGGGAGGCCAAGGCAGGCAGATCACGAGGTCAGGAGATCAAGACCATCCTCGTTAACACAGTGAAACCTGGTCTCTGCTTAAAAAAAAAAACAAAAACAGGCCGGGCGCGGTGGCTCAAGCCTGTAATCCCAGCACTTTGGGAGGCCGAGACGGGCGGATCACAAGGTCAGGAGATCGAGACCATCCTGGCTAACAAGGTGAAACCCCGTCTCTACTAAAAAAATACAAAAAACTAGCCGGGCAAGGTGGCGGGCGCCTGTAGTCCCAGCTACTCGGGAGGCTGAGGCAGGAGAATGGCATGAACCTGGGAGGCGGAGCTTACAGTGAGCCAGGATCCGGCCACTACACTCCAGCCTGGGTGACAGAGCGAGACTCCGTCTCAAAAAAAAAAAAAAAAAAAAAAAAAAAAACAAAAACAAAAAATCAGCCAGGCGTGGTGGCGGGCGCCTGTAGTCCCAGCTACTTAGGAGGCTGAGGCAGGAGAATGGCGAGAACCTGGGAGGTGGGGCTTGCAGTGAGCCGAGATCCCGCCACTGCACTCCAGCCTGGGTGACAGAGCGAGACTCCATCTCAAAAAAAAAGAAAAAGAATTTTAAAAAGTGTTTTTAAACAAACAAAACGGGCTGGGCACGGTGGCTCATGCCTGTAATCCCAAGCACTTTAGGAGGCTGAGGTCAGGGGATCACCTGAGATCAGGAGTTCGAGACCAGTCTGACCAACATGGTGAAACCCTGTCTCTACTAAAAATACAAAACTCAGCCGGGTGTGGTGGCATACGCCTGTAATTCCAGCTAGTCGGGAGGTTGAGGCAGGAAAATTGGCTTGAACTCGGGAGGCGGAGGTTGCTGTGAGCCGAGATCATGCCACTGCACTCCAGCCTAGGTGACAGAGTGAGACTGTATCTCAAAAAAAAGAACAAAACGTAGATGCCTACATACCATTCCACTGCCCTTGGCTCCTAGGGAGTAAGGGGTCACCCAGTGACCTCCTAGAAGGCCAGTGACAATGGGGGGTGTCAGGGTGCTTTTCAGAGCCAAGGGAGTGGTAGGAATTGGGATCTTAGTCCAGCTCCAAGCTGTGAGGGAGAGTTGCAGAGCACTTAAGCTTGGTGGACACCCTCAAGGCCTCTTTGCCTATCCCTGCAGCAAAGGTTCAGGACACCAGAGCCAAGTCCAGAAGCCCTGGTGGAACAGGGGTGAAGAGCGTGGGTTCTGACTGGTGGAACAGGGGTGAAGAGTATGGGTTCTGACTTCAGACTGCTGGGCTGCAGCCCTGGCTCTCCCACCTCAGGTGAGGGCAGGCTGCATGCCCCTCTGTGCCTCAGTTTCCCCCTCTTCATAGTGGACTTGTGTTGGTGCCTACCCCAGAGGGTTGTGTCAACAATTAGGATGGCACCTGGCACCTTGGTCAGTGGCAGGAAAGGTTCCAGAAGCTCTGCTGTGGTTCCAGGGATGCCTCAGGCCCTGCCACCATCTCATTGGAGTGGGGCCATGTGGTGGGAAAGAATCCCAACTTTAAGGCCACACACAGTGGCTCATGCCTGTAATCCTAGCACTTTCAGAGGCCAAGGCGGGAGGATCACCTGAGGTCAGGAGTTCAAGACCAGCCTAGCCAACATGGTGAAACCCCATCTCTACTAATGATACAAAAATTAACGGGCTGTGGTGGCACGTGCCTGTAATCCCAGCTACTCGGGAGTCTGAGGCAGGAGAATCTTTTGAACCTGGGAGGCAGAGGTTGCAGTGAGCCAAGATGGCGCCACTGCATGCCAGCCTGGCCGCCAACAGAGTGAGATTCTGTCTCAAAAAAAAGAAAAAAAAAAAAAGAACCCAAACTTTTGGTGTTCAGCCACGTTCCCATGCTCACTCCCATGCTCAGTCCCATGGTGACTCTGGGAAGGTCTCAGCCTCCTTGTCTGCCCAGTTAGAATGATCTGATGCCCCTGCTACCATCAGACTTGATAAGTTTCCCGAAGACTGCAAGAAGCACTGTTCTGGAGGGTGGAGGAGAGACTAATTGTTCTTGCTCTCCTGACCAGAGTGGGAAGCTTTGGGGTGGCCGGTTTGTGGGTGCAGTGGACCCCATCATGGAGAAGTTCAACGCGTCCATTGCCTACGACCGGCACCTTTGGGAGGTGGATGTTCAAGGCAGCAAAGCCTACAGCAGGGGCCTGGAGAAGGCAGGGCTCCTCACCAAGGCTGAGATGGACCAGATACTCCATGGCCTAGACAAGGTACTCGCCGTGGCCAACGCCCCACCCAAGGCCCTTTCCCTGTGGCCCCAGGCTCCCACCAAATCCCTAAGCAAATAGTGCAGTGTTGCTCATCTGTGGTTTCACATTGAACTAATTATATGCTCAAGTGCTGTTTAACTGTGTGCCTTGATGTCCACCTCTCTCCATCTTTTAATGATCCCTGTGACCCACATGGCTCATGGGTAAAGGTGGGCCTGAGATGCCCCTCTCCCAGGGTGCGCTTCCAGGACTCAGCTCCTGGATGGGGACAGTCAGTCATCATGGATAGGGTGGGACCAGGGCTGGGGCTCTCTTAGCTGCTGATGCCTGCTCACCTGACCCCTGGCATTGCTGCTACCCGCTATAGGTGGCTGAGGAGTGGGCCCAGGGCACCTTCAAACTCAGCCCCAACGATGAGGACATCCACACAGCCAACGAGCGCCGCCTGAAGGTATGACCCCTGGAGTCCCACCGCTGTCCTGGCCTCCCCCTCCACCTTGCCCAGGGCCACTTTGAGCATTAGCACCATCATTCTGTTTACTTCGCCACTGGCAGACAGCAGGTGAGACCTTAGGACATGGGCCAGGCACCCTGGCTCATGCCTATAATCCTAACACTTTGGGAGGCTGAGGTGGGAGGATCGCTTGAGGCCAGGAGTTCCAGACCAGCCTGGACAACATAACGAGGTCCCACAACTACAAAAATTAAAAAAAAAAAAAAAAAGAACAATAGGCCTCAGCAGAAATGGTGAGAGATTTGGGTAGGACCTGGAGCCCTGGGGTACGGAGGTAGGTTAGCGGGGCTGATAAAGAACCCTGCCCTGCCTGGATTGACTCCTTGGGGGATACAGACCGTGACCTTGGGTCTCCCTTCACCTCCAGGAGCTCATTGGTGAAACGGCAGGGAAGCTGCACACGGGACGGAGCCGGAATGACCAGGTGCCTCTAGCCCCTCCACCCCACTGCTCCATGTTGTCCCAAACTTGGGGAGCCCAGGGGGCACTTAGAGCTCTGCAACGGTCCTGGCTTCTCAGGGAAGCAACACGTCGGCCTCCCTGAGCACCACCTCCTCCTCGCACAGGTGGTCACGGACCTCAGGCTATGGATGCGGCAGACCTGCTCCACGCTCTCGGGCCTCCTCTGGGAGCTCATCAGGACCATGGTGGATAGGGCAGAGGCGTGAGTCCTACAGGGACACCCAGGGGGCAGACAGAGGTGTGATGGCAGCCTGAACAGGAAACCTAGGGGGCAGGGGTGAACAGGGTGGGGGTGCCAGGCCCTGGGGGACAGGGACATCCCAGAACTCCAGGATCGAGGCAGAGTAGCTAGGAGTGGGCCATTTCCTGCAGGCCCCAATGGTCCCATGCCAGTCTAGCTCAGCAGGCAGGGAAGACTCACCCATTGTGGGGCCGGGTGCGGTGGCTCATGCCTATAATCTCAGCACTTTGGGAGGCCAAGGTGGGTGGATCACCTGAGGTCAGGAGTTCGAGACCAGCCTGGCCAACATGGTGAAACTCTGTCTCTACTAAAAATACAAAAATTAGCCAAGCGTGGTAGTGTATGCCTGTAATCCCAGCTACTCGGGAGGCTGAGGCAGGAGAACTGCTTGAACCCGGGAGGCAGAGGTTGCAGTGAACCGAGATTGTGCCATTACACTCCAGCCTGGGCTACAGAGCGAGACTCCATCTCAAAGAAAAAAAAGTAAAAAAAAGGAAACTCACCATTTGCAGAGTTGAGGGCAGGAAACTAAGCCAAGCACAGCTAGCTTGGCTATGCCTGGAGCAGCCAGAGTCACTCCCCACCCTGCCTGTCCCCCAGATCCCCCATCCCAAGCTTCGTGTCCCCAACTAGCACATCTGGCAAAAGACAGAGCCAAAGGCTGCCTCCTGCTGGCCTCATTTCAGGCTTTGGCTTCTGAGACCTGGTGTCTTTGGGACTGGATTTGTTCCTTACAGACCTGGATGAAGAGCTGCTGAGGAGTCTCCATGTGTTGTCAGAGACCCCTCCTCTTCCTCAACTCCCTGTGATGCTTGTTTCGCAGACTTGGGGGGAAACAAGGGCACAAGAATTGTCACTCAGCAGGTAGGGCAGGGCTGCTAGGAGGAACAGGGAGTGTCTGCTACTGAGTTCAAGGTTTCTTTAAATTTTTTTTTTTTTTTTTTTTTTTTGAGACAGGGTTTTGCTCTGCCGCCTAGTCTGGGGTATAGTGGCGCGATCTTAGCTAACTGCAAACTCTGCCTCCTGGGTTCAAGTGATTATAGTGCCTCAGCCTCCCAAGTAGCTGAGATTACAGGTGTGCACCACCATGTCCAGCTAATTTTTGTATTTTTTTCAGTAGAGATGGGTTTTGCCATGTTGGCCAGGCTGGTCTCAAACTCCTGAGCTCAGGTGATCCACCCACCTCGGCCTGCCAAAGTGCTAGGATCACAGCCATAAACCACTGCACTCAGCTTAATTTTTAAATTTTTAACTTTTTAAATTGTCTTTAGAGATGAGATCCTGCTCTGTCACCTAGGCTGGAGTACAGTGGCTCGATAATAGCTCACTGTAGCCTCAAACTCCTGGAATCAAATGATCCTCCCACCTCAGCTTTCTGAGTAGCTAGAACTACAGGTGTGCACCGCCTGTGAGATGGAGTCTCACCCTGTCGCCCAGGCTGGAGTGCAGTGGCACAATCTCTACTCACTGTAGTCTCTGCCTCCCAGGTTCACGACATTCTCCTGCCTCCGCTTCCCGAGTAACTGGGAGTACAGGTGCCTGCCACCACGCCCGGCTAATTTTTTGTATTTTTAGTAGAGATGGGCTTTCACCATGTTAGCCAGGATGGTCTCAATCTCCTGACCTCGTGATCCACCCACCTCGGACTCCCAAAGTGCTGAGATTATAGGCATAAGCCACCATGCCCAGCCGCGAATGTTTTAAATATTTTGTAGAAACAGGATCTCTCTATGTGGCTCAGGCTGGTCTCAAACTCCTGGCCTTAAGTGATCCTTCCCTCTTGGCCTCCCAAAGTGCTGGGATTAAAGGCTTGAGCCACTGTGCCTGGCCTTGAGGACAGAATTTATTTATGGGGTGATGAAAATGTTATAAAATTGGTTATGGTGATGGTTGTACAGTAAAGTGTAAATTTTAATGAGTACATTGTTTGTGAATGATATCTCAGTAAAGCTAGTTTATTTAAAACAACAGGCCAGGCGCAGTGGCTCACGCCTGTAATCCCAGTACTTTGGGAGGCTGAGGCAGGTGGATCACCTGAAGTCAGGAGTTCGAGACCAGCCATGGCCAACATGGTAAAACCCCATCTCTACTAAAAATACACAAAATTAGCCGGGTGTGATGGTAGGCACCTGTAATCCCAGCTATTTGGGAGGCAGGAGAATCTCTTGAACCTGGGAGGCAGAGGTTGCAGTCAGCTGAGATCATACCACTGCATTCTAGCCTGGGCAACAAAAGCAAAACTCTTTCTCAACAACAACAACAACAAACAGGCCAGGTATGGTGGCTCACATTTGTAATCCCAGCCCTTTGGGAGGCCAAGGCAGGAGGATTGCCTGAACCCAGGAATTTCAGACCACCCTGGGCAACATGGCAAGACCCCATCTCACAGAGTGAGATGGAGTCTCACTTGTCGCCCAGGCTGGAGTGCAGTGGTGCAATCTCGGCTCACTGCAAGCTCTGCCTCCTGGGTTCACGCCATTCTCCTGCCTCAGCCTCCCGAGTAGCTGGGACGACAGGTGCCCGCCACCACACCCAGCTAATTTTTTGTGGTTTTAGTAGAGACAGGATTTCACTGTGTTAGCCAGGATGGTCTCTATCTCCTGACCTCGTGATCCACCCGCCTCGGCCTCCCAAAGTGCTGGGATTACAAGCATGCGCCACCGTGCCCGGCCACAAGACCCCATCTTTACAAAAAATTAAAAATTGGCCAGGCATGGTGGCATGTCCCTTTAGTCCCAGCTACTCAGGAGGCTGAGGCAGGAGGATCACTTGAGCCCAGGAGATAGAGGCAGCAGTGAGCTATGATCATGCCACTGCACTCCAGCCTGGGCAACAGAATGAGACCCTGTCTCTAAAAACAAAAACAAAACAAAACAACAAGAAAACAGGACCATCACTCACAGCACCTCTGCCTCTGCCCTGCCTACTTGAATGTGGTACAGGGCATCTTACCTGCTCAGAGCAGCCCTTGAAGGAGCCTCAGCTATTTCTAGGGTCCTCAAACGAAACCTCTCACAGTCAAGTCATACCCAACATGGGCCTCCTCCCCTGTTCTGGCCCCCGCTCAGAGATGCTGAGTTACAGAGGCTGGACTTTGGGTGTTTCTGGCAAAGCCTCACCCCAGGAGGCCCCACAGCTCAGGCCTAGTCCTTGGGTCACACGGCCCCACTTCCGGCCTTTTTCCCTTAAGACCGACTTGTCCCTGGGAGATCACCAGATCCCTCATTCAGGTGGAGTGCTGCAGGGCGACACTTTTTCCAGGGGTGACAGGGTCCCAGTGTCACAGGCAGGCCTTGCATGAGCCTCCACCTGACCTCCTGCTCCTCCTCTCCCACAGGGAACGTGATGTCCTCTTCCCGGGGTACACCCATCTGCAGAGGGCCCAGCCCATCCGCTGGAGCCACTGGATTCTGAGGTGAGCCAGGTGAGGTGCAGGGGCCGTGCTAGAGGGGAGGACCCTGGCTGCCCTGACCCTCCTGCTCCTGGCTTCCCACAGCCACGCCGTGGCGCTGACCCGAGACTCTGAGCGGCTGCTGGAGGTGCGGAAGCGGATCAATGTCCTGCCCCTGGGGAGGTGGGTGAGGCTCCAGTGCCCGGAGGGCCTGGTGGGGGTGGCTGCTGCATAGCCTTAGGGATTGACAGAGCTGGGAAGGGCAGAGTGGGACAGAAAGCCGCCTTATCTGCTCAGCGGGGGACCCTGCATGGAGCCCCAGCTCTCGCTAAGGTGGGGACGACCAAGCCATTGAATGTGTCTGAGCAGGGCCAGAGCCCTCCAGCAAGGCTCCTGGCAAGCCCAGCCTGCTGTCTTCAGCCTGACATATGGGAACATGTGTCAGGAGACAAGTGTCCTGCACCCAGGGTGACTCAGTGCTTGTGGACAAGTGTTCTGTGGACACTTAGGGACAAGTATTCTGTATCCAAGGCGACTGGGCCAGGGAAGAGGCTGAGCTCCAGGTGGTTGCCCTGGCAACCAGGACTGGGTTCTCTGTGTGTGCTTGAGTGCGTGTGTGTGTATGTGTCAGGGCTGCCTGCAGGAGCCCTGGTCACCATGAATCCCTGTCCCTGCAGTGGGGCCATTGCAGGCAATCCCCTGGGTGTGGATCGAGAGCTGCTTCAAGCAGGTGAGACGCCCTGCCCCTCCTCCCCAGGGAGAGTCACCCTCAGCACCCGCCAGGACCCGCAGACACACCTGAAACCAGAGGGCAGGGGCCTGTAGCTCCTGGTGAAACCTTCATTCATTGCCTACGGGCACTGAGTTCATCAAGTCTAGGGGTCACTCATGGCAGGGTTGCTTGGTACTGAGAGACTCAGGGCTCCTGCTTCCCTCCTGGGACTGTGCAAAAGATCCCTCCCCCAGCTGCCACCCCACCCTGATTAGGGGTGGGAGCTGGGCAACCTAGTTGGGGGAGAGGGAGCCACTTCCTGTCCTCCAGCCCAGCCCCGCTTTCTCCCACTCCCCAGAACTCAACTTTGGGGCCATCACTCTCAACAGCATGGATGCCACTAGTGAGCGGGACTTTGTGGGTAAGTCTTGGGGAGCCAGTCCCCTGCCCTGTGCCTCACTTTAGTCCCTCAGCCCAGCTTCTCTCCAGTCTCTTCCCACCCCCCTACGGACAGGCTGGTTGTGGTGATGGTTGTACACTGAAGTGTAAAGCTTAAATGGGTAAATTGGGTGGGGCACAGTGGTTCACGCCTGTAATCCCAGCACTGGCCAACATGGTGAAACCCCATCTCTACTAAGAATACAAAATTTAGCTGGGCATGTGGTGGCAGGTGCCTGTAATCCCAGCTGCTCGGGAGGCTGAGGCCAGAGAATTGCTTGAACCCGGGAGGTGGAGGCTGCAGTGAGCTGAGATCTCACCAGTGCACTCCAGCCTAGGCAACAAGAGTGAAACTCCAACTCAAAAAATAAAATTAAAAAAAAAAAAATAGGTCAGGCATGGTGGCTCACGCCTGTAATCCTAGCACTTTGGGAGGCCAAGGCAGGTGGATCACCTGAGGTCAGGAGTTCAAGACCAGCCTGGCCAACATGGGGAAACCCCGTCTCTACTAAAAGCACAAAAATTAGCTGGGCATGGTGGTGCATGCCTGTAATCCCAGCTACTCGGGAGGCTGAGGAAGGGGATTCGCTTGAACCTGGGAGGTAGAGGTTGCAGTGAGCTGAGATCGCGCTACTGCACTCCAGCCTGCGCGATGGGAGTGAGACTCCATCTCAAAAAAATAAATAAATAAATGGATAAATTGTATGTGGGTGATAACTCGGTAAAGCTGGTTCATTTAAAACAACAATAACAAAAAACAGGCTAGGTGCAGTGGCTCCCGTTTTTAATCCCAGCACTTTGGGAGGCCAAGGCAGGAGGATTGCTTGAGCCCACGAGTTTCAGACCAGCCTGGACGACATAGCACGACCCCATCTTTACGAAAAATGAAAATTTAGCTGGGTCCCCCCACCGCCTAACCTCCTCCCGACCCCTATATGGTCAGGCTGGGTGGGGATGGGAGAGGCCTGGTGACTGGGAACCTTTTCTCCCTCCCAGCTGAGTTCCTGTTCTGGGCTTCGCTATGCATGACCCATCTCAGCAGGATGGCCGAGGACCTCATCCTCTACTGCACCAAGGAATTCAGCTTCGTGCAGCTCTCGGATGCCTACAGGTAAGCCCTGAACTGCCACCTCCATCTGCCCCTGCCGGCCTCTGTATTCCCCGCCCCCCGCGGGCGTGGCTTCCTTCCTCCCCGCCCCACCCCTCCGCCAGACCTGGCCTATGAGCTACTGGACCAGCCAAGGATCCAGCCCTTTCAGCGCCAGCACCTCTGTCCCCAGCACGGGAAGCAGCCTGATGCCCCAGAAGAAAAACCCCGACAGTTTGGAGCTGATCCGGAGCAAGGCTGGGCGTGTGTTTGGGCGGGTGAGCAAGGCAGGGGGAAGGGCGAAGCCTCTGGGCTGATGGTGGGTGACCAGGGGGTAGGATCCCGGGTCCAGCCCCTGTGCCTCCCTCTTCCCGCAGTGTGCCGGGCTTCTGATGACCCTCAAGGGACTTCCCAGCACCTACAACAAAGACTTACAGGTGCGAGGCCAGGGGAGGCCTGCCTACTACGTGCCAGTTCTCAGGGCTCTGGCACACCCAGGCAGGGCCTCACCCGGGTATTGCCATACATCCTCCCATCCTGTGCACACAGCCTCATCCATGGCTGCCCTTGGACTTTCTGCCCTTCCTTTGTTGGGGTACTGAGTGTTCTTCCCATGGAAGGCAGTGGGGATGCCTCAGTTGGGGGTGTGGGGCTGTGGGGACCCTGGGTGCAAGGGGGCTGCTAGGCCCTCACCTCCTGCCATGTGCCTCCCAGGAAGACAAGGAAGCTGTGTTTGAAGTGTCAGACACTATGAGTGCCGTGCTCCAGGTGGCCACTGGCGTCATCTCTACGCTGCAGGCAAGACATCACCCACCTGCCTCTCCTCCCCTAGGTCCCAGGCACTGGGGTGGGCATACAGGGAGGGTGGCCTTGGGAGGAGGTGAGGTAGGGCTGGAGGACCTGGGGCAGGGAAGGAGAGGTGTGCTCGCTCCTGCTCCTGAGGAACAGGGAAAGGACAGAAACTGCTGCCTTGTAGTGGAAGCAGATGAGACTCAGGGGGCCTTGGGTCTGTCAACTGGCCAGACCAGAACTCTTTTTAAAAAAAGAAAATCTATACAAAAGGCCAGGTGCAGTGGCTCATGCCTGGAATCTCACACTTTGGGAGGCCGAGGCAGATGGAGCACTTGAGGTTGAGGGTTTGAGACCAACCTGGCCAACATGGCATAACCATGTTCTCTACTAAAAATACAAAAATTAGCCAGACACGATGGCTCACATCTGTAATCCCAGCTACTCAGGAGGCTGAGGCAGGAGAATCACTTGAACCCATGAGATGGAAGTTGTAGTGAGCCAAGATCATGCCACTGCACTCCAGCCTGGACTACAGAGTAAAACTCCGTCTACAAATATATAAATTAAATTAAATTAAATATCTAAAAAAACCTTTGTTTAGAGACAGGGTCGCTCTCTGTCACCCAGCCTGGAGTGCAGTGGTGCAGTCGTAGCTCACTGTAGTCTCAAACTCCTGGGCTCAAGTGATCCTCCTACTTCAGTCTCCAGAGTAACCGGGACTATAAACATGCGCCACCATGCCTGGCTAATTTTTTTATTTTTTGTAGTGACAGGGTCTCCTCATGTTTCCCAGGTTGGTCTCGAACTCCCAGCCCCAAGCAATCCTCCCACCTTGGTCTCCCAAAGTTGGGATTATAGGCATGAGCCACTTTCCTGGCTGATTTCTTTTAAAACCAATTATTATGGAAAATATATGTATATAACAGCTAGAGAATGCATAATGAACCCTATGTACCGACACCTAGCTTCAATAATAATCAACTCACAGACATCCTGGCTCCAGCAGTCTTTACCTACAGCTCTCCCCCACTCCTTTACCCCCTTATTTTGAAGCAAATTCCCATCATCACATCATTTCATTCCTAGATAGTTCAGGATGTGTCTTGAAATCGGTCTTTCTTGGCTGGGTGCAGAGCCTCATGCCTGTAATCCCATCAATTTGTGAGACTAAGGTGGGCAGATCACTTGAGGTTAGGAGTTGGAGACCAGCCTGGCCAACATAGCAAAACCCCATCTTTACTAAAAATATAAAAATGAGTTGGGTGTGGTGGTACACGGCTATAATTCCAGCTACTCAGGAGGCTGAGACAGGAGAATTGCTTGAACCTGGGAGATGGAGATTGTAGTGAGCAGAGATCGTGCCACTGCACTCCAGCCTGTGTGATAGCAAGACTCCATCTCAAAAAATAATAATAATAAATAAATAAAAAACAGTGTTTTTGAAAGCTAGTCCCCCAACTAGCAGCACCAGCATCACCTCAGAACTCATGAGAAATGCAATGTGAGGCCCCACTCCAGATGGCTGAATCAGAGACTCTGGGGGTGGTCCCCAGCAATTTGTACTTTTTTCTTAGTAAATTCTCCAGTGGCTAGGCCTGGTGGCTCGTGCCTGTAATCCCAGCACTTTGAGAGGCAGAGGCAGGAGAAGCACGTGAGCCCAGGAGTTCAAAACCAGCCTGAGCAACATAGCGAGACCCTGTCTCTAAAATTAAAAAAATTTAAAAATTAAAAAAAATTAAATTAGCCAGTCGTGATGGCGTGTGCCTGTGGTCCCAGCCACTCAGGAGACTGATGTGGGAGGATCCCTTGAGCCCAGGAAGTCAAGGATGCAGAGAGCCAGGATTGTGCCATTGCACTCCAACTTGAGCGACAGAGCAAGACCCTGTCTCAAAAAAGCCCAAAACAACAACAACAAATTAGCTTGGCATGGTGGCATGCATGGCTGTAGTCCCAGCTATTTGGGAGGCCCAGGCTGGAAGATCCCTTGAGTCCAGGCTACAGTGAGCTATCGTGGCCACTGCACTCCAGCCTGGGCAACAGAGCAGTCTCCTGTTTTAGGAGACACTGTCTCCTAAAACAGAAAACAAATCCTCCAGGAACATCTGATGCATGCTAAAGATAAGGACGCTTTGAAAACATAAAGGCCAGTAAAACATACAGACCAGTAAGCATTAATAGCATACGCAAATATTATAGATAATTATGAGAAGATGGTTCAAGTTGAGAGTGAGACAGAGCCGAGTGGGTAGGAGAGTATCTGTCCAAGGCAGGGACATCCTGGCAGAGGGGCAGGTCCTGGACCTGGCAGCTTCAGACCCCAGGGTCCCCAGGGCTCACCACTCGCCCACCTGTGTCCCCAGATTCACCGAGAGAACATGGGACAGGCTCTCAGCCCCGACATGCTGGCCACTGACCTTGCCTATTACCTGGTCCGCAAAGGGGTAAGTGTGTAGCAGCCAAGGGGAGGGTGAGGAGATGGGGTGCCCCCCAGAGGGTGGGAGAGCTCAGGAAGGGGTGCAGGTGGCCCAGCCTGGGCCTGTAATGCCAGCACTTTGGGAGGCCAAGGCAGGTGGGTCACTTGAGGCCAGGGGTTCAAGACCAGCCTGGTCAACATGGTGAAACCCTGTCTCCTTTGTTGTAAAATGCAACAATTGTAAAAATACAACAATTAGCCCAGTGTGGTGGCACACTCCTGTAATCCCAGCTACTCGGGAGGCTGAGGCAGGAGAATCGCTTGAACCTGGGAGGTGGAGGTTGTAGTGAGGTGAGATCATGCCTCTGCACTCCAGCCTGGGCAACAGAGCAAGACTTTGTGTCAGAAAAAAAAAAAAAAAAAGGAAGGGGCGCAGGCAGTGGAGGCAGATCAGGGCATGGAGGAAGCTGCCTCAGCACCATCTTCCTCCCTGGCACCCAGATGCCATTCCGCCAGGCCCACGAGGCCTCCGGGAAAGCCGTGTTCATGGCCGAGACCAAGGGGGTCGCCCTCAACCAGCTGTCACTGCAGGAGCTTCAGACCATCAGGTGCGGCCCATCCCCTTCCCCATGCTGCCTCCTAGGAAGTGAGCCTGGGTACCTGGAGCCCAGGGTGGCCCAGCTCCCTGGCCCACCTCTTCCTCTCTCCCCAGCCCCCTGTTCTCGGGCGACGTGAGCTGCGTGTGGGACTACGGGCACAGCGTGGAGCAGTATGGTGCCTTGGGTGGCACTGCATGCTCCAGTGTTGACTGGCAGATCCGCCAGGTGCGGGCACTACTGCAGGCACAGCAGGCCTAGGTCCTCCTGCACCTGCCCCCTAATAAAGTGGGTGCGAGAGGAGGCTGCTGCGTGTTTCCTGCCCCAGCCTGGCTCCCTCGTTGCTGGGCTTTCTGGGGCTGACCAGTGGGGATGGTCAGACTGGAGAGGCAAGGTGGGGTGGCCTGTAATCCCAGCCCTTTGGAAGGGCAAGGTGCAAGGATGCTTGAGGCCAGGAGTTTGACACCAGCCTGGGCAACACAGGGAGACCCGTGTCTCTACCCAATAATGAAACAAATAGCCTGGCGTGGTAGCCTGTGCATATAGTCCCAGCTACTTGTAAGGCTGAGGTGACAGGATACTTGTGTCCAGGAGTGGAGGCTGCAGTGAGCTATGATCACACCACTGCATTCCAGCCTGGACAACACAGTGAGACCTTGTCTCTAAAAATAAAAAATAAAAAATAAAGGGAAGCAGAGAAAACTGGGCAAGGGCAATGAGAGTCATAGATGAAAGGGAAGGGGGGCTCCCATCATAGCCTCTGCTCTGTCCAGGCCCCATCCCCTTCAAACAGGGTATCACGGTGACCTCCTAGGCCAGGAGCGATGGCTCACGCCTGTAATCCTAGCACTTTGGGAGGCCTGGGCAACATATCAAGACTCCAGCTACCACATTAAAAAAACAAAAACAGAAAACAACTAGCCAAACCGGGCGCAGTGGCTCACACCTAATCCCAGCACTTGTAGGAGGCTGAGGCTGGTAGATCACTTGAGGCCAGGAGTTCGAGAACAACCTGGCCAACATGGGGGAACCCCATCTCTAATAAAAATACAAAAATTAGCCGGGTGTGGTGGCGCATGCCCGTAATCCCAGCTACTCAGGAGGCTGAGGCAGCAGAATTGCTTGAACCCAGGAGGCAGAGGTTGCAGTGAACCGAGATTGCATTATTGCACTCCAGCCTGGGCCACAGAGCGAGACTCTGTCTAAACAACAACAACAACAAAAACTAGGCGGTTGTGGTGATGTGTGCCTATAGTCCCAGCTACTTGGAAGGCTGAGGCAGGAGGATCGCTTGAGCCCAGCAGTGGGAGGCTGCAGTGGGCTGCGATGGCACCACTGTACTCCAGCCTGGGAAACAGAGCAAGACCCTGTCCCTAAAAGAAAAAAAGAAGTAAAAAATGTCTGAAACTTACGTTTTATTAACAACAAAGATAAACAAGCTAAACTCAAGGAAGAATGAATAACCCCTACCATGTGACTTTGGGAGCAATGACAGATTTTGTTAAAGAACCAAGGCTGGGTGCAGTGGCTCACACCTGTAATCCCAGCACTTTGGGAGGCCAAGGGGGGAGCCAGGAGTTTGAGACCAGCCTGGCCAACATGGTGAAACCCCATCTCTACTAAAAATGCAAAAAAAGGCTGGGCGCAGTGGCTCAAGCCTGTAATCCCAGCACTTTGGGAGGCTGAGACGGGTGGATCACGAGGTCAGGAGATCGAGACCATCCTGGCTAACACGGTGAAACCCCGTCTCTACTAAAAAAATACAAAAAACTAGCCGGGCGTGGTGGTGGGCGCCTGTAGACCCAGCTACTTGGGAAGCTGAAGCAGGAGAATGGCGTAAACCCGGGAGGCAGAGCTTGCAGTGAGCTGATATCCGGCCACTGCACTCCAGCCTGGGCGACAGAGCAAGACTCCGTCTCAAAAAAAACAAACAAACAACAACAACAACAACAACAAAAATCAGCCGGGCACGGTGGTGCATGCCTGTAATCCCAGCTACTTGGGAGGCTGAGGGAGAAGAATCACTTGAACCTGGGCGGTGGAGGTTGCAGTGAGCTGAGATTGTGCCACTGCACTCCAGCCTGGGCGACAGAGGGAGACTCCGTCTTAAAAAAAAAAAACCAAAAGCCAGACTCCAGCAGTAAGGACGTGACACCAAATCCCCAAAATCAAAGCTGTTGGTCACAGATAAAATCTTCCAGAGCAGTTGTTCTCAGACTGTCATTCCTGGCCATCATAATTTTCACCGAGGAGCTTATTAGAAATGCAAACTTTCTGGCTGGGCACAGTGGCTCACGCCTATAATCCCAGCACTTTGTGAGACCAAGGCGGGCGGATCACTTGAGGTCAGGAGTTCAAGACCAGCCTGGTCAATATGGTGAAACCCCGTCTCTACCAAAAATACAAAAATTATCCAGGCGTGGTGGGGCATGCCTGTAGTCCCAGCTACTCAGGAGGCTGAGGCAGGAGAATCACTTGAATCTAGGAGGGGGAGGTTGCAGTGAGCTGAGATCATGACACTGCACTCCAGCCTGGGTGACAGAGCAAGACTTTCAAAAACAACAACAGAAAACACACAGTGACCTAAAAAAAAAAAAAGAAAGAAAAAAAAAAGCATGGCATGATGGTACACACCTGTAATCCCAGCTACTCAGGAGGCTAAGCCAGGATTGCTTGAAGCTAGGAGTTCAAGACCGGCCTAGGTAACATTGTGAGACTCTGTTTCATTGGGGTGCGGGGCAGAAATGACCTGCCTTGGGTGTCATTGGCAGGACTGGTGGGACCTGATGGTGTGGGCGGCCCCATCAGTCACTGTCCATCTCCCTTCCTTCCCAGTGTCCCCTGGGCTCCCCCTGCCCTCATTCACCCCTTGCTGAACCTACCCTTTCCTGAACTACTCAGGCACCATCACAGGGTATTAACTCGGGCTGAGGCCTGTACCAGTGCTGCAAGGGTGACCTGTGCCCTTCTAAGGGGCATGGTGTATGGAGTGGTAAGGTCAGCCACCCAGCTAGTATGTGATGCCAGCCACTGGGTTAGCTTCCTGCTAAACCAACACCTCCTCCACCCTAGAGAGTGATGTATAGATAAATTCTCCCGCAGTGACCTTGAGGGGAGGGTGACTGGGATGTAGGGCCTGGAGGGGACCTGCCTCTTGTTGCAGTCAAGGGAGGCATGGCCACACCAAACCTGCAGAGAGCCCTGAGGCCAGGCTGGGCACATGGCAAGTGTTCTGTAGAGAGCCCGTGGTGACACAAAGACCTCTTCTACGCAAATCTCACCAAACTCCTGATAAGAGATACCTGAAATTAGAGGCCAAGTATGGTGGTTTATGCATGTAATCCACACTTTGGGAGGCCAAGGTGGGAGGATTGCTTGAAGCCAGGAGTTCAGTTCAAGACCAGCCTGGGCAACATAACAAGATCCCAGCTACCACATAAAAAAAAAAAAAAAAAGCGAGGTGCGGTGGCTCACGCCTGTAATCCCAGCACTTTGGGAGGCCGAGGCGGTTCAAGACCAGCCTGGCCAAAATGGTGAAACCCCATCGCTACTAAAAATGCAAAAAATTAGCCGGGTGCAGTGGCAGGTGCCTGTAATCCCTGCTACTTGGGAGGCTGAGGCAGGAGAATTGCTTGAACCCGGGCAGTGGAGCTGAGAGTGAGCTGAGTTGCAGTGAACTGAGATCGTGCCATTGCACTCCAGCCCAGGGGACAAGAGTGTGACTTCGTCTCAAAAAAAAAAACCAAGCCAAACCAGGCACAGTGGCTCACACCTGTAATACCTGAAATCCCAGTGCAGTGGGAGGCTGAGGCGGGTGGGTCACTTGACACCAGGAGTTCGAGACCAGCCTGGCCAACATGGTAGAACCCCATCTCTAATAAAAATACAAAAATTAGCCGGGCGTGGTGGTGCACGCCTGTAGTCCCAGCCACTCGAGAGGCTGAGGTGGGAGAACTGCATGAACCTGGGAGGCGGAGGTTGCAGTCAGCTGAGACCATGCCACTGCACTCCAGCCTAAGTGACAGAGTGAGATTCCTCAAAAAAAAAAAACTTTTAAAATAATTTTATTTTATTTTTAAAAATTGAGATGGGCTCTCACTATGTTTCTCAGGCTAGTCTCAAACTCCTGAGTTCAAGCTTTCCACCTGCCTCACCCTCCCAAAGTGCTGGGATTACAGGCATGAGCCACCATGCCCAGCCTACCACGAATTTAATGGCTCAACATAACGTGTAATGTTTTAATTCTGGACGTCACAAGTCTGAAACTGGTTTTACCGAGATGAAATCGTCAGCCAGGATCTAGAGGAGGATCCATTTCCTTATTTTTTTTTCCAGTTTCTAGGGGCCACCTGCATTCCTTGGCTTGTCGTTCCTTCTTCCCTTTGCAAGACCAGTGGTGTAGCATCTTCAATTCTCTCTCTGCTTCCATTGTCGATATTATTATTATTATTATTTTATTTTTCAGACATAGTCTCACTCCGTTGCCCAGGATGGAGTGCAATGGTGCGATCTCGGTTCACTGCAACCTTCTCCTCCCGGGTTCAAACGATTCTCCTGCCTCAGCCTCCCAAACAGCTGGGATTACAGGCACCTGCCACCAGGCCTGGCTAAATTTGTTTGTATTTTTAGTAGAGATGGGGTTTCACCATGTTGGTCAGGCTGGTCTTGAACTCCTGACCTCAGGTAATCCAACCACCTCAGCCTCCCAAAGCGCTGGGATTACAGGCGTGAGACGCTGTGCCCGGCCTAGTGCCATTACTTTCAATGGCAAAACCTGCAATTACTTTTGGACGGATACAATAGTAACATTAAGGATCACCGGTCATAGATCAGCATGACAGATATTATTACAATAATAATAGGCCGGTGCGTTGACTCACACCTGTTATCCCAGCACTTTGGGAGGCCAAGGCAGGTGGATCACCTGAAGTCAGAAGTTCAAGACCAGCCTCACTAACATGGTGAAACCCCATCTCTACAAAAATGCTAAAAATTAGCCAGGCGTGATGGTGCATGCCTCTAGTCCCAGCTACTTGGGAGGCTGAGGCAGGAGAATCGCTTGAACCCGGGGGGTGGAGGTTGCGGTGAGCTGACATCATGCCATTGCACGCCAGCCTGGGCAACAAGAGCAAAACTCTATCTCAATAAATAAATAAACTAATTAAAATAAATAAAATAATAATGCTGGGCACAGTGGCTCACGCCTGTAATTCCAGCACTTTGGGAGGCCAAGGCAGGTGGATCACCTGAGGTCAGGAGTTCAAGACCAGCCTGGCCAACACAGTGAAACCCCGTCTCTACTAAAAATACAAAAATCAGCTGGACATGGTGGCGGGCACCTGTAATCCCAGCTACTCGAGAGGCTGAGGCAGAATTGCTTAAACCCAGGAGGCAGACGTTGTAGTGAGCCAAGATCGCACCATTGCACTCCAGCCTGGGTGACAAGAGCAAGACTCTGTCTTAAAAATAAAATAAAATGGTGGCTGGGCACAGTGGCTCATGCCTGTAATCCCAGCACTTTGGGAGGCCAAGGCAGGTGGATCACCTGAGGTCAGGAGTTCAAGACCAGCTTGACCAACATGGTGAAACCCCGTCTCTACTAAAAATACAAATATTAGCCTGGTGTGGTGGTGGGAGCCTGTAGTCCCAGCTAGTCGGGAGGCTGAGGCAGGAGAATTGCTTGAACCCAGGAGGTGGAGGTTGCAGTGAGCTGAGGTCACGCCACTGCACTCCAGCCTGGGTGACAGAGGGAGACTGTCTAAAAATAAATAAGTAAATAAGAAGAAAAAAGGAGGAGTAGGAGAGGGAGGAGGAGGAGCAGGAGGAAACAGCCAGGCACAGTGGCTCAAGCCTGTAAAGGAGGAGGAGGAAGAAACAGCCAGGAGCAGTGGAGGAGGAAGAGGAGGTGAGAAGGAGGAAAGGAGGAGGAGAGGAGGAGGAAAGGAAGAGGAGAGGATTAGGAGTAGGAAAGGAGGAGAAGGAACGAAAGGAGAAAGGAGGAGGAGGAAAGTAAGAGGAGAGACGGGGGGAGAAGGAGGAGGGTAGGAGGAGGATGAAAGTAGGAGGGGTGGAGTTGAGTCTTTCGTTGTCTCATTATACTTTTAATTCGTTTCTTTTTTTCTTTTTTTTCTAGATTTATCTTCTTCTTTCTCTTCTTATTCCTTCTTCCCTCTTTCTTCTCCCTCTCTTATTCTCCGTCTTTTCTCCACTTATCAGAGAAAGAGAAGGAAACTGCCAGGTTCGGTGGCTCAAGCCTGTAAAGGAGGCGGAGAAGGAAACAGCCAGTCGTGGTGGCTCACACCTATAGAGGAGGAGAAGGAAGAAACAGCCAGGCTAGGTGGCTCAGGCCTGTAAAGGAGGAGGAGAATGAGAAGGAGGAAGAAACAGCCAGGCACAGTGGCTCTCACACCTGGAAAGGAAGAGGAGGAGCAGGAGGAAACAGCCAGGCATGGTGGCTCATGCCTGTGAAGGAGGAAAAGGAGGAAGAAACAGCCCAGCACAGTGGCTCAAGCCTGTAAAGGAGGAGGGGGAAACAGGTGCAGTGGCTCACGCCTGTAGAGGAGGAGGAGGAGACAGCCAGGAACAGTGGCTCATGCCTGTGAAGAAGAGGAAGAAGAAGAAGAAAAAAAACAGCCAGGAACGGTGGCTCATGCCTGTAAGGGAGGAGGTGGAGAAGGAAGAGGAGGAGGAGGAGGAAACAGCCAGGTGAGGTGGCTCACGCCTATAAAGGAAAAGGAGGAGGAGGAAAAAACAGCCAGGCACAGTGGCTCATGCCTATAAAGGAGGGAGAAGGAGGAAACAGCCAGGTGCGGCGGCTCATGCCTGTAAAGAGGAGGAAGAAGAAACAGCCAGGAAGGGTGGCTTATGCCTGTAAGGGAGGAAGAGGAGAAGGAGGAGGAAACAGCCAGGCGAGGTGGCTCACGACTGTAAAGAAGAAGGAGGAAGAGGAAGAAACAGCCAGGCGTGGTGGCGCAGCCTGTAAAGGAGAAGGAGGAGGAAACAGCCAGGCGAGGCAGCTTAACGCCTGTAAAAGAGGAGGAGGAGGAGGAAAAAACAGCCGGGCGCAGTGGCTCATGCCTGTAAAGGAGGGAGGAGGAGAAGGAAACAGCCAGGCATGGTGACTTACACCTGTGCAGGAAGAGGAGTTGGAGGAGGTGGAGGAAGAAACAGCCAGGAGTGGTGGTTTACGCCTGTAAAGGAGGGGGAGAAAAAGGAGGAGAAAAAATAACTAGCCAGACTGGCTGGTTCACACCTGTAAAGGAGGAGGAGGAAGAAACAGGCAGGGAAGCTCATTCCTGTAAAGAGGAAGAGGAGGAGGAGGACGAGGAAAAGGAAGAGAAAAAGGAGGAGGAGGACGAGGAAAAGGAAGAGAAAAAGGAGGAAAAAAAGCAGCCAGACTGGGTGGTTCACTCCTGTAAAGGAGGAGGAGGAAGAAATAGCCAGTTGCAGTGGCTCATGCCTGTAAAGAGGAGGAGGAGGAGGGGGAGAAGGAGGAGAGGAGGAGGAGGGGAGGAGGGGAAAGGAGGAGGAGGAGGAGGAGAAGAAGAAGGATAAAAAGGAGGAGAAAACAGCCAGACTGGGTGGTTCACGCCTGTAAAAGAGGAGGTGGAAGAACACCAGTTGCGGTGGCTCATGCCAGTAAAGGAGGAGGAGGACAGGGAGAAGGAGGAGGAGAAGGAAACTGCCTGGCTCGGTGGCTCAAGCCTATAAAGGAGGAAAAGGAGGAGGAGGAAACAGCCTGTCGTGGTGGCTTACACCTATAGAGCAGGAGGAAGAAATAGCCAGGCCCGGTGAGTCAGGCCTATAAAGGAGGAGAGGGGAGCGGGGGGAGGAGCGGCGGGGGGGGGAGCGGGGAGGGGGCGGAGCGGGGCGGGGGGGGAGGAGGAGGAGGAGGAGAGGGAAACGGCCAGGTGTGGTGGCTCATGCCTATAATCCTAGCAATTTGGGGGTGAGCAGCAAGGAGGAAGGAAGGGAGGAGGAAAAAGAAAGAGGAGGAGGAAAGAGGGAGGAAGAAAAACAAGAGGAGGAGGAGGAAAAGAGGAAAGAGGGAGGAGGAAAAAGAAACAGCCAGGTGGGCTTGGTGGCTCACGCCCGTAGTCCCAGTTACTCTGGAGGCTGAGGCAGAAGAATCGCTTGAACTCAGGAGGCGGAGGTTGCGGTTAGCCGAGATCGGGCTACTGCACTCTGGCTTGGGCAACAGAGTGAGTCCGTCTCAAAAAAAAAAAAAAAAAAAAAAAAGAAAAGAAAAGAAACAGCCAGGTGCAGTGGCTCACACCTGTAATCCCAGCAATCTGGGAGGCTGAGGTGGGAAGATAGCTAGAAACCCAGAAGTTTGAGACCAGCCTGAGCAACATAGTGAGACCCATTTTTACAAAAAATAAAAAATAAAAATTAGCCAGGAATGGTGGTACAGGCCAGTCGTCCCAGCTACTCAGAAGGCTGAGGCAGGAGGATCACTTGAGCCCAGTCAAACCACTACACTTGAGCCTGGGCAATGGAGTAAGACTGTCTCTCAAAAAAATAGTAATAAAGTTTGAAATACAATAATAATTACCGAAATGTGACACAAAGACACCAAATGAGCACATACTGTTGGAAAAACGGCACCAATACACTAGCTCAACACAGGGTTGCCACAATCCTCTATGTTAAGAAATGGGCCAGGCATGGTGACTCACGCCTGTAACTCCCAGCACTTTGGGAGGCTGAGATGGTAGGATAGATTGAGGCCAGGAGTTCGAGATCAGCCTGGTCAACGTAGTGAGACTCCATCTCAATTGTTTTAAATATTATTATTATTATTATCATCATCATTATTTTGAGACGGAGTCTTGTTTTGTCTCCCAGGCTAGAGTGCAGTGGTGCAATCTCAGCCATTCTCTTGCCTCAGCCTCCCAAGTAGCTGGGACTACGGGCGCCTGCCACCACGCCCGGCTAATTTTTTTTTGTATTTTTAATAGAGACAGGGTTTCACTGTGTTAGCCAGGATGGTCTCAATCTCCTGACCTCATGATCCGCCCGCCTTGGCCTCCCAAAGTGCTGGGATTACAGGTTTGAGCCACTGCGCCCAGCCTATTTGTATTTTTCAATTAAAAAAAAAAAGTTAAGAAATGCAGTATATGTGAAGTGCAACAAAGTGAAGTTAAAAAAAAAATGAGGCCAGGCATGGTGGCTCACACCTGTAGTCCCAGCACTCTGGGAGGCCAAGGCGGGTGGATAGCCTGAGGTCAGGAGTTCGAGACCAGCCTGCCCAAACATGGTGAAATCCCGTCTCTACTAAAAATTCAAAAATTAGAAGGGCATGTTGGTGCATGCCTGTAGTCCCAGCTACTCTGGAGGGTGAGGCAGGAGGATCTGTTAAGCCCTGGAGTTTGAGGCTTCATTGAGAGTTCTTACCACGTCACTGTACTCTAGGCTAGCTGACAGAGTGAGACCATGTCTAAGAAAAAAAATTATAAAATGGTATATTAAGGCTGGGCGCAGTGGCTTATGCCTGTAATCCCAATACTTTGGGAGGCCAAGGCAGGCGGATCACGAGGTCAGGGGTTCGAGACCAGCCTGGCCAACATGGTGAAACCCCATCTCTACTAAAAATACAAAAATTAGCCAGGTGTGGTGGTGCACGCCTGTCATTGCTACAGCCATCTCAACCTTCAGGAACCACCACTTTGATCAGTCAGCAGCCACCAACATCAAGGTAAGACCCTCCATTAACAAAACTGTAATGACTTACTGAAAACTCAGATGATCATTAATATTTTTAAGTTAAGGTATGTCCTTTTTTGTTTTTTTGGGGTTTTTTTTGAGGCAGAGTCTCGCTCTGTCAGCCAGGCTGGAGTGCAGTGGCATGATCTTGGCTCACTGCAACCTCTGCCTCCCGGGCTCAAGCAATTCTCATGCCTCAGCCTCCCGAGTAGCTGGGATTACAGGCATGTGCCACCACACCCAGGTAATTTTTGTATTTTTAGTAGAGATGAGGTTTCTCTATGTTGGCCAGGCTGGTCTCAAACTCCTGCCCTCAGGTAATCTGCCCACCTCAGCCTCCCAAAGTGCTGGGATTACAGGCGTGGGCCACTGCGCCTGACCTGTACATTGTTTTTATAGACATAATTTTATTGCATACTTAAGAGACTACAGAGGCGGGCAGATCATTTGAGGTCAAGAGTTCGAGACCAGCCTGACCAACATGGTGAAACCCCATCTCTACTAAAATACAAAAATTAGCCGGGCAGGGTGGCGTGTGCCTATAATCCCGGCTACTCGGGAGGCTGAGGCAGGAGAATCACTTGAATCCAGAAGGTGGAGGTTGCAGTGAGCCAAGATCAGCCAAGATCAGGTGACAGAGCGAGACTCCCTCTCAAAAAATTAATTAATTAATTAAATAATAAAAGACTACAGAAGAGTGTAAACATAATTTTCTTTCTTTCTTTCTTTTTTTTTTTTTAGACAGAGTCTCACTCCATCGCCCAAGCTAAGCTGGAGTGCAGTGGCACCATCTCGGCTCACTGCAAGCTCTGCCTCCTGGGTTCACGCCATGATTTCGCCTCAGCCTCCTGAGCAGCTGGGACTACAGGCGCCTGCCACCATGCCTGGCTAATTTTTTTGTATTTTTTAGTAGAGACAGGGTTTCACCGGGCTAGCCAGGATGGTCTTGATCTCCTGACCTCATGATCCACCTACCTCGGCCTCCCAGAGTGCTGGGATTACAGACTTGAGCCACCGCGCCCGGCCACAAAATATATTTCTTTTCTTTGAGATGGAGTTTTGCTGTTTCACCCAGGCTGCAGTGAAGTGGCATGATCTTGGCTCACTGCAATCTTTACCCCCCAGGTTCAAGTGATTCTCCTGTCTCAGCCTATTGAGTAGCTGGGATTACAGGCACCTGCCACCATGTCTGGCTAATTTTTGTATTTTTAGTAGAGATGGGGTTTCACCATGTTGGCCAGGCTGGTCTCAAACTCCTGACCTCAGGTGATCCACCTACCTTGACCTCCCAAAGTGCTGGGATTACAGGCGTGAGCCACCACACGCGGCCCCAACTTTTCTTCTGCAGCTTCCTCACCCCTCTTTGCCTTCATAGAATTCAGGAGAGTTAGGGCCTTCCTCCGGATTAGGCTTTGGCTTAAGGGGATGTTGTGACTGGTTTGATCTTCTATCCAGACCACTCAACCTTTCTCTGTATCAGCAATAGGGCTGCTTTGCTTTCTTCTCATTTGTGTGTTCACAGGAGTAGCACTTTTAATTTCCTTCAAGAACTTTCCCTGCCAGGCACGATGGCTCACGCCAGTAATCCTAGCACTTTGGGAGGCCAAGGCAGGCAGATCATCTAAAGGTCAGGAGTTCAAGACCAGCCTGGCCAACATGGTGAAAGCCCGTTTCTACTAAAAATACAAAACATTAGCCGGTTATGGTGGCACGTGCCTGTAATCCCAGCTACTTGAGAGGCTGAGGCAGGAGAATCACTGGAACCCTGGCAGCAGTGGTTGCAGGGAGCCGAGATTGCACCACTGTACTCCAGCCTGGACCACAGAGCAAGACTCCATCTCATAGAGAGAAAAAAAAAGAGCTTTTCCTTTGTGTTCACAACCTGGTTAACAGGTACAAGAGGCTTTGCTTTTGTTCATCTCAGTTTTCAACATGTCTGCCTCACGATGTTTCCATCTTTTGACATTAAGTGAGATACGTAGGACCCTTCCTTTCACTTTAACACTTAGAGACCATTGTAGGGTTATTAATTGACCTAATTTCAATATTGTTCTGTCTCAGGAAATAGGGAGACTCAAGAGGGCAAGAGGGCATGAGACGGAGGCACAGTTGGTCAGAGAGGCAGTCAGAACACACACATTTGTTGATTAAATCACCATCTTATTTGGGCACAGTGTATGATGTCCAAAACAACTGCAGTAGTAACATCAAAGACCACTGATCACAGATCACCACAGCAGATACAGTAATAATGAAAAAGTTTGAAATATTGCAAGAATTAGCAAACTGTGACACAGAGGTATGAAGTGAGTATGTGCTGCTGGAAAAATGCCACTGACAGACTTACTCAACACAGGGTTGCCACAAACCTTCAATTTGTAAAAAAAAATGCAGTTTCTGTGAAGCACGATAAATCAAAGTGCAGTATAACAAGGTGTGCACGTATGTGCTGTGTCTGATTTATACTAAGTGTTCAATAAATAATAGTTGCTATGATTAATACATAAGGGCCTAGTGGGTCAAGATAAAGCTGGTATGAAGTAATAACAATTAAGATTGCTATGTTTCTGTTTTTGAGATGGAGTCTCACTCTGTTGCCCAGGCTGGAGTGCAGTGGCACGATCTTGGCTCATTGCAACCTCCACCTCCCAGGTTCAAGCAATTCTCCTGCCTCAGCCTCCTGAGTAGCTGGGATTACAAGTGTCCACCACTACACCCGGCTAATTTTTTAATTTTTAGTAGAGACGGGGGTTTCACCATGGTGGCCAGGCTTGTCTCGAACTCCTGACCTCAGGTGATCCACCCGCCTTGCCCTCCTGAAGTGCCAGGCATTACAGATGTGAGCCACCGCGCCTGGCCAGGACTGCTATGTTTTCAATGATTTTTATGTGCAAAGTACTATATGTGTATACCTGTTGTCTTTTGCTGTGTAAGGAGACATCCCAGGTTGTAAAACAACTGTCACAATTATTACCTCTGGTAATTCAGGGGGTTGAATTAGCTAGGAGGTCTTGCTTATGTTTCCTCATATGGTTACAGTACTGGTTGAGATCTTGTCTCAAAAGGGAGTCATGAAGACCAGACCATGTTTTTATTTTTATTTTTTATTTTATTATTATTATTTTTTGAGATGGAGTCTTGCTCTGTCACCCAGGCTGGAGTGCAGTGGTTTGATCATAGGTCACTCTAACCTCCACCTCCTGCGTTCAAGCAACTCTCCCTCACCTCCCGAGTAGCTGAGATTACAGGTGCGCACCACCACGTGGGGTCATTTCAAAAGCTTCCTCAGTCACATGTCTTGTATTTAGACTGGGAAGACTCAAATGACTGAGGGCTGGAACAGACAGGACATCTCACAGTATAACCGTGTGATCTCTCCATGTAATCCCTCCAGCATGGTGGCGTGGAGGCAGCTGAGCTTCTTATAGGCTGGCTCCATGCTCCAAAGACCCATATCCCCCAGAGCCAGGTCGGAGCTGCATTACCTTTTCTGACGCAGCCTCAGCAGTCATGCAGTCTCTTTGACCACATTCTACCTCTTAGAAGTGAGTCAGAGCCAGACATGGTGGCTCACGCTTGTAATCCCAGCACTTAGGGAGGCCGCGGTGGTCAGATCACCTGAGTGAGGTCAGGAGTTCAAGAGCAGACTGGCCAACGTGGTAAAACCTCATCTCTAGTAAAAATACAAAAACTAGCTGAGTGTAGTGGCACATGCCTGCAGCTACTCGGGAGGCTGAGGCAGGAGAATCGCTTGAACCCGGGAGGCAGAGGCTGCAGTGAGCAAAGATTGCACCATTGCACTCCAGCCTGGGAAACAGAGGGAGGCTCCGTTTCAAAAAAATAAAAATAAAAATAGAAGAATTAGAAGTGAGTTGGCCAGGCACAGTAACTCTCGCATATAATCCCAGCACTTTGGGAGGCTGAAATGGGAGAATCACTTGAGCCAAGCACTCTTGCATTCCAGCCTGGGCAACAGAGCAAGATTCTGTCTCAAAAAAAAAAAAAGAATTTGCAGACATATTTTAGAACTGCATGTTTATGATCACATTTCTTAATTTCAGTGGTACCAAAACAGCAGGATTCAGCCTAGCTCCAGCTGCTGGCCGCACAAAAAACCAGCCTGTGCAACGGTGGTGAAACTCCAATCTTTACAAAAAAAATACAAAAATCAACTGGGAGCAGTGACTCACACCTATAATCCCAGCACTTTGGAAGGCTGAGGTGGGCGGGTCACCTGAGGTCAGGAGTTTGAGACCAGTCTGGTCAACATGGTGAAACATCATCTCTACTCAAAAATACAAAAAGTAGCTGGGTGTGGTGGCAGGCACCTGTAATTCCAGCGACTTGGGACCCTGAGACGGGAAAATCGCTTGAACCCCGGAGGCAGAGGTTGCAGTGAGCTGAGACCGCGCCATTGCACTCCAGCCTGGGCAACAAGAGCATTACTCCATCTCGGAAAAAAAAAAAAAAATTCAGCTGGGTGTGGTGGTGAGCACCTATGGTCCTAGCTTCTCAGGAGGCTGAGGTGGGCGGATAGCCAGAGCCCAGGAGGTCGAGGCAGCAGTGAGCTGATTGCACCACAGCACTCTAGCCTGCGAAACAGAGTGAGATCCTGTCTCAAAAGAAAAGGAGGTGAGTCACGAAGACCAGACCATGTTCAAGGTGGGGAGGAATTAGACTCCACTCCATGAGGGGTGTCAGAGAATTCGCAGACATGGGCTGGGCACGGTGGCTCATGCCTGTAATCCCAGCACTTGGGAGGCCAAGGCAGGCAGATCACAAGGTCAGGAGTTGGCAACCCGCCTGACCAACACGGTGAAACCCCTGTCTCTACTAAAAATACAAAAATTAGCTGGGTGTGGTGACAGGCACCTGTTATCCCACCTACTCAGGAGGCTGAGGCAGGATAATTGCTTGAAACCGGGAGGCAGAGGTTGTGATGAGCTGCGATCACGCCACTGCACTCTTGCATTCCAGCCTGGGCAACAGAGCGAGACTCCGTCTCAAAAAAAAAAGAATTTGCAGACATGTTTTAGAATCACTGCATGTTTATGATCACATTTCATAATTTTAGCGTTACCAAAACAGCAGGGTTCAGCCTAGCTCCAGCTGCTGGCCGCACAAAAAGCCAATCATTGAGACAATGATTATTGCCAAGGAAGATTTTAATGGGGTGCTGCAGCTGAGGAGATTGGGAGATCAGTCTCAAATCCATCTCCCTGACTACTAAAATTAGGGGTTTATACAGCAGGGAAGAAATGCAACTATGTGTGAGAAAACAGGAACTCAGGAGGGGTAAGGAAGCAATCATGATGAATGAGGGGTCTGGAGTCTCATTGTCAGGATGCCATGACCTGGTTAGTTTCAGTTCTTTAATAATCTTTGAAAGGCCTGGGGATCCCCTCCTGAGGAAGGAACTCAGGTAAAATAAATATACTTTTCAAGCTTTATTGCCAAAAGTGTCCATTTCTTTTTTTTTAGTTTCTTTTTGTTTTTTTTTTTGAGACAGAGTCTTACTCTTGTCACCCAGGCTGGAGTGCAGTGGTGTGATCTCAGCTCACTGCAGCCTCTGCTTCCCAGGTTCAAGGGATTCTTATGCCTCTGCCTCTTGCGTAGCTGGGATTACAGATTCCCACCACCATGCCCAGCTAATGTTTGTATTTTGATGGAGACAGGGTTTCACCATGTTGGCCAGGCTGGTCTTGAACTCCTGACCTCAGGTGATCTGCCCACCCCAGCCTCCCTCAGTACTGGGATTACAAGTGTGAGCCACCCACCCGACCAGGACTTGTTTTCTTAATCCCTATGCTATAGAAATTATACTAGACAGAAATATAAAGGCGATGTGTTTCTTTGTTTCTTTTGAGACATAGTGTTGCTCTGTCACCCAGGCTGGAGTGCAGAAGCACAGTCTCGGGTCACTGCAACCTCCGCCTCTCAGGTTCAAGTGATTCTCCTGCCTCAGCCTCCCAAATAGCTGGGATTACAGGAACCCACCACCACACCCAGGTAACTTTTGTATCTTTAGTAGAGACAGGGTTTCATCATGTTGACCAGGCTGTTCTCAAACTCCTGACTTCAGGTAATCTGCTTGCCCCGGACTCCCAAAGTGCTAGGATTACAGGAGTGAGCCATTGTGTCCAGCTGGGATTTGTTAATAAGCACTTTTTTTTTTTTTTTTTTTTTTTTGAGATGGAGTTTCACTCTTGTTGCCCAGGCTGGAGTGCAATGGCACAATCTTGGCTCACTGTAACCTCCACCTCCCGGGTTCAAGCAATTCTCCTGCCTCAGCCTCCCGAGTAGCTGGGATTATAGGCACGCGCCACCACACCCAGCTAATTTTCTGTGTTTTTAGTAGAAACGGGGTTTCACCATGTTAGCCAGGCTGGTCTTGAACTCCTGACCTCAGGTGATCCGCCAGCCTCAGCCTCCCAAAGTGCTGGGACTACAGGCATGAATCACCGCACTTGGCCTTCTCTTTTTTTTTTTTTTTGAGATGTGTCTTGATCTGTTGTCCAGACTGGAGTGCAGTGGTGCAATCTCGGCTCACTGCAATCTCCACCTGCCAGGTTCAAGAGGTTCTCTTGCCTCAGCCTCCTGAGTGGCTAGGATTACAGGCACGTGCCACCACAACCGATTGATTTTTGTGTTTTTAATAGAGACGGGGGTTTCACTATGTTGGTCAGGCTGGTCTCGAACTCCTGACCTCAGGTGATCAACCTGAGGTGATCGGCCTCTCAAAGTGCTGGGATTACAGGTGTGAGGCACTACGCCCAGCCTCTTTTTTTTTTTTTTTTTGAGGCGGAGTCTCGCTCTGTCGCCCGGACTGGAGTGCAGTGGCCGGATCTCAGCTCACTGCAAGCTCCGCCTCCCGGGTTCACGCCATTCTCCTGCCTCAGCCTCCCGAGTAGCTGGGACTACAGGCGCCCGCCACCTCGCCCGGCTAGTTTTTGTATTTTTAGTAGAGACGGGGTTTCACTGTGTTAGCCAGGATGGTCTCGATCTCCTGACCTCGTGATCCGCCCGTCTCGGCCTCCCAAAGTGCTGGGATTACAGGCGTGAGCCACCGCGCCCGGCCTTTTTTTTTAAAAAAAAAGAGACAGCATCTTGGCTGAGCTCGGTGGCTCACGCCTGTAATCCCAGCACTTTGGGAGGCCGAGGCGGGCAGATCATGAGGTCAGGAGATCAAGACCATCCTGGCTAACATGGTGAAACCCTGTCTCTACTAAAAAGATACAGAAAATTAGCCAGGCTTGGTGGCGGGCACCTGTAGTCCCTGCTACTCGGAAGGCTGAACCAGGAGAATGGCGTGAACCCGGGAGGCGGAGCTTGCAGTGAGCAGAGATCTGGGCCACTGCACTCCAGCCTGGGCGACAGAGCGAGACCCCATCTCAAAAAAAAAAAAAAAAAAAGAGAGACAGCCTCTCACACTGTCGCCCAGATGAGTGCAGTGTTGCTCACAGTAACCTCAAACCTTAAGGCTCAAGTGATTCTTCCATCTCAGCCTACTGAGTAGCTGGGACTGCAGGCACATGCCACCCTGCCTGGCTAATTTTTTGTAGAGACATGTCTCACTGTGTTTTTCCAGCTAGTCTTGTATTCTTGAGCTCAGGCAATCCTCCCACCTTGGCCTTCCAAAGTGCTGGGATGACAGGCATAGGCATGGCATCTGGCCAATAAGCATTCTTATGCAGTGTTTACTAAGTGCCAAGCACTATCTCAAGCACTTTTCTGGGGACTGCATATGTTTATGGGAAAAAGCCCATGGCAGAGGCCCCAGGAGACAGGCCTGCCTAGAGGGCTGGGTTGGGAGTGAAGAGCAGGCCCCCTCAGGACCAGGGAGCCTCCAAGAAAGAGTCCCTCCTCCCAAGGGTGCAGATCTAAGGTTCCTGCTTGGTTGGAAGGTCCAAGGGGCAATCCTGAGTGGAACACTGTGACCGTCACTCTGATTGTCTCCCTACAAGTCCCCACAGACTCCAGCAGACAGAGAATCAAAATAATAATAAATTAAAGCAGCTCAAGGCGTCTGCAGACATGGTGTCAGGCAGGAGGCCATGCCTCAGGGCCCCAGAATAACAGCAGCCTGGCCTGCTGCAGCAAGGTAGCAGCCCCTACTGCGGAGGCCAGTGGCAGCCACTATTGGGGGCACAGACTCTGGGGGTGCTCGTGCATGCGTGTATGTGTGTGTGTGCGTGGGCGCGCATATGACATTTTGAGACACCTGGATCTATCTAGGAGGTATCTGAGGGGTACTCAGCTTCCTGCAGAAAACATAGGGACAAACCTGGAGAAGTAGCATTTTATAACTTTGGACCCTGAGTAAGCAGGAGACAGTCTGCACAGAACAACAGATGTGTACGGGAATATACTGATTTTCTCTTACTGCAGTAACATACTACTGCACAAAACCCCACAAATTTATTGTTTTAAAATTCTGTAGGTTAGAACAAAGGTCCCCAAACCTTGAACCACAGACCAGTACCAGTCTGTGGCCTGCTAGGAACCACATCTCACAGCAAGAAGTGAGTGGTAGGCGAGTGAGAGAAGCTTCTTCTGTATTTATAGCAGCTCCCCATTGGTCGCATTCCCACCTAAGGTCTGCCTTCTGTCAGATCAGTGGCAGCATTAGATTCCATTAGATTCTCATAGGAGTGTAAACACACATGCATGGGATCTAGGTTGCGCGCTCCTTATGAGAATCTAATGCCTGATGATCTGTCACTGTCTTCCATCACCCCCAGATGGGACTGTCTAGTTGCAGGAAAACAAGTTCGGGGCTCCCACTGATTCTACATGATGGTGAGTTGTATAAATATTTCATTATCTATTACAAGGCAATAATAATAGAAATAAAGTGCACATTTAATGTAACGTGCTTAAACCATCCCGAAACCTCCCTGTCTCCCAGTCTAGAAGACAGTGGAAAAACTGTCTTCTACAAAACAGGTTCCTGATGCCAAAAAGGTTGGGGACCACTGGATTAGGAGCTGATATGGTTTGGATCTGTGTCCCCACACAAATCTCATGAAGATTTTAATCTCCAGTGTTGGAGATGGGACCTGGTGGGAGGTCATTGGATCATGTGGGTGAAGTTCTCATGAATGGTATAGCACCGTCCCTTTGGTGCTGTTCTTAATAGTCAGAGAGTTTTCACAAGATCTAGTTGTTTAAAAGTGTGTAGATCCAGCCCAGTGTGGCAGCTCATGCCTGTAATCCCAGCACTTTGGGAGGCCGAGGTGGGCAGATCACCTGAGGTGAGGACTTGGAGACCAGCCTGGTCAACATGGAAAAACCCTGTCTCTACTAAAAATACAAAAATTAGCCAAGTGTGGTTGTGTGTGCCTGTAGTCCTAGCTAGTCAGGAGGCTGAGGCAGGAGGATCGCTTGAACCCCTGAGATGGAGGTTGCAGTGAGCCAAGATTGCACTACCGCACTCCAGCCTGGGCAACAGAGTGAGACTCTGTCTCAATAAATAAATAAATAAATAAATAAATAAATAAATAAATAAATAAATTGGCCAGGCGCGGTAGCTCACGCCTGTAATCCTAGCACTTTGGGAGGCTGAGGCAGACAGATCACAAAGTCAGGACTTTGAGACCAGCGAGGCCGATATGGTGAAACACTGTCTCTACTAAAACTTAGCTGAGTGTGGTGGTGCACGCCTGTAATCCCAGCTACTCAGGAGGCTGAGGCAGGAGGATCGGTTGAACCCCGGAGGTGGAGGTTGCAGTGAGCCAAGATTGTGCCACTGCACTCCAGCCTGGGCAACAGAGTGAGACTCTGTCTCAAAAAAATAAATAAATAAATTGGCCGGGCGCGGTGCCTCACGCCTATAATCCCAGCACTTTTGGAGGCTGAGGCGAGCGGATCACAAGGTCAGGAGATCGAGACCATCCTGGCTAACACGGTGAAACCCCATCTCTACTAAAAAATATAAAAAATTAGCCACGTGTGGTGGCGGGCGCCTGAAGGTCTCAGCTCCTCGGGAGGCTGAGGCAGGAGAATGGTGTGAACCCGGGAGGCAGAGCTTGCAGTGAGCTGAGATCACGCCACTGCACTCCAGCCTGGGTGAGAGAGCAAGACTCCATCTCAAAAAAAAAAAAAAGAAAAAAAGAAAGAAAGCAATAATAATAAAAGTGTGGCTCCTCCCCTCCTCTTGGTCCTGCTCCCCTTCACCTTCTGTCGTGAGTAGAAGACCCCTGAGGCCTCCCCAGAAGCAGATGCTGCCTTACTTCCTCTAGAGCCTATGGAGCTGTAACCTGATTAAACCACCTTTTTTTTACAAATTATCTAGTCTCAGGTATTTTTTTTCTTTTCTTTCTTTTCTTTTTTTTTTTGAGATGGAGTCTTGCTGTGTTGCCCAGGCTGGAGTGCAGTGGCGCAATCTCAGCTCACTGCAAACTCTGCCTCCTGGGTGAAGCGATTCTCCTGCCTCAGGCTCCCCAGTAGCTGGGATTACACATGTGCGCCACCACACTCGGCTAATATTTTTGTATTTTTTTAGTAGAGATGGGGTTTCACCACATTGGCAAGGATGGTCTTAAACTCCTGACTTCGTGATCTGCCCGCCTCAGTCTCCCAAACTGCTGGGATTACAGACGTGAGCCACCGTGCCCGGCCTTCAGGTATTTCCTTTTTTTTTTTTTTGAGATGGAGTCTTGCTCTGTTGCCCAGGCTGGAGTGCAGTGGCCGGATCTCAGCTCACTGCAAGCTCTGCCTCCCGGGTTCACGCCATTCTCCTGCCTCAGCCTCCCGAGTAGCTGGCACTACAGGCGCCTGCCACCTCACCCGGCTAGTTTTTTTGTATTTTTTAGTAGAGATGGGGTTTCAACATGTTAGCCAGGATGGTCTCAATCTCCTGACCTCATGATCCGCCCGTCTCGGCCTCCCTAAGTGCTAGGATTACAGGCTTGAGCCACCGCACCCGGCCAGGTATTTCTTTTTTTTTGAGACGGAGTCTCGCTCTGTGGCCCAGGCTGGAGTGTAGTGGCACCATCTCAGCTCACTGCAACCTCCGCCTCCCGGGTTCAAGTGCTTCTCCTGCCTCAGCCTCCCGAGTAGCTGGGATTACAGGCGCCCACCACCATGCCTGGCTAATTTTTGTACTTTTAGTAGAGATGGGGTTTCGCCATGTTGGCCAGGCTGGTCTCAAATTCCTGACCTCAAGTGATCCACCCGCCTCAGCCTCCCAAAGCGCTGGGATTATACGCGTGAGCCACCGCACCTGGCCGCCTTCGGGTATTTCTTTATAGAAGTGTGAAAACGGAGTAATCAGAAGTCCTACATGGATCTCACTGGGTTAAAATCAAGGTGTTGGTAGGGCTGCAGTCTTCTTTTTTTTTTTTTTTTTTTTTGAGTCCGAGTCTCGCTCTGTCACCCAGCCTGGAGTGCAGTGGCATGATGTTGGCTCACTGCAACGTACCCCTCCCAGGTTCAAGCGATTCTCCTACCTCAGCCTCCCAAGTTGCTGGGATTACAGGTGCCCGCCACCACACCCAGCTAATTTTTTTTAAATTTTTAGTAGAGACAGGGTTTCACCATGTTGGCTAGGCTGGTCTTGACCCCTTGATCTCAAGTGATCCACCTGCCTTGGCCTCCCAAAGTGATGGGATTACAGGTGTGAGCCACCGCACCCAGCCAGGCTGCAGTTCTTTCTGAAAGCTTCAAAGGAGAATCTGTTTTCTTGCCTTTTTCAGCCTCTAGAGGTTCCCTACATTCCTTGGCTTATGGCTCCTTCCTCCGTTTTCAAAGGCAGGAACATTGCATCTCTCAGACCATTCTTCCCTAGCCACACCTCCCTTGGGCTCTGACATCAGTGGAGAATGATTCTATGCTTTTAATGACCCATGTGATTACGTTGATACCATATACAAAATCCAGGATAATCTTTTCTTTTCATCCCAAGGTCCATACCCTTAATTGTCATGGTGATCAGCGACTGTCCAGGGCCAGAGGTGCAGACAGTAAAAAGAATTTTTACTCAGCTCACTGCAACCTCCGCTTCCCGGGCTCAAGTGGTTCTCCAACCTCAGTCTCCTGAGTAGCTGGGATTACAGGCGCCTGCCACCATGCCTGGCTAATTTTTGTATTTTCAGTAGAGATGAGGTTTCACCATGTTGGCCAGGCTGGTCTTGAACTCTTGGACTCAAATGATCCACCTGCCTTGGCCTCCCAAAAAGCTGGGATGACAGGCATGAGCCACCATGCTCGGCCTAGTGGGTACCATTTGAACACCCAGCTAACTCGCCACTCTAAGTCACACCTGAGCCATTTTATCATGGGGGCTGTCAGAGGCACTGCTCTTTTCCACTGAAGCCTGTACCCAATCCCTAGACCTTGTGTGCTTTTCCCCTCACCCACTTCAAAGGCCTGTGGCTTTGGGACGCGTCTCCACCTCATTAGTCATTCCCTCCTCTGCCCCATCCCGTCGAAACACAATAAAAACGCATTGTAGTTATTTATGTCCAGAGTTGGTTCCCCAACTAGGCTGTCAGCTAGCCAGTGCAGAGGGTGTGTATTAGTCACATTTGTATCATCAGCCCCCAATGGGCCATGGCTACATGTTTGTTGAGTGAGTAACACAAGGAGCATCTTTAGCATTTCTTTGTGGGATCCAGTCTCCTCAATGAAGGTACGGGGAATTTTCCACACTAACCAGGTCAGCTGGGTCTGGGTGGCATTTTATGTACTTTTTTTGTTGTTATTTTGTGATAGAGTCTCGCTGTTTCGCCCAGGCTGGAGTGCAGTGGCGTGATCTGCAACTTCCTCCTCCCAGTTTCAGGCGATTCTCCTGCCTCAGCCTCCTGAGTAGCTGTGATTACAGGCGCGAACCATCACGCTGTTTAATTTCTATTGTTTTGGTAAAGATGATGTTTCGTCATGTCGCCCAGGCTGGTCTCAGACTGGGCTTAAGCGATCCACCTGCCTTCATCTTCCAAAGTGCTGGGTTTATAGGTGTGGGCCACCATGCTTAGCCAGTAAAAAATGTTTAACAGCTTTATTAATATAGGATTCATATGCCATACAATTTGCCATTTAAAGTGTACAACTCAATGTTTTCAGTATATTCACAGGGTTGTGCAACCACCATCACCATCTATAATACTTTTAGATGATTTTTGTTTCCCAAAGAGAAACTCCCTACTTATTACCAGTCACTTCCCATCCCTGCCCCCAACCTAGCCTTTTGTCTGTATCCATAGATTGGCCTCTTCTTGCACATTCCATATAAAGTGAATCATACAATATGTATTCTTTTTTGGGGGGGAGGGGACAGAGTCTCACTCTGTCACCCAGGCTGGAGTGCAGTGGCGCGATCTCCGCTCATTGCAAGCTCCACCTCCTGGGTTCGTGCCATTCTTCTGCCTCAGCCTCCCAAGTAGCTGGGACCACAGGCACCCGCCACCGTGTCCAGCTAATTTTTTTTTTTTTTTGTATTTTTAGTAGAGACAGGGTTTCACCGTGTTAGCTAGGATGGTCTTGATCTCCTGACCTCATGATCCGCCTGCCTGGGCCTCCCAAAGTGCTGGGATTACAGGCGTGAGCCACCGTGCCTGGCCTTATGTTTTGAGAAGCAGTCTCACTCTGTCACCTAGGCTGGAGTGCAGTGGCGTGATCTTGGCTCACCGCAACCTCCATCTCCTGGGTTCAAGCAATTTTCCTGCCTCAGCCTCCTGAGTAGCTGGGATTAGAGCTGCCCGCCACCACGCCTGGTGATTTTTGTATTTTTAGTAGAGACGGGGTTTCACCATGTTGGCCAGACTGGTCTGGAACTCCTGACCTCAGATGATCCGCCCACCTCGGCCTCCCAAAGTGCTGAGATTACAGGCATGAGCCACCCAGGCAGGTGATATGTATTATTTTGTGTCTGGCTTCTTTCACTTATTAATAGCATCATGTTTTGGGAGGTTATCCATCTCACAGCATTTATCTATCTATTTATATATTTTTTTGCAACAAGGTCTCTCACTCTGTAGGCTGGAGTGCAGTGGTGTGATCATAGCTCCCTGCAGCCTCGACCTGTCGGCTCAAGCGATTCTCCCACTTCAGCCTCCCCAGTAGCTGGGACTACAGGTGCTCACCACCACACACCTGGCTAAGTTTTCGTAGATGGGGGTCTGGTTATGTTGTCCAGGCTGGTCTGGAACTCCTGGTCTCAAGAAATCCTCCTGCCTCCGCTTCCCAAAGTGTTGGGACCAAGCCTGGCCTCCCTTTTATTTTTATTTTTGGAATGCAGTCTTGCCCTGTCGCCCAGGCTGGAGTGCAGTGGCACGATCTCGCTCACTGCAAGTTCCACCTCCTGGCTTCACGTCATTCTCCTGCCTCAGCCTCCCGAGTAGCTGGTACTACAGGCGCCCCCCCACCACACCCAGCCAATTTTGTTTTGTATTGTTAGTAGAGATGGGGTTTCACCGTGTTAGCCAGGACGGTCTCAATCTCCTAACCTTGTGGTTTGCCTGCCTCAGCCTCCCAAAGTGCTGGGATTACAGGCGTGAGCCACTGCACCCGGCGGGCCTCCTTTTAGGTAGTTTTCCATTGTACAAATGTAGCACATTTTATTCATCCACTCATCAGTCTCTAGTTAATGCATCCCTAGTATTTGTTCAGATTGACTGGGGTTCAATACCCACTGGACAAGTTCCTAGAGGAGTGACTTTTGGTAAATCATAATTTCTCCAAGTCTGCCTCAGTTTCTTCAATTATAAAATGTCAGTAATACTGGAATCTACTTCATAGAGAGTCATGGTTGTATTGCCACAGTAATTAATAAAGTGCCAGGCACTTTATAAGGATTATTTAACACACTTATTATTTACCAAGTAGGCAACAGAGGCTATTGCGGTGGCTCACACCTGTAATTCCAGCACTTTGGGAGGTGGAGGTGGGAGGATCACTTGAGGCCAGGAGTTCAAGACCAGCCTGGACAACATACTGAGACTCCCATCTCCACAAAAAAAATTTTAAAATTTTCTAGCTGACCCTTTGGACAATAAAGAATTTTATTTTAGAAAATTAGTCAGGTGGCCAGATGCGGTGGCTCACGCCTGTAATACCAACACTTTGGGAGGCTGATGTGGGTGGATCACAAGGTCAGGAGTTCAAGACCAGCCTGGCCAAGATGGTGAAACTCCGTCTCTACTAAAAAATACAAAAATTAGCTGGGCATTATGGCGGCGCCTGTAATCCTAGCTACTCGGGAGGCTGAGGCAGGGAATTGCTTGAACCCGGGAGGCAGAGGTTGCAATGAGCCAAGACTGCACTCCAGCCTGGGCAACAGAGTGAGACTCATCTCAAAAAAAAAAAAAAAAAAAATTAACCAGGTGTAGTGGAGCGCACCTGTGGCCCCAGCTACTCTGGCAGGCTGAGATGGGAGGATTGTTTGAGCCCAGGAGTTCAAGGCTGCAGTGAGCTCTGACTGCACCAGTGCATTCCAGCCTGGGCGACAGAGGAAGACCCTGCCTCTTAAAAAAAAAAAAAAAAAAAAAAAAAAAAAAAAAAAAACTTCAATGTTTCTGGCAGCCCAGATGCCACCAGCCTCACTACTCTCTGAGGGGTGGGATTTTAACATGCAAAGGCCCACTAACCCGATCACATCTCGCAACTTGAGCTGATTAATACTATACTTTGTTAAAACCTGGACCACGAAAACAGAGATAGGCCGGTGAGGTGGCTCACGCCTGTAATCCCAACACTTTGGGAGGCCGAGGCGGGTGGATCACGAGTTCAGGAGTTCAAGACTAGTCTGGCCAAGATGGTGAAACCCCGTCTCTACTAAAAAATATAAAAATTAGCTAGGCATTATGGCGGGCGCCAGTAATCCCAGCTACTCGGGAGGCTGAGGCAGGGAATTGCTTGAACACCGGAGGCAGAGGTTGCAGTGAGCCGAGATCGCGCCACTGCACTGCAGCCTGAGCGACAGAGCGAGACTCTGTCTCAAAAAAGAAACGACAGAGCGAGGCTGTTTCAAAAAAAAAAAAAAGAGGCTGGGAGCGGTGGCTCACACCTGTAATCCCAGCACTTTGGGAGGCCAAGGCAAGCGGATCACGAGGTCAGGAAATCGAGACCATCCTGGCTAACACGGTGAAACCCCGTCTCTACTAAAAATACAAAAAATTAGCCGGGCTTGGTGGCAAGCGCCTGTAGTCCCACCTACTTGGGAGGCTGAGGCAGGAGGAGAATCGCTTGAACCCAGGAGGCGAAGGTTCCAATGAATCGAGATCGCGCCACTGCACTCCAGCCTGGGCGACAGAGCGAGACTCTGTCTCAAAAAAAAAAAAAAAAAAGAAAACATAAAAAAAGAAAAGAAAACACGAGATAATCCTGTCCGCAAACGCTTAGCCGTCTTACGGCGGCCTGGTGAAAGGATGCAGGAACACTCCCCGACCCGCGCCCCCGAGAAAGGCGAACGCGCAGCGCGAGGTTCCGGGTCCGCCAAGCTCCCGGCATGCAGCGCTGCAATCCCGGCGAGCACCTTGGCGCGCGGAGCTGGCACCTTGGCGCGGTCGGCGGCGGCGGGGACAGCTGTGAAGTGTGAGGTTCCTGGTCTGCTGGCAGCTGGGGTGACGAGGCGGGACGTCATGGAAGTGTAAGTCTCCTCGGGTGCGTCCCTTTTCGGCCGAGGAGCCCAACGGTTTGACCGCTGAGAGCCGAGATCCGTGGGAACTGGGCGACCCTCGTACGGAAGTGAAGACAGGGGGCCGGCCCTGTCCGGGAGGGCCGCGGGGTGGGGACGGGGACGAATGGGACTCGCGCTTTGCACCTTCGAACCTTCGCTTCCCCTCCTCACCCTGTGTCTGGGGTGCGCGGCCGAACACCTCCGGGTCTGGTTGCCTTTCAGTGTGCCCCCTCCTTCTCTCATTCATTTACTAGCGTTTTTGGGTCACAGTGCAGGGGTGGAGCCCAGCCTAGTATCCGAGCCAGGACTTAGAAGGCTATAAAGGCCTGAGTCTGTCCGCCCTGAAAGTACCTGGAGGAAAGATGAATCAGGGCCGGGTAGAGCTCTGCTTGCAGCACTGGGCCCCTGGGGAGCTCTCACTCGGAAGAGCTGCTCTCAGAGTTGGATGGGAGCAGTCAACACTGTGAGGGAAGGGGCTGGTTTTTGTGGGGAGAAGGGAAGGATGTGAGCCAGGACTGGGACCGGAGAAACAGCACAGGGTGTGTGGGTGTGTACAAGGCGAGGGTAAAAGATTTTCTGACAATTTAACTCCACGTGGTCTTTTCCATGCTTGCTCGTTGCACCTCGTGCAAATGGAAGTTTTTGCATCTACTCCGAATGTGGGCTTTATATGGTTGATATTAACTTGTAGGTATTTACCTATCTTGTGTTCTCTGTGCACTGATTATTTGATTCAGTTTCCTTTATGTTCTTTTGCCTCATGTTTAATGGTTATATGTACGATGGCATTTCAGATTTTTACATTCTTAATTGTTTTTTCTTAAGAAACAGGGTCTTGCTCTGTCCCCCAGGTGGGAGTGCAATGGTGTAATCATGGTTCACTGCAGCCTCACCTTCCCGACTCAAGCAATCCTGCTTCAGCCCCTCCAGTAGCTGGGACTACAGGCCCACACCATCACTCACGGCTAATTTTTTTAAAAGGTTTTGTAGATACAGGATCTCACTACAGCCCAGGCTGGTCTCCAGCTCCTAAGCTCAAGTGATCCTCCTGCCTTGTACTCCCAAAGTGCTGGGATTGCAGGCGTGAGCCACCTCACCTGGTCCCTTCCCATTTTTTTTTTTTTTTAACTTAACATATGTCTGTGTAACTGAAATGAAAGGCTCATGAAACGATAATGTATGGAGTACACTCTCATATTGTCTATTTTTATTAAGATGAATGGGGCCAAGCGTGGTGGCTCATATCAGTAATACCAGCACTTTGGGAAGCTTAGGCAGGAGGATCACTTGAGCCTGGGAGGTGGAGACCAGCCTGGGCAACATACGGAGACCCTGTCTCTACAAAAAATTAAAAAGCTAGTTGGGTGTGGTAGTGCATGCCTGTAGTCTCAGCTACTTACGAGGCAGAGATGGGAGGATCGCTTGAGATCAGGAGGCTACAGTGAGCTGAGATGGAGCCACTGCACTCCTGACAGAGTGACAGAGCAATGCTCTGTCTAAAACAAAACAAAATATAACAAAAAAGGTTGACCCACTGAATTAATTTTGTGACCCACTGAATTAATTTTGCAACCCACTGATCGGATTTCATCTGCAACCTGAAAAACTATTCATATAATTTACTCTAGTCCAAGCCATCATTACTAATTTTTCCCTCTTTACTAGAGCATTTCCTGTGAGCATACAACCCTGCTTTAATGTATTCATCTTAGAAAATCCCCTGTCCCCACATACATGTCCACCTCTTACTCCATTTCTGCTTCCCATCCCAACAAAACTTCTTGAAAGTGCTGATTAGCCCCTCATTCTCTCAACCATTCTGTTGGGCTTTCATCCTCACTGGTGTATAGAAATGACTGCTAAGATTACCTGATCCAGCAGGGCGCAGTGGCTCACGCCAGTAATCCCAGCACTTTAGGAGGCCAAGGTGGGTGAATCGCCTGAGGTCAGGAGTTTGAGACCAACCTGGCCAACATGGCAAAACCTTGTCTCTACTAAAAATACAAAAATTAGCCAGGTGTGGTTGTGGGTGCCTGTAATCCCGGCTACTCAGGAGGCTGAGGCAGGAGAATCACTTGAACTCAGGAGGCAGAGGTTACAGTGAACCAGATTGTGCCACTGCGCTCCAGCCTGGGTGACAGAGCAAGATTGCATCTCCAAAAAAAAAAAAAACAAAAAACCTGATCCCTCCATCCCTCCATCTTGTCAAATCCAGAGGTTGCTTTTCTGGCCTCAACTTTTTTGATCTCTCAGCAGTGGTTAATACAGAAACTCTAGAAACTTTCCTTTCTTCGTGACATATGTTCCTTTGTGATATTTCCTCCTACATCAAAGACTACTTCACAGTGTCCTTCCCTGGGTCCCGTTCCTCCCTTGCTTGATGTCTAAGTGTTGAGGTATCTTAGGACTCAGTCCTGGGACCCTTTCTCTCCACGCTCTGTCATTTAACCCATCTGTGTGCTGATGGTTCCCAAAGGTGTGTTCTAGCCTCTTCTCATCATCTATGCAATTGCATAGATGAAAAATCTAGCCCTCTCTCCTCACTCCGTAAATCCAATCCGTCAGTGGTCCCGTTGTCTCCACCCTAGAATGTATTTTGAATGCAGTTACTTTTCACCATCTCCACTGTTAGCTTTGTAGTCCATCACCTCTGGGCTGGATTAAGCAATAGCCTTTGAGTGTTCACTCTTCCCCAGCCTCCATTCTGTTCTCCACATGGCAACTGGAATGATCTTAAGTAATGACTGGAACATGTCACCCCCTGGGTAAAACCCTTCATTGACTTTCCATTGCACTTAGAGGAAATCTCCATCCCTTACCAGGACCTGCAAGACCCTGTAAAACCTCACCTACTCCCCAGCCTGACCACTTGCCACTCTCCCAACCTCCGAGACACACACTTTCCACTGACACACACTTTCCACTGACAGGTATTTCCTTCTCCTCTAACCTTCTAGGACACTTCCTGAGGACCATTGCATTGCGATACCCTCTGTCTGGTATACTTTCCTCCTTGCTCTCGCCCTGTTCTCTTCTTTTTATTGTATTTTTTAAGTTTGTTTTTGAGATGGAGTCTCGCTCTGTCACCCAGGCTGGAGTACAATGGCGCAGTGTCGGCTCACTGCAACCTGTGCCACCAGGATTCAAGATTCTCGTGCCTCGGCCTACCAAGTAGCTGGGATTACAGGCGTTGCCACCATGCCCAGCTAATTTATGTATTTTTAGTAGAGACAGGGTTTCCATGTTGGCCAGACTGGTCCAGACTGGTCTTGAATTCCTGACCTCAGGTGATCTACCTACCTCAGCCTCTCAGAGTGTTGGGATTACAGACGTGAGCCACCACACCTGGCCACCTGTTCTCTTCTTGAAGGTTGTGTCCCTTTTCAAAGTTGCCTTTCCTCTTCAGTAAGTCTAACATAAGTTCTTTTTGTCTTTCACATCGCCTTGATTTACTTTCCCTTAGATAATTACAAGTTGCAATGATAAATGTATGTTTACTTGTTTGGAGGGTGGGGACCAGTGTATGTTCACCTAGTGCTTAGCATTGCATCTGACACACAGTAGGCATTCAGCAAATACTTGTTCAATAAAGTAATATAACAATACTTTATTAACTTCATAAATATAGTCATCGCTCAGTGTCTTTGGGGGATTGGTTCTGGGACCCCTTGCGTATACCAAAATTCACAGATGCTCAAGTCCCTTATGTAAAATGGTGTGGTATTTGCATATAACCTATGCACATTCTCCCATATACTTTAAATCGTCTCTAGATTACTTAAATTGTGATTTCATGACACATAATACCAGTTTTTGTCCATGGTTCCTGGCTCACAACTGCCATAGTCCTTGTTACTTCCTGAGTGACTAAAACAGTAAGCATAACTTTTGTTAAAATACTTGTCCTTTGTCCCTGGTTCCTGAAGCAGGCCTTGGAACAGCTTCAGAGCAGTAAAGGTGAAAGACAGTCTTGTTAGAATGTTGGGATGCTCTGACCAGGCACGGTGGTTCATGCCTATAATCCTAGCACTTTGGGAGGCTGAGACAGGCAGATCATGAGTCAGGAGATCACGACCATCCTGACTAACACAGTGAAACCCCGTCTCTACTAAAAATACAAAAAATTAGCCGGGCATGGTGGCGGGCGCCTGTAGTCCCAGCTACTTGGGTGGCTGAGGCAGGAGAATGGCGGGAACCCAGGAGGCGGAGCTTGCAGTGAGCCGAGATAGTGCCACTGCACTCCAGACTGGGTGACAGAGCGAGATTCTGTCTCAAAAAAAAAAAAAAAAAAGAATGTTGGGGCGCTGTAGGCCTCAGAAAACAGAAGCTCCGTCTGTCTCTTGCTCTCTAATCATCCGCTGCCTTTCTGTCTTAGAGCTGGCCATAAAGAAAATCTCTGACCTATCTTGTCTGACTGTTTCAGAGGGGATCCTGCTCCTTACCTGGGAGGAAGGAATACTGCACAGAGAGGCCAAGGAGAATCTGGATGGGCCTTGCTGGGTTTCTGCACTTAGTCTGCTAGTATTAGATCACACTCTTTATCCAATCAGTTACTGTGAGGTTGGCCATGCTTCAGTCATCTCTCTCCAATGAAATCTCTACAAAGCGCCCAAGAGAACTTCTAGATAGCCTAATAGGTAGATGTTTCTGGAGGGTGGTACGCCTGGGAAGGGCATAGAGCTCTGCGTCCCCTCTCCATCCCTCACCCTGTGCACCACTTCATCTGTTTCCTTGGTAATATCCTTTATAATAAACCAGTTAAACCTAAGTAAGTGTTTTGTGAGCCATTCTAGCAAATTAATGAAACCCGAAAAGGAGGTCCTGGGAACTGCAGCTTGAAGCCCATTATTGAGAAGTTCTGGAGGCCCTAACTTGTGTGACTGGTGTCTGAAGTAGGGGTAGTCTTCTGGGACTGAGCCCGCAGCCTGTGGAATCTGACACTGTTTCCGGGTAGTTAGTGTCCGGATTGAATTGGACGGGAAGATACCCAGCTGGTGTTGGCTGCAGAGTTGATGGCCTGCTTATTGGTAGAGAGAAATCCCCACGCATCTGGTCACAGAAGTCTTCTGTATAGATTGTTGTCGGGTGAGAGCAGAGGAAAAACTGTTTGATTCTCAACCAACTTGTCATACCTGATGCAATGTAAAGGCTGTGTAAATAGTTACTGTACTGTGTTGTTTAGGGAATAATGACAAAAACAGTCTGTCCATGTTCAGTACAGAGGCAGCCATCCTAGGCCTAACTACATAGTACATGTCAGCAACAATGTAGCATTTTCTTAAAATTTTTTTTTGCATGTTTTTCATTTGAGGTTGGTTGAATCTAAGGATGTGGAACCTGAGGCTAAGGAGGACCGACTGTATAGGAATTCATTAGCTAGCATCCTAGTTGCTAGGCGTGTATATTTGCTGACTTTCCTAAGTGAAATGGTTTGAATCAAGGAGTTTTTGTTCTTGTAACAGCCTGTCCACTTCTGCCAAGTAGTCAGTGACTTCCGGTGACCAATCTAGAATTTTGCCCCCAGTAATTCATGGGAAAATGAGGTTTCCTGATATAGACGTGTGGTTTAGGAGTGGCAGGGCCCTGGAGTGGAAAGGTCTAGAAGCCTAACTTCTGGATATAGACGTGTGGTTTGGGAGTAGAAGGGCCCTGGAGTGGAAAGGTCTAGAAGCCTAACTTCTGGTCCTTACCTGGTCTTCAACAGGAGGCGTGGCCTTTGGAAGTCTGCTCCTTGGGATCTTTAGCAGAACCTTGAGTTGCAGATACAGTTGACCCTTGAACAACATGAGCTTGAACTTCATGGATCTCCTTATACGCAGACGTTAAAAAATAAATGCAGTTGGCCCTCCTTATCTGCAGGTTCCACATCTGCAACCCAATGCAGAGAATGAAAATACGGTATTTGAGGGTTGAGAATATACCGCGTATGTGGAGAGCTGACTTCCTAGCTGCTGGTTCTGCAGGGCTCTCTGGGAGACAAGCATGTTTGGATTGTGGTGTATGTGGGGGTCCTGGGATCAATCTCCAATGAATACCAGGGGATGACTGTGTATTGTACCTCATCAGACACTCCCAGAACCTGAAGTGAGGAGGCACAGTGAACAACTCCCCTAAGTTTTTGCTACTTTAAAAATTCTTATTGAGTAAATACCTACTAAGTAAATAGTATATAATAATAATAATAATACCAATAATAATAATGATACCTGCAATTTCTTCCTTTTTTTGAAACAGAGTTTCGCTCTTGTCACCCAGGCTGGAGTGCAATGGCGCAATCTCGGCTAACTGCAACCTCCGCCTCCCGGGTTCAAGCAATTCTCCTGCCTCAGCCTCCTGAGTAACTGCCTGGGTAATTTTTGTATTTTTAGTAGAGATGGGGTTTCATCATGTTGGCCAGGCTGGTCTTGAACTCCTGACCTCAGGTGATCCACCCGCCTCTGCCTCCCAAAGTGCTGGGATTACAGGTATGAGCCACCATGCCCGGCCCAGAAATTTATTAAAGGGGAGGAATATTTATCCTTTATTTGATTGACAATTTAAAAATAAAAACTTCTTGACCATTACTTGGAAATGTATTTTCCTCAAGTAAAAGGTTACAGTTTTTTTTTTTTTTTTAAATTATACTTTAAGTTCTAGGGTACATGTGCATAACGTGCAGGTTTGTTACATATGTATACTTGTGCCATGTTGGTGTGCTGCACCCATCAACTCGTCAGCACCCATCAATTAGTCATTTAGATCAGGTATAACTCCCAATGCAATCCCTCCCCCCTCCTCCCTCCCCATGATAGGCCCCGATGTGTGATGTTCCCGTTCCCGAGTCCAAGTGATGTCATTGTTCATTTCCCACCTATGAGTGAGAACATGCGGTGTTTGGTTTTCTGTTCTTGTGATAGTTTGCTAAGAATGATGGTTTCCAGCTGCATCCATGTCCCTACAAAGGATGCAAACTCATCCTTTTTTATGGCTGCATAATATTCCATGGTGTATATGTGCCACATTTTCTTAATCCAGTCTGTCACAGATGGACATTTGGGTTGATTCCAAGTCTTTGCTATTGTGAATAGTGCTGCAATAAACATACGTGTGCATGTGTCTTTATAGCAGCATGATTTATAATCCTTTGGGTATATACCCAGTAGTGGGATGGCTGGGTCATATGGTACATCTAGTTCTAGATCCTTGAGGAATCGCCATACTGTTTTCCATAATGGTTGAACTAGTTTATAATCCCACCAACAGTGTAAAAGTGTTCGTATTTCTCCACATCCTCTCCAGCACCTGTTGTTTCCTGACTTTTTAATGATTGCCATTCTAACTGGTGTGAGATGGTATCTCATTGTGGTTTTCATTTGCATTTCTCTGATGGCGAGTGATGATGAGCATTTTTTCATGTGTCTGTTGACTGTATGAATGTCTTCTTTTGAGAAATGTCTGTTCATATCCTTTGCCCACTTTTTGATGGGGTTGTTTGTTTTTTTCTTGTAAATTTGTTTGAGTTCTTTGTAGGTTCTGGATATTAGCCCTTTGTCAGATGAGTAGATTGCAAAAATTTTCTCCCATTCTGTAGGTTGCCTGTTCACTCTGATGGTAGTTTCTTTTGCTGTGCAGAAGCTCTTTAGTTTAATTAGATCCCATTTGTCAATTTTGGCTTTTGCTGCCGTTGCTTTTGGTGTTTTAGACATGAAGTCCTTCCCGTGCCTATGTCCTGAATGGTACTACCTAGGTTTTCTTCTAGGGTTTTTATGGTATTAGGTCTAACATTTAAGTCTCTAATCCATCTTGAATTAATTTTCGTATAAGGAGTAAGGAAAGGATCCAGTTTCAGCTTTCTACTTATGGCTAGCCAATTTTCCCAGCACCATTTATTAAATAGGGAATCCTTTCCCCATTTCTTGTTTCTCTCAGGTTTGTCAAAGATCAGATGGCTGTAGATGTGTGGTATTATTTCTGAGGACTCTGTTCTGTTCCATTGGTCTATATCTCTGTTTTGGTACCAGTACCATGCTGTTTTGGTTACTGTAGCCTTGTAGTATAGTTTGAAGTCAAGTAGCGTGATGCCTCCAGCTTTGTTCTTTTGACTTAGGATTGTCTTGGCAATGCGGGCTCTTTTTTGGTTCCATATGAACTTTAAAGCAGTTTTTTCCAATTCTGTGAAGAAACTCATTGGTAGCTTGATGGGGATGGCACTGAATCTATAAATAACCTTGGGCAGTATGGCCATTTTCACGATATTGATTCTTCCCATCCATGAGCATGGTATGTTCTTCCATTTGTTAGTGTCCTCTTTTATTTCACTGAGCAGTGGTTTGTAGTTCTCCTTGAAGAGGTCCTTTACATCCCTTGTAAGTTGGCGTCCTAGGTATTTTATTCTCTTTGAAGCAATTGTGAATGGAAGTTCATTCATGATTTGGCTCTCTGTTTGTCTGTTACTGGTGTATAAGAATGCTTGTGATTTTTGAACATTAATTTTGTATCCTGAGACTTTGCTGATGTTTCTTATCAGCTTAAGGAGATTTTGGGCTGAGACAATGGGGTTTTCTAAATATACAATCATGTCATCTCCAAACAGGGACAATTTGACTTCTTCTTTTCCTAACTGGATACCCTTGATTTCTTTCTCTTGCCTGATTGCCCTAGCCAGAACTTCCAACACTATGTTGAATAGGAGTGGTGAGAGAGGGCATCCCTGTCTTGTGCCAGTTTTCAAAGGGAATTTTTCCAGTTTTTGCCCATTCAGTATGATATTGGCTGTGGGTTTGTCATAAATAGCTCTTATTATTTTGAGGTATGTTCCATCAATACCGAATTTATTGAGTGTTTTTAGCATGAAGGGCTGTTGAATTTTGTCAAAAGCCTTTTCTGCATCTATTGAGATAATCATGTGGTTCTTGACTTTGGTTCTGTTTATATGCTGGATTACGTTTATTGATTTGCGAATGTTGAACCAGCCTTGCATCCCAGGGATGAAGCCCACTTGATCATGGTGGATAAGCTTTTTGATGTGCTGCTGAATCCGGTTTGCCAGTATTTTATTGAGGATTTTTGCATCGATGTTCATCAGGGATATTGGTCTTAAATTTTCTATTTTTGTTATGTCTCTGCCAGGCTTTGGTATCCGGATGATGTTGGCCTCATAAAATGAGTTAGGGAAGATTCCCTCTTTTTCTTTTTCTTTTTTTTTTTTTTTTTTTTTTTGAGAGGGAGTCTTGCTCTGTCACCCAGGCTGGAGTGCAGTGGCCGGATATCTCAGCTCACTGCAAGCTCCGCCTCCCGGGTTTACGCCATTCTCCTGCCTCAGCCTCCCGAGTAGCTGGGACTACAGGCGCCCGCCATCTCGCCCGGCTAGTTTTTTGTATGGGGTTTCACCGTGTTAGCCAGGATGGTCTCGATCTCCTGACCTCGTGATCCACCCGTCTCGGCCTCCCAAAGTGCTGGGATTACAGGCTTGAGCCACCGCGCCCGGCGGATTCCCTCTTTTTCTATTGATTGGAATAGTCTCAGAAGGAATGGTACCAGCTCCTCCTTGTACCTCTGGTAGAATTCAGCTGTGAATCCATCTGGTCCTGGAGTTTTTTTGGTTGGTAGGCTATTAATAATTGCCTCAATTTCAGAGCCTGCTATTGGTCTATTCAGCGATTCAACTTCTTCCTGGTTTAGTCTTGGAAGAGTGTAAGTGTCCAGGAAATTATCCCTTTCTTCTAGATTTTCTAGTTGATTTGCGTAGAGGTGTTTATAGTATTCTCTGATGGTAGTTTGTATTTCTGTGGGGTCGGTGGTGATATCCCCTTTATCATTTTTTATTGCGTCTATTTGATTCTTCTCTCTTTTCTTCTTTATTAGTTTTGCTAGCGGTCTGTCAATTTTGTTGATTTTTTCAAAAAACCAACTCCTGGATTCATTGATTTTTTTGGAGGGTTTTTTTGTGTCTCTATCTCCTTCAGTTCTGCTCTGATCTTAGTTATTTCTTGCCTTCTGCTAGCTTTTGAATGTGTTTGCTCTTCTCCAGTTCTTTTAATTGTGATGTTAGAGTGTCAATTTTAGATCTTTCCAGCTTTCTCTTGTGGGCATTTAGTGCTATAAATTTCCCTCTACACACTGCTTTAAATGTGTCCCAGAGATTCTGGTATGTTGTATCTTTGTTCTCATTGGTTTCAAAGAACATCTTTATTTCTGCCTTCATTTCGTTATGTACCCAGTAGTCATTCAGGAGCAGGTTGTTCAGTTTCCATGTAGTTGAGCGGTTTTGATTGAGTTTCTTAGTCCTGAGTTCTAGTTTGATTGCACTGTGGTCTGAGAGACAGTTTGTTATAATTTCTGTTCTTTTACATTTGCTAAGGAGTGCTTTACTTCCAATTATGTGGTCAATTTTGGAATAAGTGCGATGTGGTGCTGAGAAGAATGTATATTCTGTTGATTTGGGGTGGAGAGTTCTATAGATGTCTATTAGGTCCACTTGGTGCAGAGATGAGTTCAATTCCTGGATATCCTTGTTAACTTTCTGTCTCGTTGATCTGTCTAATGTTGACAGTGGAGTGTTGAAGTCTCCCATTATTATTGTATAGGAGTCTAAGTCTCTTTGTAAGTCTCTAAGGACTTGCTTTATGAATCTGGGTGCTCCTGTATTGGGTGCATATATATTTAGGATAGTTAGCTCTTCCTGTTGAATTGATCCCTTTACCATTATGTAATGGCCTTCTTTGTCTCTTTTGATCTTTGATGGTTTAAAGTCTATTTTATCAGAGACTAGGATTGCAACCCCTGCTTTTTTTTTGTTCTCCATTTGCTTGGTAGATCTTCCTCCATCCCTTTATTTTGAGCCTATGTATGACTCTGCATGTGAGATGGGTCTCCTGAATACAGCAGACTGATGGGTCTTGACTCTTTATCCAGTTTGCCAGTCTGTGTCTTTTCATTGGAGCATTTAGTCCATTTACATTTAAGGTTAATATTGTTATGTGTGAACTTGATCCTGCCATTATGATATTAACTGGTTATTTTGCTCGTTAGTTGATGCAGTTTCTTCCTAGCCTTGATGGTCTTTACATTTTGGCATGTTTTTGCAATGGCTGGTACCGGTTGTTCCTTTCCATGTTTAGGGCTTCCTTCAGGGTCTCTTGTAAGGCAGGCCTGGTGGTGACAAAATCTCTAAGCATTTGCTTATCTGTAAAGGATTTTATTTCTCCTTCACTTCTGAAACGTAGTTTGGCTGGATATGAAATTCTGGGTTTAAAATTATTTTCTTTAAAAATGTTGAATATTGGCCCCCACTCTCTTCTGGCTTGTAGAGTTCCTGCCGAGAGATCTGCTGTTAGTCTGATGGGCTTCCCTTTGTGGGTAACCCGACCTTTCTCTCTGGCTGCCCTTAAGATTTTTTCCTTCATTTCAACTTTGGTGAATCTGGCAATTATGTGTCTTGGAGTTGCTCTTCTGGAGGAGTATCTTTGTGGTGTTCTCTGTATTTCCTGAATTTGAATGTTGGCCTGCCCTACTAGGTTGGGGAAGTTCTCCTGGATGATATCCTGAAGAGTGTTTTCCAACTTGGTTCCATTTTCCCCCTCACTTTCAGGCACCCCAATCAGACGTAGATTTGGTCTTTTTACATAATCCCATACTTCTTGCAGGCTTTGTTCATTTCTTTTTCTTCTTTTTTCTTTTGGTTTCTCTTCTCGCTTCATTTCATTCATTTGATCCTCAATTGCTGATACTCTTTCTTCCAGTTGATCGAGTCGGTTATTGAAGCTTGTGGATTTGTCACGTATTTCTCGTGTCATGGTTTTCATCTCTGTCATTTCATTTATGACCTTCTCTGCATTAATTATTCTAGCTATCAATTCTTCCACTCTTTTTTCAAGATTTTTAGTTTCTTTGTGCTGGGTACGTAATTCCTCCTTTAGCTCTGAGAAGTTTGATGGACTGAAGCCTTCCTCTCTCATCTCGTCAAAGTCATTCTCTGACCAGCTTTGATCCGTTGCTGGCGATGAGCTGCGCTCCTTT